>NC_139577.1:3810106-4222606 GCF_946808225.1 Silurus aristotelis | reverse complement strand
CTACCTGCCCCCTCCATACCCTGGAAACCAAAACCAGAGCTCGCACTTCCAGACCAACTCGTCCCCCTACCACCTGTACTACGGCACCGGATCAGCAGGCTCCTACCAGTTCTCCATGGTTTCTGCAGGCGGCACCGCCGGGAGCACGGTCGGAGAGCGCTCACCCACCCGCATGCTGACTTCCTGCACGGCGGCCGGTGGAGGTTCGGGGTCAGGAGGAGGAGCCGGCAGCCTGCTCGGTGGCAGCGATGGCGTAGAGGCCGACGGCAGCCACAGCAACTCGCCGAGTGCCATGAGCACAACGGGACGAATGGACGAGTCAGTCTGGAGGCCTTACTGAGGAAGGAGAGAACGACAGAAGAGTTGCATGTTCAGTCAAGTCTAACCCCCCCTCCATTTTGCTTTCATTTCCTTCAGAGACAGTATCTTTCAGTTGTTTAAATGGTATACCATGTATTTCACGAGGCTTGATGTGCTTTAAGACTGAACTGAGTGGAAAAAGAAGTTCATGTAAAAAAAATAGCACAGACTCTAACAGACTGACCTTTAGATTTATTCTGTAACAAGAGCAGATGGATGATAATAGCAGGAGTTATGGCCAAACCAAAAAACAGACACTTCAGGAAGTTCAGAGAATGACCTTCGACATTAAAGAAAGCCTGAGGACATGCTGCATTGGGACGAAGTAATCGATTTATTTATGGCTACAATCAGCTTTTACCTTTTTGACGGTACAGCATTGATATTAAGCGTACGAAATGAATGCAGTTGTTTGTTTTTTTTGTATGTTTTTTTATTTGTCTACCACAATCATGAACAATTGTTGTATGAACAGTTTTACAGTAATAATTTTTTTTGTTTTGTTTGTTTGTTTCAAGCCATAATTTTTTGTCTAAACTAAGTAATATGGTTTGGGTTTCTTTAATTTATTTGAGCCAGCTCTATGATTATTCTTAAGGTTTCCAGGATGACAAAAAAGCATTTATCTTTTGTTTTTTATCTTTTTTTTTTTTTTTTAGCTTTTTCTTTGTATTTTTTCACTTCTATGATTTAATATAAGATTGCCAGTCATGCTACTGTAATATATTATTTCTAAATTATGAAATGATTACCAATTTTAAACGTAATGTATTTTTTTCCTATGTAGCTCTAGTGCACTAAAACATTCTATTTAAAAAAAAAAAAAAAGGAAAAGCCCTCAAAATAAAATCCCAGGAAATCTTATCCATGAAAAAACAAGTCCAAAGAGGTCAAATTTCATTGTAATGATAACTCATAATCGAATATACTTCCAAGCACGATGGCTCGCTTTCCTTTTGTTGCCCAAAGTGTTACATTTAATGATGTCACCCTAGCCTCGTAAAGAATGAAGAACACACGTAGCTTTAAGCGCCTTAATTATCCATCTTTCCTCACATCATTGAGGCAACTGAAACGATAGATGATAACTACATATGAAATTGATCATCTCTCATTATTTCAATGACAAAACCACACACAAGCTTGCACAGTGGAAATAAAGTGGCCAGAAATATGTTCCTCCCTTCCTTTCAGGTTTGTGTGTGTGTGTCTTGTGCACAATAGTTGAGCAGCCAGAGGCCTTTCCCAGCCGCTCACACTCCACCACACCTGCTCTCCCTACCTGAAGGGAGAACCAGGACGAAAAGAGCGAGTATGTGCCGAGGAGTGTGGGAGTGAGATCGTCTTTCAACGACCGCCAGCCATTCTTTAGGCCACTGGTTCTCCTAATGCCGCCTTCTTTGTTCGCTCCGCTCCAAAGCCACTTTGAAGCCTTTGTGACGCCGCTTCGTCTCTTTTTCTTTTGTCGTTTGTACATAATTAACGTCCTGAGCCCGGGGCCGTGGTTCACACTGAGCAAACGAGCGAGAGAAGTTCCTGTACAACAGAGGAACGAGGAAGCTGTCGTTCAATTAAATAAAATAATTCAATCTAGGAAGCAAGTGCCTCTGCAACGTGGAATTACTTTCTCGATGCGATTCATAGTGTTGAGTTCGATTCCATGCTTCCAGATTTGGGCTTGCGATCTTTGCTAATGACAATCCAGTCAATATGACTCAGGAAACATCTATGACACACACAATATGCCTTATAGCCCTTCATGGCAGTTCGATGTATAACGAAAGCACAAGCAGAAAACTTTATAGTTACATCCATTTATGTGTACATCCACCCATCATCCAGTCTCTTAGCTTAGACTAATGACCAAATCTGTGTATTTATTAAATCAAGGCATTTTGTAATTTTCATGGCTAGTCTGGTGACTTGCATGCCCAAAGAGCCAAAAAACGATAGGACTAAAAGGTTCATCTCAAGCTGTACAAACAGTTGTGTCGTGTGTGTTGAGTATAGCGCCAAGTGTTTGGTGGCTCATTTCCTAAAGAACAAATAGTGTTTTTCATTCACTGTATATTGTAATTTTTTTGACTCTGTACCATGCTCTGCTATAGTCTACCTTCATTGTGTGCAAACAATGTAGTTTTTGATGCATTTTAATAAAAAAATAAAAAAATAAAACATGTATTGTGTTATTTTTGTGCACTATGTGAGCACAACACTCGACGTGCAATAAACATCATTTACAGTATTTGGCAGATGCCCTTATTCAGAGTGACTTACAATTATGCAGTTTAGGATTAAGGGTTTTGCTCAAGAGCCCAGTAGTGACAACTTTGGTAGTACTGGGATTTAAACTCATGATCTCCTGATCCAAAGTTCAAGACCTTAACCATTGAGCTACCACCTCCCTTGATGTTATTTCATGTTAAAGTAACATCAAATAACATCATTTAATGTTATTTCATGTTAAAATAACATCAAACAATAAAATATTTGAGGAAAAACAATTAAGATTAAGAATTAGTTGGGTTCCTGGAATCCTACTGATTGATTAAATCTGACTCATCACTGAGGTCACAAAGATGAACTGACAACCTACTTATATACATAGAAAACAAAAACATATCCAGTGCGAGTCACAACTGTGGCTGGTCAGACAAAAAAATATATACATTACAGAATATTATTTAATAATAATATTATAATAATGAACTTTCTCTAGATGTCCGTACAACAGAGTCCCTGGCTATTTTAAGCGACGGTTGAAGACCTAACTCTTCCTGAAACACATAAATTAGCACTTTCCAAGTTTGCTTTGTAAAAATCAAGAGTTATAGTCTGATTTATAGTTTCAATCAAGTTTCGATGCAATTCGCACTGGATCTCCACAGTGGTGTAAAAACGGTGACCTTTAAGCGGAAACCTCATCTTCGGAAGAAGAACGAAGTATGCAGGAGCCAATTCTGGAGAGTAGGGTGGGTGCGAAAGTGAGAAACGTGTAAAGAGAGCTTGGTAACAGAGGGCACACATGGTCAGAATAACAGACGTGGTAACACACGTGGTAAGAATAGCACCAACTGAGTGCCCCCTATGACTGTGCGTGAAACATTGTGCTGCCATGTGTTGGTATGTTACAAAACTATACTTTCTTCTACTTTGACAATAGCTCTAAATGAATAAAAAAGTGCTTCTCATTCTTTAATGATGAAAGAATTTCTGTGGTGTAAACAAAATGTATCAATAAAGATCATGTGGGGAAAATATTCACTTTAGCATGGTTTGGCATGCTTAATGTATACCACACCGGAAAATAAAGGAAAGAAAAAAGGTGGAGAGTAGGATCTGTATCACACACCACAATCCATTAAGAAATAAATATTGTAAAAGTAATAATCTTTTTCCGTCCCATCACAAAAAAAACTCTTTTTTTCCTTCCATAGTCCTCTTTTTTCCCCCACCAATTTCCCTTTTTTCCATTCATCTGTTTTGCTACTCCTTTCGCTGTTGGATGTGCTGTGGGGCAAATATTTTGTCCTGTGTGCAAGACTCACGCAGAGGACAAAAGCCCTGTATTTAATCAGCTAAAGCAAAAAGAAGACAGATGTAGGTGTGTGGGTGTGTCACTTCTTCTCAGAAACTTACACTCGTTCATTTGTGTGTGTGTGTGTGTGTGTGTGTGTGTGTGTGGGCTAGTGTGAAAGCAAGACGCACAACACGTATTCACACTTACTACGGAACTGTTCCCACCTGAAATGCTTCACACATCGTCACTGTTAGCAGACAAAGGCTACTTATTCTGTTTGTCAGCCAGAAACACACAAATTCATTGAAGATATAAAGCTTTTCTTTAATTACCACAACTGCTTGAAAAAACATGAGATGTGATGACATAATAGCATCATTTTCAAGTCAGTATATTTTGTCATCCTGAAATAGCTGGCATTCATACTTACACACAAGTACACACATTTCCTTACCACAATTCAGAAAGGAATTAAACCCTTTACCCAGAGTTACTGTCCAATGGATTTGCTGTGATAATTCCAACACCGTAATGTGTTTTATTCCCATTTCACTGCAGTCATTTGGCAACAACTGTTATTTTATTTCCTAAGTATGACACTGGAGGTGTAAAGTATATAGAGTTTATACATTTAATCCTTTTTTTAGTTAAATTTTGTGCTCCAAAAAAACACGTCCAGGCCTCACCAGCATTGTTCTGTTGAAATTAAGATAAACAAAGAAACACAACCTGTCATGTTATTAACCAGCATTGCAGTGTACGTGTGCATACATATAAAGGTAGTCATTAAGTTCCAATGGTTTGACTTATGATTTTATTATCTTATAATGATGAAAAAAATACATAAATAAATGTTTACAAGTCAGGAAAACGTAGCAGCGTATATGAGGTACAGTACATTGGGACACTGCTAGGATGTACTGTTTAGATAAATTATGTACTGCAAATTGTTAAAATATGACTGACACACACACACACACACACACACACGTATATATATATACGTGTGTGTGTGTGTGTGTGTGTGTGTGTGTGTGTGTGTGTGTGTGTGTGTGTGTGTAATTAAATAAATCCATCCTACTGGAAAACTTAGAGCCTTTCCACTTACTCTTATACAGGACTGCCTATAAAAACGCTACTCAAATATGCTAAATAAACATTTCCTCACAGTAAGTAACATTGACTGTAAATTGTGAATTTGTTATACAAATATGGTTCTATATAAAAGGCAAGGTTAATGTTAAAGTTAGAAGGTTACGCATTTTGAGTCAAAGAATTAAAATACATTATTATAGTTACGCTCTCCCACCCCCCACAATCTCCCACCACAAAACCCATTAAAAAAGACTAGAACTCAAAACCCACAACATTGAGTCAGAATCTCCATCTTCTCTCAGCACTGTGACTTTTTCCTTGTGTTTCAACACGATCTCAGTGCACGGCTCTCCCACAGAGTGAAAAGGGCTGAAAGAACAAGTTTTTAATTAGAGGAACTCAGGAGAATTACTCATTTCATGTCTCACACACACACACACACACACACACACACACACGCAAACAGAGGCCTTTAGGCTGCAGGAAGGCATTGATTTCATAGACATACTTATTCATTCTACACACATTGCCACACAGTCTGTTACATCTCCATTTGTGTCATTAGCATCACTGCTAGTCATTGACATCGTCCGCACACACACACACACACGCACACACACACACATATATGTTCCATTGTCTTTCCTTGATTACATCCAGAGATATGGGAACCACACGCTCTCGTTCCCTCTCCCATGGGAGCTGTAGAACTTTAGGGGTAATAGGACGACACACAACATTTACATTTACATTTATGGCATTTGGCAGATGGCCTTATCCAGAGCAACTTATGGGGATTGTCATTTACCAATTTTCGATCAGAAGCTACCCTTTCCCTCAAAAACGTGTCTCACATAATCTTTAATAATTACGAACACACTTTCAATTACAGGCTAATAAACATCACCACAGCAGAACAACCTGCAACGGTGTTATTTTAATTATTGACAACAATCACGCATTTACAAGCAGCAAATTCACATTTAAAAAGGTGTGATTTTTTTCCACGTAGCCGACTGGGTCGCGTTGCTTTGTGTCACCATTTATACTCAATCTTTTAACATAGGTCATACACACCAGATCACTTTAGATGGGCAAAAACAAGGAAGTAAAGCAAAACAAACAAAAAAACCCCCCCAAAAAAACAGAGCAAATAATAAGTTCAAAACGTTCTCTGGTTTCTCATGGAACACTGAAACCACTTCCTGGGTCACTGCTACCTGCGTCCATGCGGAAGCCATTAGCCTCGCTCTTCCCAGCGCTCGTGAGAAGACGCGGCGAGTTAGAACCGGTCCGGGAATGTTTCCTAAGCGGACCGGAGAGGAGGATTCTGGGAAAGGAACAGCTCGGCCAACATCACGGTTCCCACACAGTTCCTGTGAAGTTTTGACCACGGGGACCCTGACAGTGATAAGCCAACCCTTCTCACGTCTCTGGGAAGGGATGGACGAGAGGGTATCATAAATAAAGAGGGATTAGACAAAAAATATAAAAGAGAGAGAGACAGAGAGAGAGAGTGGGGGTCTCATTACAGTAGTCTGTTTTAAGGTAGTGTTTCTCATCAGATTTAACTCTGCTGAGACCAATAAGAGCTGCCCTCTCTCTCTCTCTCTCTCTCTCTCTCTCGCTCTCTCTTCCCCTTTCTCTCTCGCTTGTTCCCACAGTGACATCGTCCTGCTTCAGTGCCCATTACACTACCAATAAACCCAGTTTCCACTACCAAAAACTGTTTTTCATTATTAACTAAAAAAACGTGTCACTCATAGAAACGCCATCCTTTTCCTATATATATATATATATATATATATATATATATATATATATATATATATATATATATATATATATATATATATATATATATATATATATATATATATATATATATATTCACTGCTAAATAAGTGATTCAGTAAGAAATATTCTAGAAAATAAATTTACTACACATGCTCTACATGGATTCTTACATAAACCCAGTTAGATTCTTCGATTCTTCTTTTCCAGAGACGGCAAGTTCCACATGGAAAGTTGATATTGCTCTGTATACAATTTAGGACGTGACTGAATGAAAAATATACAGTAAGTCTCTTGTGGATAATTAAAACGAAGTCAAGAATTCTGTAATAAAATGGATATATTCGGTCCACAGACCTTTTACATTGTTTTTAAGAAAATACTGTAGCACATATACACTCATTATGACTTTATCTTTTGTGCTTTTGTAATGATTTTTTTACACCTACGTATTAAAAAAAAAAAAAAGCACTCCCAATAACTGAATTATGGGATAATAACCAATGTGTCTGCTACTACCACAAAAGTGGAAAAGTAACATCCCATAAAACTACCTGAAAATGTTTTATTCTTGTAATACGACAGTTACAATTGAAATGTTTGTTTATTAACGCATGACCTCTTAATGATACTTTTCATTAATTTGTAATTGTGGTTGACGTCATGGAACGTCCAGGAAACAAGTAAGTTCCTGTTATCGGTTATCACAGCTATAAGCTTGGTCAAGTTTGCATTTGGTAAACTTGGTAAAAATGTATTTATATGTACAGTGTAACTCCAGTACGCTCGCTTGTAGGAAGAACCAGCCTGAAAAAAGCACAAAAGCTGCAGTTCCCATGCAGTTGCATGAGAATCAATACCCAACATTTATTTCTCACATGAAGGAAAAAAAAGGAAGAAAAAGAAAACAACAAGTCCAACGAGAATAGATTGTGTTTCCTGCAATTTTGTTGGGAAATTAGGACAAAAACACAAGACAGAGCTTGAGATAGTTAGTATGAGGGTCATGGATCATTATTTGATTGAGGAGGGAAGAGGTTGTGAAGGCCTTTTTCCACACCCACTCACTTCCCTACAGGCCAGGTTTCAGACAAACATGGTAAGGGGACAAAGACAACTCATTTTCAGCCCTGATTTCCAAACTAGAGGTGGATTGCAACATTGTGGTTATACCCCAAAAATATGGGGTTTGTTTTTAAAGTTGTTTTTAAGCACAAGAACTGATGCTTGAGGACTTTATTTTCTACTAAAGGAGCTGTAATAAGCTTCATATAACATACATAAATATAATCTCAAAATGGTTTTACATTAAAACACTTTCAACTATAAATAATTTTTAAGTCTTCCTGATATCTACATCATTGCGGCGAAAGGGTCTGCCAAATGACCAAATGTAATCAGAGTTAGAAATAATCCAAGACAAAACCAGGAAGAAAAATTCACAACCTAATAATTAGGCCAGAGCGTAAAAACGTCTGGGTCTTAAATCACAAAGACAATGTAAAAAAAGACCATTAGGGGTTTTATATAGAACTCTAATAACAGACTGGTTCCCTGTTGGATAGGGTCTAAGCAGGGTGCAAAAAAACCTTTTCATGTAATCCAATGAAACGTAATTGTGTACACACAGTATACATAGGTATTATTCTAGATCATTTCCAGGGTCCTGTCTACCGTATTCCCACTAAAAGATATGAAGTGATTTTTTATGGTTTCCAGATTAAATTCCTATGTGACTTTATTCATAGAGATTTTTTTCATTTTCCAGAAAAAAAATAATAAATACCCAGCAATGATGCGTATAGATAAATCTTCATTTGGCTAATTTTGTGAGGCAAAGAAAAATAATAATAGCTTACCACGAAGTTTAGTACATCAAATGAAAAAGGCAATCGGCTGTACGTTTCATCTCTCCACCTGTTTTTTGAGCTGACATCTGTGTGATCCTACTTCAAATCCATACGTATGAATGAGAGGACATTTTGCATGTTGCCGCATGCATGCTTTAACTTGGCGGTTTTGTATATAACAGGCTTTTTTGGGTGGCAGAATGGCAACTAATTATATCTAAAACAGGTGCAAAGAGCCTAGTACATCAGACCCACACAGTCAAAACACTATTTTCACTTTTGTTATGTTGCAGCCTGATCGCAAGGCACAGATGGAAGGCTACACAAATTCTGCTGCATTAAAGAAGTTTGGGACAACAGAGGACTCTTCCATAAGCTGGTCACCGGTTAAACTATGCAATCGGGGGAGAAGGGCCTTAGGAAGAGGGGTGACCAAGAACCTCTGATTGAGCTCCATTCCAAAAGTAAAGCATGGTAAAGCAAGGGGTGTTTTTCAGCAGTATGGACTGGGAAACTGGTCAAAGCAGCTTGAGGAAAAGTTGAATAGAGAAAAATACATATATATCTTCAATGAGGTTCCCTGGTGGTCTAGTGGTTAGGATGCGGCGCTCTCACCGCTGCGACCCGGGTTCGATCCCCGGTCAGGGAACCATCCCCAGCCACTCTCAGTGCCGGTCCCAAGCCCGGATAAATTGGGGAGGGTTGCGTTAGGAAGGGCATCCAGCGTAAAAACGTGCGAAGGATCCGCTGTGGCGACCCCTAATGGAAGAAGCCGAAAGAAAGTTTTACATAGATATCTTCAATAGAATCCTGTTCCACAATACTTCAGTCTGGGCCAAAGGTTCACCTTCCAACGTGACAACAACTCTTAGCACACAGCCAAGACAACACAGGAGTGGCTTAGGGACAATACTGTGAATGTCCTAGCGTGGCCAAGCCAGAGCCCTGACATAAACCACCAATGCTCCCTATCCAACCTGACCTAGCTTGAGGGCATTTTTAAAGAAGAATGGCAGAAAATCCCCCAATCCAGGTGTGCAAAGCATGTTGCATCATAAACAAAAAAAGGCTGTAACTGCTGCTAAATAAGTACTAAGTAATGGGTCTGAATACTTGTGTATGTACATGTGATATTTCGGTTTTCTCTTTTCCATACATTTAATACATTTATAGAAAGAATATATTATTATATGTATTTATTAGTATGAGTTGATAAACAAAAGTAATCAACACCTCCTTTCTTCCTCTCTCTCTCTCTCTCTCTCTCTCTCTCTCTCTCTCTCTCTCTCTCGCTCTCTCTCTTTAACAGTTTCCTGCTGTCGTTCTTTCATGACACATCTCTCACTTTTTTCATGCTCACTTTTTTCTTTCTCTTTCAATCCTTTGCCCCACCCCCACCCCCCATCCCCACCACTATGCTGATTATTTCACAATATCTTGTTTGTATTTGTATCTAATGTTTCATATTCCCTCCTTTATCATCTATATCTCTTTTACTGCCGACTCGTTTTTATGCCTAATCCCAGTCTTATATCTTTCTTAGTATCAAAACACCTCCTATTAAATGTTCTCTCCTTTTGGTCTTCTTCATTCTCCTCCTTTTCATGTTCTCTGTATCACAGTCTTTCTTTCAGTTTTTCTGTCTGTCTTTTCTTACATTTTCTTGCCCTACCTTTCTCTCTGCTTTCTCAAAAAGTATCATGTTTATCTCCCATCTCTCTTTTAAAATTTTTTTACTATTTGTCTATGTTTTTTTGTCCTTGTCTGTCCCCATCATGCTGTCTCTCTTTCTCTTTCTGGTTGTCTTACCGTTTCTCCCTTCCTGTTTCTCTATCGTTTCTCTTATCTTCCTCTTTTCATTTTTTGCATATCCCCCATCTGTCTCTCTTACCTTCTCTCTATTTCCTTTTCTGTCTATTTGTACCCGTCTCTCCGACCTGTATCATTCTACTTCTTTAATTTTCACACCACCCTATTTTTCTTGCTCTATCTATCACACCTTCTCTCTTTTTTTTAATCATCCCCTTATCTATCGTACTTAACTTTCTCACCTTCAATGATTGTTTAGTCCTGATTCTTCCCAGCAGGCCTTTGAACAGGTTTACAATTACGATCATGAGGTGTGTGTGTGTGTGTGTGTGTGTGTTTGTGTGTGTGTGTGTGTGTGTGTGTGTGTGTGTGTGTGGGTGAAGACATATTTCTAAAGAATTCGAGGGGACTTTGTGCACATAGGCATGTGGGGGGGAGGGATGGTCGGTGAATGGGGGTGTGATTACTTTATTTTTATCACCTTAGCAGTATGGTGCTGAGAAATAACGCATAAAGTCTTCCTTTTAGCTGAATGTAAACAAAAATGCAGGTGTGAAGATTTCCTCTAGCAAGCAAACGTACATTTGAAAAGAGCATCTGTGGCTTTGTTCCAACCGTATTCAGTGTGTGGGGTGTGTGCATGTGTGCCAGTGAGTGTTGGGAGGAGGATGTTTATGCTTAATTTTCTCAGAATTGAGAATAATTGCAATTTCTTTTCTGACATATATGAAAATAACTTGACAAGATGAGCTAAGAGAAGAACTAGCTCGGCCTGAAACAATGCCTGTCATGCTTAGAGTCATGTTTAACCATAATTGCCCTTAAGAGCAGACATAACACACCAGGAATGAGAGCGGGAACAAAGGTTTTCTCAAATATTTCAGGGGAATAAGGGGAGATGAAAAAAACGAAAATATTCACATAATAAGGCATACTGTGTAAGTTTGGGATAAGGGAGACAAAGGGGGGTAAAAAGGGGGTAAGAATCATAAGACGTGTCAGCAAGAAAATATCATATAAAGAAATGTTATATCCCTCTGAGGTGAAGTTTAGCTCATGTAAAAAAAAAAACGTGTTGAACCCCCTGTGGTATTAATGCCTCAGACGCCTCATGGCTATCAGACCTCATGATCTAAACTGGCTTCTGAGGAGTGCTGACTATCATTTTTGAAAATGAAAACCATAGCAAAGGGCACCACGACTTGGAAAAATTAGTGGCCCTGAACAGAATTTGTTTGTGCCATTACTCTAAACATATCGTAACCTCGGCATTGACCCTCCCGTTTTCTCCAGGCTTTTTCCCTGTCTGACGATTTTCAAATTTCGCATTTTTCTCTTCTGCTACTTTTCCAAACACATAAAATTGGCGATACAGTCTAAGTGAGGACACAGACAATTAACAGAGAATTATGGGTGCATGTACACTGGTGCAATGTGTGAAAGTGGTATATCCATTTTGGGAAATGTTCCTTTGCAATACAGTACACAGTAAAACAAAACCATGTTCCCTCAAGACGAAGGTGCTACATAATACAATGCAGCACTGTTTCTAGGCATAGATAAGTTTAATATACAGTACAGTGCAACCTCGATACTCGCGGGGGTTACTTTCCATGACCCCTCGTGAGTAACAAAAAATCGTGAGGTTTTTACTCTCTCTATTTGATGGTTAATTTTTCAAGGGGATTTGTAGATGTACTTTACTTTAAACTCAACAAAAATTGTTAATTACTTGTCATAAATGTTTTATTTACTACTTTAAATGAATAATACAATAATTAAATAGTTTTTCGAACATTTTTATGTAATTTATTAATACAAACTTATGTTACTCCAAACTTCCAAAGACACTCGCGGCTTCAGATTAGATTTTTCGCGAGTTACTCTTGGACCGGTTCCTAATGAAAAGTCGCCAACTATCGAGGTCGTGAGTGTCATTGTCGCGAGTATCAAGGTTCCACTGTATATGTTTACATACTTAAATTTAGACAATTTTGCAATGATTATCAAATATGTTCAGTATTTTTTATGGAACTTTGCGAATGATTTGTATGGTGTGAGGGAGGAGCGTTGTGGTGGAAAGGCGGAGCCATTTTTTGGGGTGACAATGGGAATCTCGCCTAGGGTGCCAAAAAGGCTAGAAACGGCCCTGAGACAACAAAAATGTACAAAATACCACAAACCACATAACTACACAAAACTAACTGGGGATCACAACATAAAATGTGTGTACAGAATTTTGTACAAAAACAATATAAGCCAGTGAGATGCAGAAACAGTGACACTGCAGCACCGATCAGTCCAGTAGATCTGTGGTAGTGCAAATGGATTATCCATATACAGGTGGTGTTCCGACGACCCCCTTGTAACTTGAAAATATCGTAAGTCGAGACACGGCCTAGCATACCCAGGGGTCTTAACGAATGGTGATCAGTATTGAGTAATTTGTTAATAGTAATTTGTCAATAATTTAACAAATTTCAGTACATAATTTAGCAAAACAGAGCAATTTACTGTACCGTACTGCATGAACTATACAGTATTTTTGTATGCGGCTGCGGAGGCGTGGGCGGCCGATGGTTTGCGAATGGAGGGTGGAGCATAAGCTGCTGCATTTGCCTGCAACGCTAACTGTAAAATCATTTTTACAATTTTGTTGATCACTATTGTCATTGTAAGTTTGGAACTCGGGGACCATAAGTAATAATAAATACGGTACATGCTCACAGTTCAAACAGTGCAACCAGTCAAACTTTGTTCATTAAAAGGTTTGTACAAGTTTTACTCTATTGTTGGATATTAGCAAGCTATATTTTGGTCTTATTAACCAGAAAAGAGTGGGAAAACATAGCTTGGTCTACTTACAGCCATGTTTTGTAGATACAGGTTGGCAAATTAAATGACAAACTGATGAAAATCATGACATCTGAATAATTGTTAAATACATTTTTAGAAAATGTATTAATTGAAATTTATTAAAAGTGTTGAGGTATAGGAGGAATAAAGCACTTCACAGTTTTCCAGTACGCAGTAGAAAGTGTGGTTTCGTGTTCAGATGCATCACAGTGATTATTTTTGGGTTTTGTAGTGTAGTGTAGGTTTCATGTAGTGATTTTTATTCACTAAATGGACAAAGGATTTGAAAAAATATTCATGGCATCCCTAAAAGTTATTGTATAGTTTTGTTCGAAATAGTGTTTGCTGTCGAGCGATGGGAAAAGGTCTGTGGTTAGACATTTGCAACCAAAACTACAAACCTCTTCAGTAACAGTGAAGCAGTGACATGGAAAGGTCAAGCTTTTTCTGACAGCCTACGGGCAGAAATTTGTTTTTTTTTACATCCCACGCCTATTGTCGGCATCGTCCAAAATAGCAGATTTGGTGTTGAGTTAGTCAAGGCTGCCGCAAGAGTTAAAGCTCTACAGCTGTACAGTGGATATGAGGAGATGTTACACATGGTAACGTGTGTTGTAAATGAGGGACGGGTGTATGATGAGTAAAACATGATTAAATCTAGTATTTGTCCTTAAGCGAGTTGTTTTTCACAGCGTGTCGCTCTTGGCCTCGAGACGAAGTTAATTCAAAGAAACTGCTTTACTTGTGAAAGTCCTTCCTGCACAAACCATTTCTGTTTTTAATAAGCTAGGGCTTATTAACTCTGCATGAACATCAGATTAGTGACATTTAATTGGATTTGCTATTTCAAGAAGGGAACAGCAGTGGACTGGCATCTGTCAAATGCTTTTTCCTTCCTCGGTGCTCACCAGTACAGTAAAGACATTAATGCTACTAAAAGCTCTAAGAGACCTGAAGTGACTCCTCAACACACACACACACACACACACACACACACACACACACACACACACACACACACACACACACACACAGCTGGTGGCGCATAACTGCATCCATGTGCCTGGCCTGGGAACAGACAACCGACCGATGTTTAACGGTAACCCATGGCGAACTTCTCTCCTCTCATTTACTGTCTGTGTAAAAAATGGAGAAAAGGATAGACTTTTTTTATTTTTTTATTTTACATACACACTCATTCTCTTGTTGACACACAGACTTACACATCAACAATAAATAGCATATGATTCACTTTTGAAAAAGTCATGCATGTTTCAAACACGCTACGTTCACACAACTTTGCTGTGAGAGGCAAAACAGAGGACGGAAAAGGCACACACCCTCTCTCTCACCTCCATCAGCCAGACCACACACACGCACACACACTCACACACACACACACACACACACACACACACACACACACACACACACACACACACACACACACACACACACACACACACACACACACACACACACAAAAACATTACGCTCACACATTAACTGCACAAAAAGACCCAAAAGGAAATGGAAAACTCAGCAGTTACTTCTTCAGGGGAAATCGTTCAGAGATGGAACGAGCAAGGAAGTGGCACAAATTAGAACACCAACATGCTTTGTCCAGTCATGACAGTCCTGTTTTCATGCACATCTGTGTGTACTCACACATTTCTGCCAGCATAAAACTCATCCTGGATATAATGTATTTGGATGTGTTTGTGGGGCTGTGGTGAACGGTTTCACAAAACTGCCACAATTGTGAAACACAACCATCCGTATCGTTCCCATAATACGCTGCTCTTACTAATGTTATTGTGGCTACATATCTCAACAAATAAATGCAATTCTTTCCAGAATGAACATTCAGAACGGGAAGAACGTATAATAAATGCGCCTGGTATATCTGCATTTCTCAGGTTTTTAGACCTGTGGTGTGACTCTGAACTTCTGGCCTAGAATATAGTCGTGAGGTCTAGACAAATGTGTTCAGCAGTGCTGAGGATTTCTCCATCCAGAATGTGGTCATCTAACGACTTTTAATGCAGCTAGCTTACTTTTTCCACCATCAGCCTAGTGTGTGTGCTGGTCAAAATAATAGTCTTTTTAGCTTCTAATTCTTCATTCTCAAGGATCTGAGTGCAGAGGTGAGATCATGTTGGTTTTCTAGGCTTATGCTCATCGCCTTGCAGCAGATTTGCCCAGATTCATGCAGAAAGTTTACGCTTTGTACTCACTTGCTGTCCATGATGAAATCAGACGTAGGAACGCACATGGTCAGAATAGCACCAGTAAGCACCACTGGTCTCGAAACTTTTTGATACCCCCCCCTCAAAGCATATCTAAGCATTTAACATGAAATTATTTAAATGAAGGTATAACAGAGGGTACAAAGCCTTTAATTCAATTCAATTTCATTTTGGGGTCACAATTTTTATTTGTATAGCGCTTTTAACAATGAACATTGTCTCAAAGCAGCTTTACACAGATAATGTGGTGATTAAAAGTAAATATGTTCTTTGTAAGTATGTTTGTCCCTGATGAGCGACTGTGGCAAGGAAAAACTCCCCGAGATGGCATAAGGAAGAAACCTTGAGAGGAACCAGACTCAAGAGGGAACCCATCCTCATCTGGGTTGCACCGAATGTCCATTTAAAGCAGATATACAATGTTGCGGGGTACAGTACCTTTACCTCAGCCTCCATTGTTGTGTGTACCAAAATTGTGCAAAAAAACACAAATAGGATTAAAGAGAATGTGGTTTACATTTACTCATTTACTATATGGGTTTTCTCAGGGTTCTTCAGTTTCTTGCCACATCCCAAAAACATGCAGGTAGATGAAGTGACGACTTTAAATTGTTCATAAAACTATTGGTTGTGTGGATGATGTCCTGCAATGGAATTGGGTCCTATGGACTGGGCTCCGATGGACTGTGCTTCTGTCGAGTGAGTATTCCTGCCTGTTCCCACGATAGACTTAGGATCCACTGCAAAGCAATAAATAAACTTCATCCCACCATTTTTTTCACTATAACGACTACCTAGATTGGGTAAAGGATAACCCATGCTCTCTCAAGGCAGGGTCACCACATCTTTTTGAACTACTGCTCATGCGGCACAGTATAACAGGACGCCATCTGCCCTCTTCCAAATACATGAGCTTACAAACCCCTGTTATTGGCTAGTTTTGCTCTGATTGGCAAGAACATTTGAACTTTTGGTGATATGAGGAACATTTTACTGGCCCTCCAATGAAAAGATTTTAGTAACATGTTTATGAATATATCCATGTTTTAAAATGGCTCCATTATTTTAAAGGTCAAGGCTGAGTTCTTCCCTTTAGTATAATCCCTTTATAATCAGCTGATTATCAGTTTGAAGTTAGAACTACTGATGGAGAAAATAACTTTTTTTACGAAGCATAGTTTTAGAGACAAAGTGAACATTTCTACTACATAAAGTTTTTTTTTTTAACACCGACGTTTGAACATTCTCCAAAAGACTTTTCATCTTTATAAACTAACCAAATGTCCTAATTTGACAAAAAAATCTGACACAGAAATAGTTGCTTTAACACAACACATGACTGCATCACTGATCAAGGCCATGAGGGAAAGAAGGAGACAGGGAGAGGAATAGAGATGGAAAACGATCAGCTATTCTGTATTATTAAAGCCTGCGTGTGTTATTAATGGTTAAAGCAGTCTGAATATATAAGCATATAAGCTTTTACCATGCTGCTTAATGCCAGAATGTTGAATCAGTGATGGGCCGAAAGCTATTAAAGAGAGTTATCTGGAGCGCCTGTAAGATGTAGAGCCAGAGATCGATGGCAGCAGAGCTTTACTTTACTGACCCGGTGTGATGTGAGTTAATTTCCAGTGTCGTGGCCTCCATTAGTCAAAGGCAGTGAGTAAAGCAGGCTGTTCAGCATGGAAACTGAAAGCAGAAAAGTGGACTCAATTTATGTTGTATGTCTTATTCACTCTGGCCTTGATCTTTTTTTAAGTGTTTTAAAATAAAGAAAAAATTATCCATTATAAATACAGCAATTGTAAAAACATTACTTATAAAACCAAGCATATAATTGCATTGCTGTCTCACAGATCCAGCGCTTCTGGTGCGATCCTGAGTTTGGTTTTTCTATCTACATGGACTTTTAAGTGTTCTAGATCAGAGATGGCAAAAGTACACACATTGTTCACTCAAGTAGAAGTACAGATACTGATGTTTTAAAGACTCTGGCAAAAGTTAAAGTGAAGAAGTTTGGACTCTGACATGTACTTAAGGAAAACGTAGTCATTACTTCTACCTGTTTTAGTGTCACGCTGGTAACTGGACTTCACATCATATTAATATATTGATACTAAAGAATTTCAATTTTTGTTATCTAATAAATGTATCCAGGCCGAATAACCACCATATAGAACACAAGCAAAGAAAAGATGATGATGATCAGGTGATCAGGAATGTCTCTGTTTTCAGTCATGTTTACATCACTGACTTCCTCTGTCTCATCCACATTAACTCCATACTTCTTGTTGCCTTCTGCCTGGTTTGTTGTTAGCTTTGTTAGCCTACATCTGTGGTGCTTGAACGCCAGGAAATGATACAACAGTGGAGGTTGAAAAAGCGATGCAATGACAAAAAATAGGTTGATGGACTGAAAAGGGTGCGCAATACGAAGAAAAAATATTGATCATGTCACCAAATAGATTAAAACCTAAGTAAAGTCTGGTTTGAAAATGCAAGAAAAAGAAAGTACAAAATCTGCTGATTCATTTCCACGTGTTGGTTTTCTCTGGGTTCTCTGATTTCCTTCTCCTTACCAGATGTCTTAACGTGAATTAACTATATATAATTAACCAACATAACTAACTTTCCACTGGGTGTAATGGGCAATAAACTGACACCCCATCCACCCCGTCCATTCACACAGTGTTCCCAGGATAGGCTCCAGATCCACCAGAGTAAAAGTAATGAAAGGATGAATGGAATTTACACAACTGTAAACAGGCAGCGGTGATTTCACTGGGATCTTATAGACTAATGAAGCTCTCTGAAATAAATTTTCTTTTCATGTATGTTAAAAAATGTGTAGAAATTTGTTTCGATAAACTGTTAACATTTCACATTTAAAAAAGTCCTCTACATTAAGTGTGTGTGTGTGTGTGTGTGTGTGTGTGTGTGTGTGTGTGTGTGTGTGTGTGTGTGTGTGTGTCTGTTCACATTCAGTCAATCACTACAGAGTTCACTTGATGACAGAGGTGATGCCATCATGCAACTGTGTGTAGATTTGTGCGGTTGTGGTAAATGAAGTGGGTGTGTGTGTGTGATTTTTAATGAGCTCAACCTCAGCAGTGGTTGGCGGAGAATGAAAGAAAGATGGAGGGATGGACGCCACTTCAAAGGCCTCTTTGGGTCTGACTGTTGGGCTCGGCCTGTTATTTCACTTAAAGCACATGCACACACACACACACACACACACACACACACACACACACACACACACACACACACACACACACACACACACACTTAAATTCTATTCATGGAAGCTATCGGTTAAATCAGGTATAGTAGTTAATGTATGGGGTGCTTTTTTATTACACTTTTATTAAAATATTTTATAAAAAATATTAATTAGTATTTAAGCATTTAAGTATTTATGCAACGATCATCAAGTACTGAAATCCTGAAGTTCTTTAGATCACAATCTTGAAATGTGGCTCCCTCTAGTGACATGGAGAACTAAAATGATGCACAAGATCAAACACATGACAATCTACTGCCATAGAAATCCTCGAATCAGAATTCAGTATAATCTGCCATCATATTGTACTTAAAATTTTCTAATGACAGTTTTATGAAACAGAACCTTTGAAAAGATCCTCATGGGTTCTTTGGATGGCCATCGTGGCCAGCAAGACCTTCTCTGAAGGCCTAAACTCTTTCACAATCACTGGCTTACATTTTTCCCATGAATATCCTCTTAATTTCATACCTTTTTTTTTGGGTGCACTGGGTGAAAGTCGTAATGTATTTATATTTTGGTGATATTTTCAGCGCTTAATGAGAGGTCAGGACCTGGATTACCAAATGTACCTGGAAAAGGCCATTGTATAGCTACTTTTTTTCGTTCAAACCAAACATGATCAAACTTTCAATCAATTAATTTTGTTATCCCACATTTTCTAGCTGCCTTAATAATTCAAGGTTTTCTATTCTATGCATACTTTTCTATTCTAGCCTCTTACATCTCGTTGAGTCAGAGAAAGGGCAGCAGGAATAAGGGTAAAGCAGTACACACGTGTGTAGGGTTGCAGTTATGTATTTCTAAAGTATTTAGGAATCATTTGGTGTTTAATCCACCTTGAAACCAGAGAACCTGGGACGAAACCAAGTTGGACATTAAACCAACATGAAAATTATTTTCACAACCAGTATAACAATATTGACATAGTACTACAAAGTTAATAAGAATGTGTCATAAACAACCTGGAAACACAGGTTTATTTATTTTCCAAGTTGAATTTCTAGCACTGTATGTATTTATTTACTCTGACCCGAAACAAGGATTCTGGCCACGATTCATGGAAAAGAGTCGAAGAGAGTTACACTTAGATCGCTTCGAAAGGTTACGGCTGACTTAGCATTCCTAAACACACACCAGTGGCGACCACCCCCATGGTGCCATCTTTGCTAATGTCAGGTCTCTGATTTAGACATCACACAGACTTGATGGCCTACTGGGAATTGAACAAAAGGACTTTTCTTGTTGGAAATCGTTGGAGCTGTTTATAAAATGAACTAAAATGCTTCAAGTGAAGGCGTGCATTGTTACACAGAATAACAGGACAATACAGGGATTTGGGATTTTGTTCTCATCAGGATGAGATCATATTTATTTGTATTGTATAGACACTTGTTGTTAACTAATTGTTAATATGGAGTTTTTTGTGAGAAGAAATTCAGCTATTTTGGTTTCCAAATCCTCTGTGAAGAAAAGATATACAGGGGGTTGTAACCTGGATTTAACAAGAGACCTGGAGAAATTGAGGTGACACGTAAAGACGTGATAATGTCTTCAGTAGATCAGACTTGCTTAATAGGAAAGCCGTATTTGAATGTTCTTCCGTATGCGATTGTCTTCACTGCAGATGAACTCTACTGATCATGTCAGCAATCTCAGCCTGGGGACAAGTTCCCAGAGAGATGATTAAAAAGCCACAGAACTGTATCCATCCTCATCTGGTTGTCATGTTTTGCTTCAGTTTAGGCTTAAAAAATTCTGTTACAACAGATACAACATTACTACAGGAATAAAAATGGAAACATGCGATATTTATAGACACATGGTAGAGATTTCTCATATAACCAAAACTGATGACAGTTTATTTTGATTTGTCTGTGAGAGGGAAACAGAGATACATTAGATACTTTACTTCAGTGCTTAAATTTCAAGCTCTCTCACCCCAGCTTATTCATTCTCACTTGCTATATTCGGTGTAATATATCACCCGTGAAAATCCCGTGTTTCAGTATAAGTGTGGTCCTCGGAGTAATGGCTGTGAGCTTGGGGTTTGATCAGGGTGATGGTTCTGGATTTGCTCCAGATGTTCCTCCTAAGTAAGCTCCACTGTGGCATGCTGCATATTTAACCAGCATCAATATTTACCCAGCACTGTGAAGGAAACCTTAGTGTGCAGGCTGCATAACTCGAACCCGCAGCCAAAGTTAATCACAGACATAACAACATCCGTACTGGCAGCCTCCAAAACCGCAGAAAACAGTGTGAAAATATTGTGGCACCAAAAGCGCATATGTGCATTTGAGCAAATTAATTAAAGCTATTTAGAGAGATGGTTATTCTTGCCAACGCCTTGAGCTCTTTATTTTGGAATGCAAAAATGAATGCAAAAAAAAAAAATTTTTTCCACAATTCTTCTACACTCCTTATATAGCTAATTTGCTCTTTTGAAAGGAGAAAAAGAACGACATACTAAAATAATTAATCTGTCATTGCAGTTATCCCTGCCCATGAACAATTATTAGACAATAAATATGTAAAATTATGAAAAAGTTTTTGTGACAGATAAAAAAAAAAAAGGCAACCACACCACTGGGAATAGTGAATTTCATTGCTTTTCTTCTGAAACAATAAAACTTTTCATTGCTTTGCTTTTCCATGACTGTTGCATTATTATTATTATTATTATTATTATTATTATAATTATTATAATTATTATTATTATTATTATTATTATTATTATTTAAGAATTAAAGACAGACTTGGGGTGAGCAGTACACAATTTCTACATTTATCTGTGCACATTTGCACCACACTGAAACGCAATCACAGCCCTATGCCCTACTTTGGGGTGTGGTTGCAATCTGAGAATGGAAGAAGGTCGTGAGAGTGCGTCCATGACGCACTAAAGGAAACACACTTCAAGCTCTTTATTTCTTGATATCATACAGCTATGAACTCTTAATCGTCGAGGCTTTCAGAATTGTTGAAATTGTTACTAAAACATGCTTTTATATAAAAAATATTTTAACAAGGACAAATGAATTCACTCACTCACACATTTCATTTACAGTAACCCTTTTACTGATGCCAACCTCAGAAACACTGTACACGAGGTAGGAATACACTTTGAATAGGACAGCAGTCTGTTGTAGGGCATCATTCACACCCAAGGGCAATTTAACACATCCAGTGCACTTAGTGGCAAGTGTTTGTATGGTGGAAGAAACTGGAGAGCCTGGAAGGAACCCAACATGGAAAGAGCATGTACAGAAACTCTGAACAGAGAGTAACCTGAACTCAGGATTGAACTGCTTACATTTGCATTGCGTGACAACAACACACCATGATTGGTTTGTTTTTGTTTTTAACCTAACCATTTACAAATTATACAGTTCTAGTTTTTGTTTTTCCCATATTCTACATTGTCCTCTTGTCTATAAATTTCGTCTGTTTGTGAATTGTATTTTCGATTCTCTATCTGTTCTCTATATCTCTATATTCTCAATAGAAAATATTGGTATAATGTTATTGACACTGATGTCATTGGTAGGCAGATGTAAGAACTACATTTTGCTTTAAGCTGTCGCTTTAACCGTTCAGATTACGAGTTGGTTACTCTGAGGCCATCTAGCAGGTGTACAATAATGTCAGTATTTTCAAGTCTTTTGATTGGATGGTCAGAGCGCGCACTAGTCAGAGCTCGCAAACCGCATCTGTAGCAAACTACACAAACTTAAATATATTCGTGTAGATTTAATAGCTGTTTTCTGAGGTTTTGGCAGATTTGGTTGCATATAAACTTACAAGGATATTTACAAGATGGACTTAAAAAAAAAAAGTACATTTTAATAAAATGCACAGAAACCCCAGGGTAATTTCATGAGGTTAATGTCGATGCTTCTGCTGGAGATAATGTATGCAAGTGGTGCAGCTGTGGCTACAGTGAAAGGAGACTTGCTGAATTGTGTTTATTGGGGTTCTTGCTTTAGTAAAAGCCATTCATTCTTACTGTATGAGATTCCTGTCTGTGACGCAGCGCTCTGTTGTGCTGCGTTTCTCTATAATATTGATGGTTTTTACAGCAGTGGTGTCGTAATGATGATATTAAAAGAGGTAAACTGATTTAGGTTGGACACCACTAAAAACCTAGGTGTGAAATGCACTGCCCAATACTGAGAATTATTGTTGGAGATGTCCACATTTTTTAAACTTGTTATTCTTAAGTAGTATTTTGAGAACCATGGGCTTAGATGTCGAAGTTGCATTCTGTTACTTTTTATTTTAAGATTAGGACTTTAATTAATTAATCAACAATGTATGTATTTCTTTCTTTCTTTCTTTCTTTCTTTCTTTCTTTCTTTCTTTCTTTCTTTCTTTCTTTCTTTCTTTCTTTCTTTCTTTCTTTCTTTCTTTCTTTCTTTCTTTCTTTCTTTCTTTCTTTCTTTCTTTCTTTCTTTCTTTCTTTCTTTCTTTCTTTTGTAATTACCTAAGCCCTAGTGTGTATGAAAAGGAAGCCCATTCATCAAATACTCCAGACAGGAAGTCCGCTCTCCCAGAAGAGTTTTCTTAGCTAATTAAAACACACGTTTTTAATACATATAATATGAAATAATATAATATAATATGAAAACATGATCAGTGGTGGACAAGTAACGAATAAAATGTAGTTCATTACTGTACTTAAGTATGTTTTATCATTTCAAAGTCAACATACACTTTTTATTCAACTAAATTTTGTGAAATCAGTCGTTCCTTTTTATTTATGAGGATAGAAATTTAACTGTTCAAACACACAACAAGCCACCAATCAGGGTCGAGCACGCGCTCTGTTTTGAACATGTTTTGATTGGCGCTTGGTGGTATCTAATCGCCAACATACAGTTCAGCGTCAGTTCAACAGCAAGCAGAACATTTTGAGAGGAATTAATGATGAAAGAAACTGCTTGCCACAGCACCTATGGCCTTATTTATTTTTATTTTATTTTTAAATTCTTCCCGTGGGCTCACCACCTGCAGGAGGGACCGTAAGGGACGGTGCTGTGAGGATTGGGCAGCAGTCGAAGGCGGGGGCCTGCTTAGACTGCTGCCCCCGCGACCCGAATTACGGATAAGCGGGAGAAAATGAATGAATGAATGAATGAATGAATTTTTAAATTCAGTTGATTAAGCAAAGAGTCTTGTGACGAAAATTATAATAGGAACATTATAGCAATAATAAATTTAAGTACTTTGGATACTTAAGTACATTTGAATGTAACAACTTTTGTACTTTTAGTCACGTGAAAGTTTTAAGGGAGCACTTTTACTTTTACTGATGTAATATTTTACAGAGTAGACTTCATCCATCACTAAACATGGTGAAAATGCAACTAATTTTTATCACATGGAGCCTTTTTTCAATCAATTTGCACAAGTAAAAAACTAATAAAGACTAATGCACTTTAAAATACTTTATGTAAGGCATTTTTAAGAGCCTATTTATTTATTTATTTATTTTTATTATTAAAACCACTGTCTTCCTCAACACCTAGCTAAAAGGCAAATAATACAACCTACAACCTTATTGATTTTGATCCTGATTATGCTAAAAAAAATCACTCACCCCTTCAGCTGCCCAAATTGAGCCCTAGGCGTCAGATAGGTGTATATAATCCACAAAAAAAGTGCACTATTTTGTCCTACAGAGACATTTGTGATCAGGTCTGTACGTTTGGCGTAGGAGGACGACGTCAATATGACTGACGTGTAAACTATCCAATGGGATGCTATATGAGAATACCATTAGCCAATCAGCGTTAAGGGGCGGGTGTTGTCGCGGGGAAACCGACATGCCTGGGTACAACAGTACATACTATCTAATCAGTGAGGGTAGTGGTCAGTTAGCAGTGCTAGCGCTTGCTCTCAGTGTCTGTTACAACCGTTTTGTTATAAAAAAGGACCAACTCGAAAGTGTTTATAGAATTGTTAGAGAAATCTTCAGTTGGAAATACAGAGCAAATATAACACAATACGTTTTTTTGTTGTTGTTATAAAGTCAGCGAGCTAGTTAGCAAACCTTTAGCTTAGCCGGCTAACCTGGAAGATTGTGTTAGCAGAAGATATTTCACAAGTGACAACACAGGGGAGAGGAGACATGGGCTCCAGAGCATCTTCACTTCTCAGAGAGGAGGATATCGAGGAAATTAAAAAGGAAACGGGGTGTAAGTAGACCTTCATGACTTCTCGACACACTTCCAGATCCATGAGCATGAACAGGCCACCTAATACTGGCTTTCAACACAGATTTACAGAGTATACAATAAAACTATTCCTCTTAAATAATAAAATATCACATTATTATTAAAGGCAGCTGAATATGTATTAACAGTCGTTTCAAATACACACAATGTTATAGAGCTTTCTAGGGGTTTCTTTACTGTATAAATGGCATTATATTTATATCTTACAGCTTCTGATTTGTTGTTGAAACAATTAAAAGGTAAATAACTGCTGTATAAGACCTTAATACTCTTATAAAACAATTCATAGACCTCCATTATTGACTTCTTGATCTTGGAAAACCGATAGACAGTTAAAGCCCATTTCAGACTGCATTACTTTTACTAATGAAACGTTCACAGGAGCATCCTAAGAATCAATAGCTTGTCGTTTCTGTAAATATTTAAGGATTGTGGTTAAATGTGTCTGACATGTTCCTGTAAAACAATAACACTAGGTAATGCATTATATCGTCGACCAAAAATATGTTTCGATTTTCCAAACCCAGCAGTTGAGCATTATTTCATCCTGGAATTAAAATAACTGCTGGGGAAGACCTCGAAAATGTGTATATATATATTGTACGTTGGTAACTAAATATAAAACAAATCATAGACCTCCAGCATTCACTCCTTGTTCTTGGAAAGCCGACAGCTAAAGCCCTATTACTTTTACTAATGCAATGGAGTATCTCTAGGATTTTTACCCGAGAATCAATAGATTGTCCGGCTGGTAAATCTTTAAGTGCTGTGGTTGAACGTGTTTGAAATGTTTCCCTAAAAAAAAAAAAAAACACTAGGTAATGTATTATCTGTTCATTGCTCCATATTGCATCATGTCCCATGAGAATGAAGGGATTCTGTTTGGGATTAAAATGCAAAAGTATCAAACATTGACGATCTTCTCATAGAAGCGACACTTACATACTTTGTAAAAAACCCTTTTCAGACCAGTTCTGATTTGTTGTTGTTGTTGTGTAAGACTTTAATATTCTTCTAGACTACTTCTGGACTTCTAGACCTCGAGCATTGACTTGTTGTTCCTGGAGAACCAATAGACAGTTTATTCGGACTGCATTACTTTTACTAATGTAATGTTTACTGGAGTATCTATTAGTTAAAAGGACTAATAATCTTTAAAATGTGACTTTCTTTCTAAATCCAGCAGTCGAGCGTTTTTTTCATTTCTGCATTCAAATTTAATTAAATGGGTCCCAATAATAGGAAAAAAAACCCAGACTTCCTTGTTTGCAAACATTTCCAAAAAATGGTAAAGGTAAAGTTGTTAAGGGTTTGATATGTCCACTACCACTAATTATTTATTTTTTTTTGTTGATGATTTTTTTTTTTATGTTTACGATCTCCACTCCTAATCTGTAAATCTTATCCTGTGTGACTGATGCGTATGTGTCCCTCTTCTTCACAGTCTCACTCGATAAACTCTGTTAACATGACCAGCGTTTTCGATGGCTGTCACGTGTTCACACATCCGGTAGCTGCTTTAATGCCAGGAGTAGACCTAATCAGGTCTCTGTGTATCTAGGATTTACACATGCTTTGTTCTTGACTACTTGAACTTTTATCCTGGTTATTTCTTCCCTTATTTATCTCAAGGCAGCTTTTTTAAACAATGTGATCTTCAAACCACTGTGGTTTAGTTCCGGCGTTACACACACACAAGCACATGCACATGACTGCAGCCTCTCGTGTTCGTGTTTATGAAGATGCATGAGACCCGTATGCATGACTTTAATTTCAGCAGCAATCGCATCACTTTATGCCGCTGATCCCAGTAACCGATCCACTTTGTCCTTAAAGGTTATTGATCCCCGTACACTTCTTAACACCGTGGTGTTTGTCCCACATTAAAACGTGCAAGATCTTAACAATGATACTCTGATAAAAGAACAGGATAGACCAGACTAATCCCGCCGTGTAATCTAACGCACCGTGATTCACAGCGTGACCCATCTATAAGAGTCTCTGACTCACTGTCACTCAGTGCCATATTTAATCTTTGGGTTTGTGCAAACGTTATTGGCCCCATTCTGATTTTTTCCTTCATAATTTATCATTCATATTAATCAATATTTATTGATTCAAATGAAAATTGTCGCGTCACCATGGTTTATGCGTGTGACTGAAGCGGGTTATGATTTAACGCCCCGATGATGATTTCGGTGTCTGTTTCAGTCTCGCACAGTCAGATCACTCGCCTCTACAGCCGATTTCACAGCCTGGACAAGGGCGAGAACGGAGCTCTCAGGTACACACACACACACACACACACACACACACACGAACAGATGACAGAACTCACAATACAGCATTAGTGCGTACTTTTAAAACCCCCAAGAATCGCATCTAATTATACCTTCAATACAAAAAGGAGAAATCTGCGTTTAATGAGAACAACGAGCTTTTCGGTTCTATATGTTCATCATTTACATCTGCATCAGGGTCAGAAAAGATGGATTTACTTCTCAGTCGTCTCTGTCTCAGTATGTCTATGTAAACTTTTCTGTTTTTTCCAAATCTGGAACAACAGAGCAGCTGTTTGAAAAGGGAAACAATCCCCCATCACCCTACCATCAGATGAACTTGGAGAAATTGCGTTTTTGTGCTAAATCAGTAAATGCTACACATTTATTAATGTGCTTCTCCTTCCCCTTATTACCCAACAGTGGTTCCTTTTGGCTTTTAAAGTGAAATGATATTTGTATTTTATGTGCAAGGATTAAAAAGCGAAGCGGAGTTAAACGATGCGTACGCTTCAATACTGAGAGCTTTAAGATGTTACGATTTACATTAAGATGTAACCCTTTAGGCAGTATTTGAGTGTTTTCCTGCCATTTTGAGAAGACTCGGATATCTGACGAGACTCTTTTAGGCTGATGGACGGGAATATATATGTACACATCCATAACTATAATCTGTCGCTTTTGTACTAGATACAGGAAAATGGAATGATTTTTTTTTTTATGGTGGCTTTATGTTTGGATTTTGTTATTTTGCGTCGAAGCATTTGCGCAATGAAAAAACTCGTAAATGTAAATGAATCCTGAAGCTGGTTCAGAGTTACAGCTGTTTATTAAGGTGGAAAAAAGAGCGAGACACAAGTAGCCACATCTGCTTCCCAGCGAGGATTTTTGATGGCTCATAAGCCACGTTTGTTCTCCATTAACAGAAATCCTGAGCAAAATACCTGGAAATCCTGTTCTAGTGCCGAGAGCAGGAGCGAACCGAACCGAACGAAACACAGGCTGCGCAAACATTCATTCGTGGTGATGTTTCTGATCTTTTGCCGAAAGAGAATCGTTCAACAAACTCTCGTGAAAACTTCCGTTCATTATTTCAATTTAGTTCGTCTGCATTTATTTCGTCTATTGTTCAATACACTATTTCCTATTTGAATCCGCTGAAGTTTTAATACGAGCAGGTCATTTTATGGCAAATTTTCATGCAGGAACGCGAATCAGATTGAGATCAAGATCCGGACTCTTGTTGCCAGAAAAGTGTACAAAGATATCTGATGCTGTGTATCCTGTAGGCCTCCTCTGAAATGAACTATGGGACGTAATAGTACAAAATCTGGGTCTGTTTACTCATGAAACATGTTTTAATCACAGTATAAAGGCTCCGTGTGTCAGACTACTTATATATTTACACTGAAAATATTACGACAGACCAGTCAGTGTGTTTGAGATTGTTTTAGGAGTACACATGAGCCAAAGTTTCGTGTCCTTGGGTCAGGATGTACACGATACATTGTCTCCGTTAAAGTCGCTTACAGGAGTTCAAGGTGACTCGGTTTGTGTTTAGTTGCTACAAGTTGAGCTTCGGTTTAGTGTGAAAATATACTTTGAGCGCAGTCATTCTTACGGCGACATAACCTGAACGTGACCTGTGTGAATGTGTAAGAGGATGTCAGTAGAAAACACCTCAGATCTTTGATATATTTGCGCCAATTTTTTTTTTTTTTTTTATACCACTTTATTATTATGTAACAGATTTTGAAATAATGAAATAATCAGCAATATTTGGTTCCTCATCAGCCGAAACAGTTTGCCACTTCATAAAAAAGATGCATTTAAGGGCTTTATTTATAGAAGGACACGTATTTTTTATTCATTTATATGTGCTATATACATTATATATTACACTATATACATACATTTCCGTTCTGGTTTGTTTTTCACCCTTGAGGTTAATAAACCATAATAAATAGAGGTATCGCAAGTGTTTGACTAACTGAAAATGAAATTTAAAGGGCACATTTTGTCATGTACAGAATATTTACACTTTTTTTTTTCCTGTTCAGCCGTGAAGACTTCCAGAGAATTCCAGAGCTGGCCATTAACCCTCTTGGTGATCGGATAATTAATGCTTTCTTCTCAGAAGGGTGAGTCCGGTGCTAAACTATGCCACACGTCCAATAGCGGCGTGAATGCGATTCTGCACGACTTTGTATCCGGTTACACCACGAACGCATGTTGCAATTTTAATGCGAGTTGCCTGCCGTTTTTGCACGCAAACGCTGGATGAAATGCGTCTTGCAAAATGCCATGCAGCACGAAACGGTTTACAGACTGTCGGCTTGGTTACTAAACGTCAGGCTTCCAGTGCAGATATCATTGTTTATATATCAGGGAGAGAGTAACCTTTTGCCATGGTCAGGTTTAAGAGAGCGTGTCATTACGTTCCTAGAAAGATTGTCACATAAACTGCGTAATTCTCGGTGTATTGTAATGCAGGCCCGTGTTTTTACTGTATTCTTCTGGGTTGAGTGGTTTGCTTTCAGACAACTGGGCGTCTAATTCCTTAAATAAACATTACACACATATTCGTCATAGAACCTTCCTGCCCTTTCCCCCGTCAAGAGAATGTTTGTGTGATCTGCCTCCATGTCCCTTCTGTTTAGAGATGATCAGGTGAACTTCCGAGGATTCATGAGGACCTTGGCGCACTTTCGGCCAGTCGAGGACAACGAGAAGAACAAGGATCCCAACATTGAGCCGCTCAACAGCAGGAATAACAAACTGCTCTGTGAGTGTGCATGGCACAGCGTTGTGTTCTATTGCATGTGTATGAGAGGAACCTTCCCACATATGAGTGTAAAAGAATCTTACAAAACCAAATGTGATTTGAGTTTGATTCTCCTCAAATATTTCTTCAAGCAGAATGTATTGATAATATGCACTGTCACATAAATATATATTTATTTTTGCATTTTATTAATGATCATTTTTGTTTTGGAGCAGACAAGACAATGGATTCATTTTACAAAGCAACAATATTTATTCATTCAATTTTTTTTTGTCAGAATGACCTTATTATTATAGAGGTTTCTCTCACTGTAACATACAGCCAATACTTTCAGTTCTTTCATTTTCCACTCTTTTTTCTTTTTTTGTCATCCAGTTGCCTTCCGTCTCTACGACCTGGACCGAGATGATAAAATCTCTCGAGATGAGCTACTCCAGGTGGGAACATTTCCATAATGCTTGACGTCTTTTTTGTTTAAGGAAACACGGTGAGCTTTGTTTCTTTAATAATCCCCTGAGACACACCTCACTGTCAGCTGGAACTGCCTGATTAATAGAGGGCATTAAAAGAGACTTATTTTCCACTGATGTTTTAGGGTTAAAGAACATTTTGTGGGATGAGTCAGTTGACGTGGAGCAGAGTTTCTGTTACCATTGTTATTGTATGATTGTATACTCATGTATGAGTGTTTCGCTCCACATTACAGCAGTTTAAAATTGATTAAAGCTTTTTTTTTAAGTAAACACTGAATGTACTAATCAGTTTATAGGTACATTTAGTGTTAGTTCTAATGGCTTACATTACAGAAGCTATCCACAGTGATTCTAATTTACAGCTGAGGTTAAAAAGGCTTTCCAAAGAAGTGGTAGCTGAGTGGGTTACTGATTGGAAGGTCGGGAGTTCAAGCTGCCACTCTTGGGCTCTTGAGCAAGGACCTTAACCCTATATGTGTGCTCCAGGTGTGTTGTATCATAGCTGACCCTGTGCTCTGATGCCAGGTTCCTAACATTACTGGTGCTGTATATGTGACAAATAAATGCTCCTCTTCTTCATGTTTAAGCCTGTCAAAGCTGCTGCTAGATAGTAATACGTACTGAACAATCCGAGATGAGGATTCATTGGCAGTGTCTTTTTAAACGGTGAACAAGATGGATCCTCTCAGTTAATGCGACTAAGGAAATACATTAATCCATGAAGTAACAGACTGTAACTCATTCATGCTCCTGTGTGTGTGTGTGTGTGTGTGTGTGTGTGTGTGTGTGTGTGTGTGTGTGTGTGTGTGTGTGTGTGTGTGTGTGTGTGTGTTCAGGTGCTGCGCATGATGGTGGGTGTTAATATTTCTGACGAGCAGTTAGGCAGCATCGCAGACCGGACCATCCAAGAAGCTGATACCAACGGAGACCTGTGCATCTCCTTCAACGAGTTTATCAAGGTAAAACAGATGTTGCTCATACGGTAAAGAGTAGGGCCGAATGACATTTTGGAAGTTGAAAGAATTTATTTAAATTTAATTTATATGTGAATAAACTATTGTTTATAAGTAGATCTGTCTGCTAACTCTGACGCGATCAATATTTTAGCTGTAGTTATGACTATATAACTGTATGTAATCAATAGCTGGAGTTACGACTCTATAACTGTGTGTAATCAATATTTAGTAATAGTTATGAATATATAATTATATTTAATCAATATTTAGCTGTAGTTATAACTGTATAACTCTGGTATTCAAGACTTTATTTAGAATTATTGAGTCTTTTTTTTTTTCACGTCTGGTGTCACATGGTAAAACTTCACCTCACGAGTTTGTTCCTGAATAAAACCCAGCTGTCTTTTGAGCATGTTGAACAAAATAATTTTGTAACAATTGTATAGATCGATGGTGACTTTTTTATTATTCATTGATGCACTAGATAATGCTCATTTACCTCATTTCAGGTGCTGGAGAAAGTTGACGTTGAGCAGAAGATGAGCATTCGCTTCCTGCACTAAAGCGCCACTCCCTTCCCGCTGGACCGAACTCTGATCCAACGCTGTTTGTGCCACGTGGGACCCCCGCTGCCGGCCTGTCACATTTCAGCCTTTTCAGCTTCGATTACTCGTCTTATGGGTCATCAGTTTGTCTTTAATTTTATTTATCCTGTCAAATCATCTCGCAATCCCTCTCGCATTGTTGTTTGGATCAAAGAGAATATTCACGTGCCTTCAGTTGTCGACCCGGTGAACCCGACTGTAATCTTATTTATTCTGGACAATTCCTGGTTCAAACCCAGCTCGATTATTATCGTTCCCAGCAATATAGCGTGCGTAGTGATGGGGTAGTTTGAACACTTTTCGTGGGTTAACGTATTCAGAGCCAAATCTGTTGCTTTTAATGTGATGTGTGTGTCTTAATCACCTTAACACATTTCAAACAGAGCTTCAGTTCACCACTTTGCTCTATGGTCTTATTTTTTTTTTTATTCATATATATATTGTGTGCAAGCTCAGGGTATGTTTTTGTGAACCTTTTGCACATATCCCAGAAGAACGATATGAAAGACGATCAGCAAAGGAAGTGTTGCGATAAAGCCTTATTATGGCTTTTCTCTGACAATTTGTCTGAACATTTCCTGAAAGCATTCCAAAGCTTTATCTTTTTGCTGGTTATTAAAACAACATGGTACATATACTAGAGCTGACTGCTAGGACTACAACCTGACATCAATAAATTAATTCATATTTTTCCGCTCGGGTTATAATCTCATCTGTCAGCTCTAAATAACAGTGTTGGTAATTTAGTCACACAGTTGCATCGACAGCAGTGTTTGATGGCCTTCTGATTTATAGAGCTGTATATATACACTTTAGCTAAAGTTTCTTACTTTAGCAATACATCAAGGTTCAGTAGGCTGCACTGTCTAAGCCTTCAACCAAAACAACGCTGGTAGTGTGTGTTATTTCTTTAACTGCCTCATGATCAAATCATTTTTATTGCATACACTACCTGCTTTAGTAAAGATAAACTCACATCACTACTGATTATAAGAAATCTGTTTGTCGTATGTTATTTCAGCAGTGCTAGCTGATTCTCTCTTCATGTGAATGTCAGTTTAATGCTCTCTAATAATAATTGTGAATTTGTGATTAAAAATCAGGTTCATTATTTTACTACTCACTGGAATTTGTAAAAAAATATTTTCTGTCAGATATTATTGGGGGGGGGGGGGGGGGAAGTAAGAATGTGTGATTTGGGTCAAATAAAACTTCAAGTGCCATATTGAATTTTGTATATTTTAGTCATTACACTTTTCGAAATTAGCTACAGACTAGACCTGGGCCATAAATGTCACAATTTCTATTGAGTAAATCAGAAACTTTAAAACTTTTTTTGCTTGCAAGTGTGAAAAAAACATTTGCCCTGATGAAATGGAATCGAATTATTAATGTTAATGTTTAGAACTTGTTAGTAAATTAAACCAAGACATTTGTAGGTTTAATCAGCAATTTGTGCAAACTTTTTTTGGCCTACCATTATTTGCATTGGTGTGGATAACAATACAGAGCACAATCAACCTGGAACATCTTTTGTATCGCTGTATTTGAGAACCACAATCACAAAGGATGACTCGGACGACTCTCGCAAAACGACATGCACTTCTTTTGTGATCGATGGGACAATTTGCAGGTGATTGTCTCGAGGATGATTATTGACCCAGCTGGGTTTCTGGCGGGGGGTGACTCATATTTCTTTACACACGTTTTACTCTTTTAAACAGTTCAAACACAATTTTGTTATTTTATGTGTTCATGACTGAATGTCAGAATTACTTTGAACTACTTTTCATTACCAGTTTGGAAAAAAAAAACATTAAATACACAAAACTTCCACAGTATACAAAGCTACCACAATGCTGGAAATAATACATTGTATAGCCCAACAATTGTGGATACCTGACCATCAGACACAATTTTTTGCTTGTTGAACATCTCATTCCAGATTTTATGCATCTTGGTTGTTAGAAAAAAGGAAGGGAAGTCCTGCTGTGAGATTTTGGAGTGTGATTTGAATCCATTTAGCTACCATAGGCTTAGTAAGACCAGGCCTTGACAATGGGGTTAGAAAGCCTTGGATGCAGACTACATTTGAGTGGAATGAGCTGTCTGGAAGGTGCATATCTGAATGTGAGACTTCAAAACAATTTCAGCAGAGTATGTGAATGATCTGGACATATATAGACATGTACTGTACTCATGTCATGTGGCAAAAAAAAGGTTGCCCCTAATGGTACACGTATCTTTTAATTTGCTGGACACCTCTGGGACACTAATCCCCTTCAGTGCGTCATGGGATTTCATGACACGCTTGCCATATCCTAATGAAAATCATGTCAAGTCTGTTTAGCTACCAAAACACACAGTTGTCAACCAGTTGCCTCTGTCTGCCTTATGATTGCACATTCCTATCACCTAGTGCAGATGGGGCTACTAATTTGGATATTTTTGTCAATACATATGAACATATAAAGCCATGAGAAGGCTGAGGGCCCAGAATTATTATGGATGGATAGATGTGTTGTGCAATGACCTCCATCCAAGTACACAACGATTATTATTTTATTCATCATAATTGGGAAAAGATCCACATTTGACTTTGTAATCCTTTATTCAACTTTCAATTCGAAGTAAAAAAAAAACGTGCAATTAAATCAACGCGTGACATCCGCCATTTTGGAGAGACAATGTTCCCCTTTAAAGCGTAACTTCCGGTTCCTATTGACCTTTCAGAAGACACGACTCTTTCCCAGGTTCTAAGATATGATTGGGTGTTACTAAGATTTACCCAATCATAATAGTTTATCGGCACTTGGTGGGCGGGGCTTCTTTGAATACCGGTTGATGGAAGAAAAAAAGAAAGAAAAAAAGAAAAAAAAAACCCTGGTAGGAGCCTCTAGCTTTGTTAGAAGAGCTGCGTATCATCTTTGCGTCTTCTCGTATTCAGTGCTCGGGAATTAAATCGAATAATTTGCTAATAATTCGGATTCATGGACGCAGCCCGTAACAACACCACCACCACCACCACCACCAAGGTTAAGAAACCGAACAGCACCGGCAGTAGCCCCAGCATGGAGAGTGAGAGTAAATATCTCCCGGAGCTGCTGGCGGAGAAGGACAGTCTGGATGCGTCGTTCACTCACGCCATGAAACTGCTCGCTGCAGGTCTGTTTATTTAGACTTATTTATGTATTTGGATGTGCACAATTTTATATTAAAGTATTTTAAATGTATATAAAATCTCGTGTAACCTTCACGTAGCTGCTGCACTGTTGCTAGGTAATGCTAACAACGTGGGATCGCTGTGCTAACGCTAGGCCAGCTAGTCAACAAAGCTTAGCCTAGCATGGGTCTGAGCTTCCTGTCTGAACAAAGAGTGCAGGAAAACCAAGGCCCCTGAAATGTGTGGGGGGTTTTTTTTTGGGGGGGGGGGGGTATTTTTTGCTTTATTTGCTATTTTATTATTATTATTATTTATTTAACGTTTTTCTTAAATCCAACCCCCGTGTGGCGCATGTTATACCGTCTCATGCACGCGCGCATCCCTAAAAGGTGCAACAGGCTGTTTCTTCCAGAGCCCACGTTCTCGCGTCTCTAGATCTCAGTCCCTGTCCACGTTCTCGCGTCTCTAGATCCCAGTCCCTGCCCACGTTCTCGCGTCTCTAGATCCCAGTCCCTGCCCACGTTCTCGCGTCTCTAGATCCCAGTCCCTGCCCACGGTCTCGCGTCTCTAGATCCCAGGCCCTGCCCACGTTCTCTCGCGTCTCTAGATCCCAGGCCTTGGTCAGCATTCTGGAATATTTAGATCCCACGAGCAGGCATTTATAGATATGTGCTAGGCTTAGGGTCGGCTAAAGGAGTTCAAACGTCTTACCCTGATCCCATCTTGGGAGTCCGACCTCCCCTATTGCCCCCTTTAAAGAAGATGCACTACAATTCATGATTGGATCGAAGGGTGATTTTTAAATGGCTTGCAGCGGCAACATGTCACCAGGTTCTGCACAAATCTTGCGTTCGGCGCTTGTCTGGTCACGATGGGCTCCAATCCCCGTATTTGTGGAGGAGTCAAGTTACTCTTGCAGATTAAATGAATGAGAAATGGATCAATAAAAGCTGAAATATTCAATGACAAATGTAGTTTGTTAGACATTTAGACAAGTATTGCAAAAGTATTGAAACTAAGCACACAGCCACACCAAACCACGCTCCTTTTTTGTGTACTATGATTGATTAAAATTAGAGATTTCACCCACAAAGATAAACTACGGTAGCACAAACAAAATGCACATTTTCACACCGTGGTGTTTTTACAGAGATCGAACGGATCCAGAAAGGCGAACCGAAAAAAGATGGCGAGGCGTACCTGGACTTGTTTACCGCCAAAAACGTGCGAGTGAAGGAACGAGTGCTTATTCCTGTCAAACAGTATCCTCGGGTGAGTGGGTGGAAATGTATTCCTTCTATTTAAGAGAAACTAAGCAGTTGTATCTTTCTTTCTTTTTTATCTTGTCAAGGCAATGCATTTTTTATTTTTTTAAAAACAAATACCTTGACATAAAACCAACTAACAATTTCAGTAAATGACACTGTAGTCTAGGACTGTAACTAATACTATTGTAATGAATTAAATCACTACCTGCTACCCACAGACTCACTACGTCGGTCACTACGTCACAGACACTTGTAACAATGGCAATTTGCTTCCAGTAACAAAATTACAGCACATTTGTGAAAATCACTGGTTGAAATAAATGTATATATATATATTGCTGTACTGAACTATTTAAATTGAGCAGAACTTTTGTTTAAACTTCTGTAATTCTAAGTCGCTTCATGTTTCATCTTAACCAGTTCAACTTTGTGGGGAAGATTCTCGGACCCCAGGGCAGCACAATCAAAAGGCTGCAAGAGGAAACCGGAGCGAAGATTTCAGTCCTTGGCAAGGGTTCCATGAGGGACAAGAACAAGGTAGAAAACATTTCCTGCATCTTTACTCCTAACTAAAGTTAGCTGTTCGATGTTCCTGCTAGGTGAACTCTATACACTGGCTTTAGTCAGTGAGTTCTTTATAAGCATAGGCAGTAATTTGATATTGGAGATAATGATCTGTCTAATCAAGCATAACTGTGAAGTAATACTAATAGCTGACAAGTTTCCCCACATGAAAGTAACAAAAAAAAAAAAAAAAGATTGTACCCACTGTAACAAACCCTGACCGACTAGCTATGGTTTCTGATTCTATTTTTGAGAATCATTTATTTATATGGTCACCACAATGACCAGTCTCACCAAAATGACTTCGCACAAACACGTGCCAACCCTTGTTAAAAAATGTGGTAGACTTTTATTTAGAGCTTTCCTTAGCTTTTATTTAATGTTGTGAAAGGTACACGTGTGTGGTTTGTGTGATCCTACTGAAATTCTATAATTCTGTGTGCGTTCTCTAGCACCAGACACGAACATGCGAGTACATGGTTGGCATCAGCCGTCTGTTTTTAGCCTTGTTTTATTTTAGCCACTAGTAGGCGGTGTTTAGCCGATTTATAATAAATACATTTGACTTGTCTTTTTTTTTTTTCTGGTAGGAAGAAGAGCTACGGAAGGGAGGGGAGCCCAAATACGCTCACCTGTCTATGGAACTGCACGTGTACATCGAAGTGTTTGCGCCGATCCCGGAATGCTATCTGCGCATGGCTCACGCTATGGACGAGGTCAAGAAGTTCCTCATGCCCGTAAGTCATTTTTGCAGCAGTAGAATTCAAGGCTTGTTCTGAAAAAGACATTTTAGTTTTGTGTTTAAGTGTGATTAATTGAAGGGTTTTACGGTATCGGTGCTAGATCATGTTTCCAGTTTTTTAATCTACTAGATCAGAAAACATAACAGCCTCGATGGTCACCTTAAATGATTCTATTCATGATTATAGGTGGACAACATGGAAGAGATGCACCAAGATCCCTTCATGGATGTCGGATATCTGAATGGTGCGCAGGACGCACACAATCGAGGGCGTGGAGGTCCAGGCCGGGGCCGCGGTGGCCCACCACTTCCAATGCCTGGGGCCAGGTATGACCCCCTCTAATAAAACATTTTCAAGTATGCTTTGCTTTTTAATAATATCAGTGATTGACTGTCATTATGGATACATGACCGATGTAATTATTTTTCAATCAGAGGTCGTGGCATGCTCCCACGCGGTGGTGCTCCTCGTGGCGCTGCCCCCCGAGGTGGCCCCAGAGGAGGCGGAGCAGCAAGAGGAGCGCCCGTGGGCCGAGGCGGCCATCCCTCCGCAGCCGCTAACCGCGGAGGAGCCGCGGGAAGAGCCCGGCCACCTGCCGCCTCGCAGAGGATGGCACCTGCACCCGCCCTCTCTCACCAGCAGCACCCGGCACCAGAGTCGTACGAGGAATACGTGAGTCACTGATTTGTTTGTGCCCGCTGCACCCGAAGTCCTCGTTAGCTACTAAACCACAGCAATTCAATCAGATTTACCGAAAATTGATGTTATGATCATCCGCGTACTTGTTAAACGAAACCTTGTTTGTTTGGGGTTTTTTTCTTCATCAGGCGTACGACGAGAACTATGCTGATACTCAATATGAAGGTTACGAAAACTATTATAGCCAGGCCGCGCCACAGGGGTAGGTGCCTTTTTTTTTTTTGTAAAAACGAGTCAAGCCCACAGTTTCTGCAGTTTAGCAGGAATTTTCAATAGAATCTTGTGGTTTTCTTGCCACTACAATAATCATTTATTTATTTATCAAACAGAGAAACAGAATATTATGATTACGGTCACGGCGAGGCTCAGGAGAACTACGAATCATACGGTAAGTTGACCGGATGCATGTTAAACAGCTTTGTTCCCGTCGCTCCTTATTAACATCAGCATTAATAAACACTGGGTGTGTTGGGTAAAAAAACAGTAATGAGCAAATGTGTGAGAGGGTCAGTTTTCAGCCCTTTCTGTTAACGCCCAAATTGTCTGTCCTGCTTTTACGGTTTACACATGTTCTGTAGAAGCGCCTAAAAAAAGCACAATAAACATTTTATAGCAGTCCTTTTTTTTATAAATCCAGTTACGTATAAACCTTTTTTTTTATTATTCCAAAATATTTAAAAAAGGTGTTTGTGAAAGAACCCAAGTTTATACTAAAAGCTCTCTCTCTCTCTCTCTCTCTCTCTCTCTCTCTCTCTCTCTCTCTCTCTCTCCTCCCACTTGTTTCTTGGCAGCTGAAGATGATTGGGAAGGTGCTGCGTGGGGTAGCGGTGGAGGGAAAGCCCCCCCTGCCCGCCAAAATAAAGGAAGCTATCGTGAACATCCGTACGGGAGATTCTGAGACCCGCCGCTCACTCGGGGTTGCCCAGTCAACCGCCACCAATTGTAACTCCTTTTAACAGCTCAAAGTAATTTTTAGATATTTTGTCCTCATTTCCTTTCTTTTTTTTTCCTCCTTTTTTTTATATAAACGTTCACCTCTTTTTAATAATCTTCTGGCCAAACCATTTTGTAGATACACTAAGGAATACGCTTGCTCAGGAGTGTCGTTTCAGCGCTTCCTCTTTGCGATGATTGCTTGTGCAGTTTGCTTGCTGATTTCTTATTTTGTATTATTTCGGTGTATGTAATTATCGTGGGTAGAACGTAGAAGCCTGGATTACGCTTGCAAATAGTCAAGGTTTGCGCAAACAAACGGCTCGGTTTGAGTCGTGTGATCCTTAAAAGAAAAAAGATCTCGACAAAAAGGCTTCGAAACAAAAAAAGTGTTTAAAAGCCGCGGTACAAACCCAACACTAAAACATCAAAATTAAACTGACGGCTGTGGAAGTGTGAGCTATTGGACAGGATTAACAGAATCCAGAACTTTCTCTGAAGAAATATGTTCGGGTTCAGGCGCAGTATTGTGTTCAAAAAGTAAAAAAAAAAAAAATAATTTTTGTTGGTTATGACGTTTCTCTTTTTTTGTAAAGGAAAGCGAATGTGGCCAGTCTAAACGTATGTGTATATACAAGTTACCTCTGGTTAAACGTTTTATTTTGCTGTTTTATAGTTTTTTGCATTTCACAAAATAATTCTTGTGTTCGTTGCCTAAATAGGGAACTAAACATGTTTTTCTGTAGAATGTCAGTCAATAAAGCGCAGTCTTGTTCCCCAGCTAACAAAACCTGGTATTTTTGCTTTTCTTCTAGCTGTCAGTACATAAATGCCATTTACTAACTAGTTTTTGTTACGAAAACTTGCATGCAGATAATAATACATGTACTTCGTTTGTTCAGTGGATGTAAAACAAAATATTGTGTATAAACCGTTGCTAATCAAATCCAGTGACCGTAGCTGCTGTTAAATTAATGACTATTTATAAACTGTCCTGTTTGTTTCCAAAACCACATAAAAACCCTAACATACAAAAACACTCCCCATTTTGTGTCCTGAAGTGAAATGTGTGCTTAATTTATTTATTTTTTTCTTTCAATGATTTATACACAATACTGCAAAAATGGGATGTTGAAAGAGGACTTCCTTTGAAAGCTACGCCTGAGTTCTTGGGAAGTGCTGATGTTTGATTAAACATACTCACTCCATCTTTTTCTTTTATCGAAAAGGATCGTGAGGCGAGTCCTGCCGTGCGGCCTCTAAAATAGATACCTTGTTTTAAAGAAGGTAACGTATGAGCAAAGTTTCACTGACGCTAACAAGTCTCCAAAAAATGAAAGAAAATGTAGACTCTGGCTTATTGGGGTTGTATATCAAAATATAAAAACTGGGTATGAAAGAACAAAAAAGAAGCTCCACCTCACCTGGTGGCCAACTTGCCACTCGGATAAATGTTGTGTAGTGTGAAGAAGATTGCAATTCAAACTTGCAGGCTTACTCGACTTGCGTTGGGCTGAAAAAATAAAGAACAAAAATCGAGAAGGAGGCGCTACAAAAAAGGTGGCTTAGGAAACGCTACAAAAAAGGTAACCTCTGCCCTAAATATCTTTATTTATTTATTTTTTTCCAACACTATGTTTTTGCTTTAAAAAAAAAAAAAATCTAAGGAACACGTTCAAAATCTTTTAAAAAGAAAAAAAAAAAAAGTTAATACATGCAACTCTTGCTCTAAAATCTCATGTTTTAAAATAGAATTTATTTAAAAGTAAAATAGTTACGAATAAATGAGCTAATGGTTCTGTATTAAAACAAATTAGCCTTTTTTCCACTCTAAAAATAGATCGAATAAAAGTAATTTAAATCCGCACGAGTTGCATAGATTGGTTTACAGTCGTAGATGTTCCGACGTGTCGAGTACGCAATGGTAACTTCTTGTTCTGTTCTCCACCATCACACAGATGCTGATCTGATCAGGTGACTGATGTGTGACTGGATGCAGCTGATGGCCACAAAAGGTAGATTTACACTAATAGTCATTTGTGTTCATTATTATACAGTGGATGAATATTGGGAGAAAACACAGATTTATTTATTTTTTTTCTCCTTTTCCTTTCTGCCACACATTCAGGATCCCATATTGTGAACAAGATCCTTTAAAGCCATCTGTGTTTCCACTCCAGCACAATGCAGGCACTGCTGAAACAATAACAGACTTTTTTTTTCCTCCTTAGTCTTGTTTTTCAGGAGTGGGAAAATACATTTTATTTATTTATTTTTTATATATATATATATATATAACTGCCATTTTTTTATGCGTACCACTTAATAAATACGCTTTTCAAGTTCTTTCTCAAAGCCGTTTTGTACAGTCATCCAGTAAATAGATTTTCTATAAAAAAACTTTGTATGTGAAATTATCAATAAATTACTTTTGTTACAAGTCTGTCTTTGACGGTCATTTTTTTTCCTCACCCCCACAATCCGACTGCTTCCCGACGCCATCCTCCACTGCAAGAATAAATAATGCCCTCATGTTGAAGCACAGCCTGGCTGGATTACAGTCCAGTGAAAGGTCTCTCTGTTTAGTTATGTTTGGGGTGGGTTGGTGGGTGGGGAGACTCCACCGGTTACTTGGGTTACACACATTTTGAATTTCTGCCAGCTAAACATTGTCATATTGTTTACGGAAAGTTATTTTTATACTGAAAGATTTTCTATGCCAAAGAAAACAGGCAAATTTCGTCTGAAATTTTCGTTTGTGTGGAGCCAATCTGAAGTGTTATCAATAGTAGGGATATTAAAGAACTTTTTTCCTTTATGGAAAACTTACTGAAAGTCTATTGTGACTATTTTCTGTTTTCTTTGAGCGTTTGCATTTTAATGTGTAGTTCTTCATATTTGAAGTTAGATTGTAGGTGATGGATTAATGCTTTTTTTTCTGTTAACTATGAGGTATAAATTGATGGATAAATAGACCTTCATTGTTTTTATTAAGGCACCTTCATTATTATTGTGTCTATAAAATAATATGCATTGCTTTGTGATAAACAAAAGCGTGTTAAACAACCCAGAGTATGTTTTCTATTTTGGATTGTCCCACGTAGCCACATTTAGCTTTAATGGCAGCTTGGCATACGCCTGACATTCTCTCATTGGATGCACGAGGTAGATGCCTGGAATGATTTTCAACTGGTTATGATTATTCTTGCCTTCTTTCTGCATTAGACCATCAGCTGTCTTGTGCAGAGGAAAGGGTGGGTACAGCGAGAATAACCCTATTGTTGCTACAAGAAGTATTGTAGAAATAAAAAAAAACAACAAAGGTAAAGAGAAAAGAACATCCATCATAAGTTTAAGGTCAAACAAAAAAAATCACAAGAACTTTATATGTATGTTCAAATGTCTCCCAAATCATCAAACATTGATAAAACAGGCTCCAAGGAAGCACAAGAGCTACATCTGCTGCAGGAGATTTACCAGCGAAGAAACGCAAGGACTTTAGATCAGTGGAAAAATCGTTTGGTCGGATGAGATTGTTGTTCCTAACCGCCATGTCTTTGTTCGATTTCGAGAAAGGAGACGTTTCCCACTGTAAAGCATAAATGAAGGTGTGATTGTGTGGTTGCTTTGTTGAGCGCACATTTAACCAGCATGGCTACCACATTTTGCAGCGACGTGCCATTCCATCTGGTCTGCACCAAGTCCATCAATTGTTTATCAACAGGACAATGACCCCAAACAAAAAGATTATGTAAGTGCTCTTTTGTCCAAGAAGGAGATTGATGAAGTGCTGCATCACATGATCTGTCCTCCATAATCACCTGATCGAAATCAAATTGAGATGGTCTGGGACAAACTGGGCCATAGAGTGAAAGAAAAGCATCCGAGAACCAGACAATTGTGGTGCTAAATTAATAAATTAGATAAATCATTAGGATCCTGAACGGAATATTGGAGGATCCTGAACGGAATATTGTATCTGCTCCATGCAGATATGCTTTACATGGTTTGGAGAGGAAGATCTTGTATGGTCCGCCATAGAGGTCTGATCCCAACTCTACCAAGAAGCTTGGGGATGAATGTGAACGCTGACTGCACCCCAGGCTTTCTCACCTCACCTACCTCAGTACCTGCCTTTACAAACACCCTTTTGGCTGATAAACACAAATGTCCACAAGCGCACACTAAAGTCTAGTGGAACAGCTTTCAAGAAGAACGAAGGGAATTATAAGAGCAATTGGAACCAACTGTTGAATGCAATGCTTAAAAAAGCACATACCATACTTATGACCAGGTGTCCACAAATGTTTGGCAATATAGATTACATTTCGTGACTATTTCACGAAATGCCGTTGCAAAAGAAGATCCAGGAAGACGCCTTAACCACTAAACTACCGCCCCCTATCCAAGTGGGCATTAATTATAGCTTGGAATAAACCGCAGTATAGTAATTATAGTAGAAGCTTCTACATGGGTTATCCTTCACTGACTCATGCAAAAGCCTAAACACAAGACAGTAGAAGTCTGGTGTAAAAAGAGGCATGTGTGTGACTGAATGGATTGCAGCAGTTGGCACGCAGCGACTGACTCACGCGGTCGCGCGTGGGCTCGTGCCAATTATCAGTGTGACTTAGTGTCAAACGGCTTTCGTTTTTTGTAGGTCAAAGTCGAGAAGTATTTCTGAGTTCAGGAGGAGGGAGTTCACAAAGGGGTTAATAGGGTGAAGAAGGAGTATTTATATTCAGCCAGAGCTCCGGTGGGATGTCGGAACAGCAACACTCTATTTCTGTCTGCGCGTGGAGACGGTGGAGGAAAAAAACACCAGCAATGCACGCAGTTGGATATCACAGAGTGGTGCACAGCACCTTCCTCATCTTCCTCAGTGTAATCATCATCCAATGTTCATACGCAGGTAGGGAACGTTAATGCATTTTGCTGTTGTGTGAGAGAAAGAAAGAGTGTGTGTGTGTGTGTGTTGCTATTTTCTCTTCTTCCACTCCTGCAATGCAATGAGTTAGTTATTCTAGAGTAGACCAAATCAAGTAAAGTATTATTAGTATAATTATTATTATTATTATTTCTTATATATTATATAGTAACCTGCAATTAGAAAACTGTTCCACCATCTAAATTTCTTGAATAAAAAATAATTTGTGATATTATTCCCTACAAACATTCTTTAAATAGTTTTTTTTTTCCTTTATATAATACTAAATAGCACATTGACTGCAAAATGAGTTCAACTGCATTGTAATTGAAGTTCTTGTTGGTTATAAGTTATAATATCCAGGTGTATGGAGACCTGTTTACTTTCTGTCTCATGACTTGTTCATGAGTTTGTTCATGAAAAAGGGAATAAAAGAAGCCTGAATGGTATTCGTTAATGTAAAAAAAAAAAAAAAACAAAGAAAAGAAACTGGATCATACCAAACAATGAAATGTGATTCAAAGGAATCTTAAATGCAACAGCATTTGTTGAACGTGATGTCGTTTCAGCGCAAAGAATTTCATGTATAGATGTAAGATTTGGTTTATAAGATTTTAGTTCAGCTTTAATAGTTTAAATAGGCTCACAGAATGTTTTTCTCAACCAGCACAGAATCCCTTTGTTTAATTTGTTCTGTGTAGCATTTCTTTTCAGTGAAAACCCATTTAGGAACAAATGAATGTATTATGCAATGATTAGCATTGTGTCTCTACCCACTGACCTGAATAGTGTGGTTATGAAAGAATATGTATAGATATAAGGCAGGTGCTTTGTGCTTTCATCTGCATTTCTTCAACAGTTGTGAAGAATAGGGGTCTTTAACAGGGTCTTGATGAGTTAAAGCTGACTGAGATTTTAAGTTTCACTTAATGCGTTCTACACTAAACCCTAAACTTCTTTATATTATTCTTTGCAATCTTTCTTCTAACATCATTAATCTCTTGGTTTGACCTGAATAACATTTTATTCCGTTCACTGTTAACTCTTTATGTTTACAATGAGAGGTCCGTTCCCTTTGACTGCACCAATACTTTCCAAAAACCATCTATTTTCTTAGACCCATTAAATGTGACGGTACCACAAAGTCGTTTGACCGCAGCCAGGGGACACTCTGTGATTCTTGGATGTGAATTCTCTCCTGACTTTGGACAAAATCCGGACATTTCCAGCTTGGTTTTGACCTGGCAACGAAAAAAGGATAACCGTGTGGTTCATAGCTTCTATTATGAACAGAACCAACTGAATACTCAAGACTCTGCATACCAGAACCGAACATCACTCTTCAGGAACCAGCTAAACAAAGGAAATGCTTCAGTCAAGATCGAGAATGTGGGAGTGCAGGACGCCGGACGCTATCTCTGCATTGTGAGCACCAATCAAGGGACTGACAAAGCAGAGTTACAGCTAGACTACGGAGGTAAGCGGAGGCTTTTTGTAACCGAATGTGTTCAAGAGTTTTAATGATTGCACGGTGCATACCTTTATATAGTGGTCTGGGAAAACCTTTTACATGGTCCGATATTAACGAAGTAAATGTAATTTGTTACTGTACTTACCGTATTTTTCGGACTATAAGCCGCTACTTTTTTCCCACGTTTTGAACCCTGCGGCTTAAACAACGAATCGGCTTATTTATGAATTTTTCCTGGGTTTTTCCCGGTTTCACAAACTTCAAGGCAAAAAACTGAACCCCATAACATTAGACCAATAAAATGTTCGAACGGAAACGAAAAGGTAGGCTACTGTTTAGTTACGAGCCATTGTAGCGCGTTGAGTCTGGGTGAAGGGAGAGCTCGCTAACTCCAGTTGCAACAGAAATCATATAAGCACAGACAGGTTTCCGAAACTCGTGCTTTTTTATTTTTCTTGGCAACAATTACGTTACAGTTTAGTCAAAGAAACTTAGAAATGAGCATCAGAAAATAACAAGGACATAATCCTCAGTCTTGCACACACGCAGTAGCAGCGGAAAAATGCGGCGGCAGGCTATTCCCAAAATAGCGCTGTGCTCCTAAAGAAAGCGCAATATATTTTACCCGTTACACAGTGTAACAGACACTGTCTTTCATTAAAGCCTGTGTAAAGTTCATTAGTTTCAGTGTAGACGGCTTATACACAGGTGCGGCTTATTTATGTTTAAAATAAAAATCTTTCTCAAATTCAGTTTTTTTGTTTATCTGTACTTGAAGTATTTTCATTTGCAGAGACTTTTATTTTATTTCCCTACATTTCAACTACATTTTTGCTGAATCAGTCATTCCTTTTTTTTATTTATGAGCGGATAAAAACAACCGGTCAAGCACGCAGCAAGCCACCAATCAGGGTCGAGCGCACAATCTGTTTTGAACTTGTTTTGATTGCCGCTCGGTGTATCTACATACTTATTACCAAAATGCTGTTCAGCATCAGTTCGACAGCAAGCAGAACATTTTGGGAGGATTAACTGATGGAAGAAAATCCAGACTTGAACTCGCCACAACACACGCAGCCTTATTTTTCAAGTAGTTGAAAAGATTTTGGCTCATGATAATTTTAATAGATGTCAATCAATGTTTGACTCATTAATATCATTCTACTAACAGTAACAAAGTCTTTTCGCATAAACTGAGTTGATTAAACAAAGAGTCTTGTGACAAAATTGGATACTTTTGACTGCAAATACTTTTGTACTTTTATTCAAGTGTAAGTTTAAAGTAATATTTTACCTACTGTACATTCACTTTTACTTCAGTAAATGGTGTGAGAACTTTGTCCACCACTGACTATAGAAGTTCTCACATTTTTGGAATCCGAGTGCAGTGGGCACAGACTCACCAAGTGATTATTGCTCTGATCTTCATCTGATCAATTTTGAGTCTGTGTCTGATGTATCTACAAATCCCTGTTCTTGGCCGACAGGAGTGCAATTCAGTGTGGTTTTCTTCTTCTTTAGCCTGCCTCATGGTTCAGTTGGTTGTCATTCTGTTCAGCATGGTTGTAAAGAGTGCTTACTGCAGCCTTCTCAATCCATTTTCGCACTCTCCTCTGACACTCTCTCTACAAGCTACCTTTTGCACTATTATGTTGACTATGAACATTCCAGATGATCAGCAGCTCGTGAAAGACTGACTATTGCCTCCTGGCCAGCACACTTTGCCCTTTCTGATGTTTGATTCCCTGTATCTGCATTATTTTATGCATTTCACTACTGCCATATTATTAGATAATTTTCACAAATAAGCTGTTTTCCAGACTTTAGAGGCACCTGAAAGATTTTCCCAGTCTCCCACAGATATACTGTATACCCACCATAAAAACAACAACAAAACAATTACAACTTGTGCTGTCTATTATTGCAGCTTTCTACACAGAACCGAGGTTAACCATCAGTGTAGACTCCTCTGACATTTCAGTGCAGTATGAGACGGAAGGATTCCCTGCTGCCGAGGTGATGTGGAAAGGAGAACATGGCGAGGACCTCAGCGAACAAACGATGACATCTATGCAATCAGATGAAGGAATGGGACTTTACTACATCAAAAGCAGTTTCATGGCACCAAACAATCCACTGAACTTCACATTTATTCTCAAAAACCAGCTGCTGCACCAACACCTGCAGAGGCCCGTCATCATCTCCGGTAAGCAACTCACCAAGTAGGCTGCTGTCATGGTAGAAAAATAAACCCCCTCTGACCATTTCTCTGACTAATCAGAATCAACTGGCCCTAAGAAAAATCTACCTCCCACCACTTGCTGCCAGAGGAGGAATAATAGCAGGGATTTGTCTATTTGGCTTTGTCAGGGATTTTCCTTTTGATAAACCTGAAACCCTCAGTGACCTGCTAAGCCACTAATGTCCCCAGTGTATCTAGTATTAAGGACAATAACAGGAAAAAGAAGCAGAAAAATTACTCCAGTAATGAGAGGTGCACACTTTTCAACAGAGCCACAAGTTTTCAGATGGGACTGTCTTGTTTTTTAGTGTTTATAATCAGATGGACTTCCTGTTACATAATTTCAGTCAGTCACCATTAAGGAATTTGATTTGATGGATCAGAGCATCTGCTCTGTGCTCGCACTTATGGCTCACTTCATGAACATGGTTCATATTTTGCTTCAAATTGGCCTTTAAAAACTAGGATCTGGATTGAGTAATAATAGGAATGTGAATGTGAACAGACCTACAAAGCTGTCAGTCCTTTCTGATTGGTTCCAATGGTCTGAGGGTAAATCTGGTTGAAGGAGACATCAGCTATTTCTTTCAATCCTCCTCTTTCCTTGAAATTAGTTTTATGACAAAGGAAATGAGATGAGGGTGGGCGAACAACTGTTAATGGCTGTTCAAACAGAAGTGAATACCAGAGGATTCTAATCCTAATATTAAAGTATGTCATGGTTTTAAGGCAAAGCTACACTTAGGGTAGTGTAGTTAATAATGTGCTACATTAAAATATACCAAAAAAAAGTGTGTTATGCGGTAACTCAAATCAGCCCTTCTCTTTTTTCTAGGTGCTCAGCCTTCCTGTCATAAGGGAATTATTGTACTTGTGCTTGTAGTCTGTTTGGTAATCTTCGTCGTGGCAGCAGGGATTGCCTATATATATATTCGCATGTTGAAAAGACAGAAATAAGCCATGCAGAGGCAAGTATCCGAGTGCAACGTAATACTAAACATTGATAAATGCAATATTTGACTGGAACCCATGTCATGACTTCTCTTTAATGCATATTTTTTTGTCTAGTTTGTAGAGTGTGTCGTTTGAAGAACAAGACGTTTCAAAGCAACCTTTAATTTGGCACTTGAAATCATTTAAATGTGCCTTCTCTGGCAACATCGCCTGAGCCTTTGCAGCATAGCATCCATGATTTAGTTTTTTATTTATTTATTCATTTTCCTGAATTCCTTTCAAATACTTTCCCAGAGTCCATGGCACATCTTATCACAAGTAACAACTGGTACTTATTGTTTAGAATTCACCCTGTCTTTACAATGAAGATGATAACAGCTGTCTGAAGGCCACAAAAAGTGTTTGTGCCTCAAAGATAAATACTTTCCCAAAATGGCCTCAGATTTCAGTAGTAGTTTTCAGCCAATTTGAGACTGTACTTGTGGTTAAATCTTGTTCTTACAGTGACATTTTTTCTTTCTTTCATGTGTTCACATAAGGTCTCATCCACAGTTTGATGATTTTTGAGTAATTAAACAGTTAAAGGTAATAAATCAAGGAGGCCGATTTAAAAACGAATGAGGTCAGCTGTAATATCATCAAGATTTGGCTAGCTTAGATTCCCCCCACCCAAATATCCCCTTTTTTTTAAATCACGGCACATGCTACGTTTGTAAAGAAAACCTGGGTTGGTCTGGAAAAAAACAGTTTGAAGACATTTAATTGTACACAAACACATATTGTAACTTAAGTTTCAAGCTCTGCCGTTTTCCTTGTGAAATGAAACCTGTGCCAGTGGTTGTGCTAGCAAGTTTACTCCATCAGTGATTTAGATTGGCCATAATTTTGCCTAAAAAAAAAATCGCCATTACAGAAATTTGTGTGGCGATTGTGTGTGTGTGTGTGTATAGAAATGAAGTCATGTACAGTAATAACTAATATAACTAATATAATTCAGCTGTACAAAATCAATGTTGCTTTGAAATGACCTGACTCAACCCCTCGGATGTTAAAGGGGGAAGATGCATTTTTACTTTTTAGCATGTTTGTTGGAGTTTCAGTCACAGGTTTTCACGTCTACTCTCAAGTCATATCCGAGAAGCCTTTAGACAAATGTAAACGATTAAACAAGCTAGTTAGCCATTGCATTGTTAGCCTCCTACCTCTTACCCCAGCGCTTACCTCCGACAATGATTGCATTAATTATTTCCCAGCATGGATGTTCTGTGCAGTTCATTAAAGTTTTGAAAAATCACATTGATGGATTTAGGGATAGTGGAGAAAGTAAAACCGGTTAAATCGTAATTCAGGCTTCACGAGATGACTATTTGTTTTCCTGAGATTTGTGTTTTCAGATTCAATCAATTTGTCTTTGCTGCTGAACCGTTGTGTTAATCTGTATAGATTGATCCTTGATAGACATATTAAATAACTTTTCTACATGTTTACAATAATTCTTTTTTTTTGGATAATAAAGCTAATATATTATCAGTCATTTTGTGAATTGTATTTTTTTTTTTTGCATGTGTTTGTTTCAAACAGCGAGTTTTAAATAACTACAACATTTTAGCCAGACTCCATAAAAAAAAAGGGAGTTCGGACACTCAAAACCAGTCAAGGTGGAAAAGGTTATTGAGTAACTACCATTTCATTTTTTATTATAATTTAAAAATAATAGAGGGCATACTTTCCCCCCCACATACATGGTCAGCGGATTGAAAAGGGGGAAAGAAAAACAACACAAGGGGTGGTAACTGGAAAACTTCAAGATCTCTGAGGTCTCTGGATCTGTACACTGGATCTGGATCAGTGTTGGTGTGTGAGAGCATCGTCCAAAATTCCATCCATGTTCATGTGAATTCATGGCAACCTAACAAATAAGTCTTTGTGTCCTGTAGAAGGGACTTTCCTGCAAAAGATCACTAATGCAAAGGTCATTAGAGCGAGTGTTACATGATTTAGTCTGTTAAAATAGACATGACAATAAATCCATGGCACGTACAAAGGGTACAAATTAGTACAAATGACAAATTTGTGCTGTCTGGACATTTTTATCTTCTATTTATAGACATGCAACATAAATGGCAAAAAAATAAATAAATAAATAAATCCAATGGAACAGTCAAGACATAGAAATTACTACAATCAAATAAGTTTATTAAAAACAGTTTAATTTATAGATTTATATGTTGCAGTTGATGTAAAAGAAAATAGTAGCTGGGACATATCTTCCCTTAACTCTTGTTGTTTTATAATGGATTCCTTTGTAAATACGAGGAAAATAATATTTCATTTTTTTTTATTTATACAGCAGTAAAAGATTTTTTAAAGGAAAACCCGCCTTTAATGAAATTGTATTATGACAGAGCATCTCTTCAGTGCTTTGTTGCGTTCACCAGTCAAAACATAAAGTTACAGTCTGAATTCAGTTTCCAGCATTTCCTCTGCGGTGAGATTCGCACACGAGGTAATAAGAGAGAAACCACTTTCTCATATGTCGATGATGACAAAAATCTCTGGCTTCTCTTTATCGTGTATCTGCATAGCCGAGTAGGTTATAGCTTTTACCTCTGTGCCCTGGGAAGAGAGCAGTTATTTTCAAGAACATGATTAGACAGAAAAATCCCCCACAACCTCCCACTATAATTAACTGTTTAACAATCACTAGTCGATTAGATAAATGGTGTGGTCTGTATTTGCGTTTGGATTAATGTTCTAGACCACTGATATAATGTCTGAGCTAAAGTTACAGTATGACCTGATATGACTTACTTGTGGGTGTTTTGCCAAGTTGAATTCCTCACCCCATCTGCAGGACAAAACATTTGAACACTGAGACATAAATGGTAAGAAAACGTGTTCATGCCTGGCAACAAAACCATACAGTATAAATATCAGTTGCTATGGAAGTTTTTTCCCAATATGACTCCCGGCTCAGCGCTTTGGTTTGTAGCTAAGTAATAACAAATAAATACACAACCAAAAATGATCTATGCAAACCTTCTATGTAAACATTTAAACATTAAACACTTTTTGGTGTTTAAGATAATATCGGGTGCGGATTTACACCATTCAGAAACAGTTTATATGACTTCGATCAGAACAAAAAAAAAACAACAACAACATCTGTACTGTTAAAACAAAGAAGATAATAAATCCTGTTGAGAAAATCTCGCCCATGAGAAAAACACTGGGTTCTACTGAATTTTATCGGACTGCTAAAGTAAGAGTTTCCATTTAAACAAGAAAATAAGACTGTCAGGGCAGTCCAAGTTGCCTCCCTTGGCTAAAAATGTTAAGTTCTTGGCTTGGGTTCACCATGTGAAAGATGATATGTGGGAGTCCGGTGCAATGGCGTTCAAGTGAAATGTTTTATTTTGGGTGGCACGTACTGTATGGCAGCGGTCGACAACCTTTTTTGCGCCACTGACCGTTTTATTGTCAGACAATATTTTCACGGACGGGCCTTTAAGTTGTGGTGGATAAATACAACAAAATAAAATGATACGACCATAAATTTTTTTTTAAATATAATAATAAACGTGAATCCACTGTGTTGTTTTTTTGTTCATTTTGTTTGCTTGGGGGTTTGAATTTAGCGGGAATGTATTATGTGTTAGTGGTGGGAGCCCCTTTAAGAAGGTAGTGGATGGAGGTAAGACCACGGCCCGAGGGTTGGGGACCACTGCTGTAGGGGTCTAACAGTACACAAAATTCACGGTTCGGTATGTACCTTGGTTATTAAAGTCAGAGTTCAGTTCAGTTTCGTTACGGTCAGGGGAAATAAATACAAAATATAATATTTGCATTGTTATCTATAATTACCGCGGTTTGTTATTAACATTTGCGAACATCAACGGTACATTTTTAAACCAATTTAATAAAAACGCTATGCTATAAATCTTTTATTCTATTGATTCTATTGAGAAAAAAAATTGGCACCAAATCAATTGATTAAATAAAATTTAATTAAATGAAAAACTCAAATGAAATAGTTTACATTTGATAGATCCCATTTGGGTAATACAGATTGTGTGTGTAAAAGTGTGTGTTTTCACATTTAATATGTAATTTTCTTAAGATACGTTCTACTTAACTGTTCTGATTATTTCAGCACACTTATTTCTTCCCTCCTTCATTCGTTCCTTCACTCCCTCAATATGTGCCAAGGTCAGGATTTAGCTCTTTTTATAGAAATTCTTGAAGCTGGACATAAAATGCTAAAGAATCCATAGTCCTAGATTTAGCCGCTAGCCACTTCCTGGTTAACGGCTAACAATAGCGCTATGGATTCTTTAGCGTTTCATGCATGCGAAAAACTAATCTTATTTCCAGTACGGCGTGAGCAGCCACAGTGACGCTGCGCTAACTCTAGTTTCTTTTTTTTATACCCCTGCCATTGTTGTGTACCCTTACACCCCAGTGGCACGCGATTGTTTCAGTGCAAACGGCACTGTAATAACTCATTTAATGAGAGAAAAATCGAATGAAGACGGAGATGGTGCCAACATCAGACTAGGCGGTAACCAGAAGTGACTGGTAGACCCTGGAGAACCTTCCACTGCCATGAAGGCCTGCCTTCAGTGAGCTATTTAACTCCCACATCTAAAAAAATACAAATCTTTTCCACAGTGAGGGTGGAGTTGTTGGGTGAAAATAAGTGAATTAGCACTGTTTATGCCTTTGGAGTAATATTGAGAGGTAAAAGAGAGCAGAAGCAGAAGCTTGCACATAGGAGGGTTTTGAAGAGGCTAGGTATAATAGCTTCTTTTATCCATATTATAGACATTTGCAACTTTTTTGGTGAAACATGCACTTATTTCCTCAAGGTTTAATTACCGTAATGTGCTGTACCTGGGGGCCCTTTAAGTTTTAAGTATCTTAGCTTCATCTTTTTCAAAAACGCTGCTGGATTGTAGGTTCTTGACTGGAACTAGAAGAGTTTATATACTCCAAAGCTTGGTTCCTCCCACTGGCTTTTAGTCTAATATAGATTTAAATTTAAGCCTTCTATTTGTGTATAAGAGCCTACAAGGTCTGGTACCTACCAATCGTTCAGATCTTATCTCCATTCAACATTTTCCTAGACGGATTTCAAAAACAAAATGGTGCCTGAGTGTTTTCAGGTTACTACATCTGGAGTGAACTGGAATTTACTAGAAGTAGAGCTCTGCAATGTGTTTCCAACTTCACATCAAGTCCCCACTTCACATCAAGTCCCCTCTCAATTTTTCCATGATTTTCAGTCAGGTCTTAAAAACATATTTGTTTTAGATTACGATTTCGTATAACGTCTCGATTTTCTTTTCTTTCATCTGTTTGTCTGAATCTTGTTTTGGGTGATTTTACAAAACTTTGCTCAACAGATTCGCTTTAAAAATAAACTGAGACTGACTTATGATGAGTGGAAGACGATAGAGTGTTGGGGCTGGGGTTAGTTTTCAGAGGATGTTGGTTTGTTATCACCCGAAGTAAAAGTAGAAACCCTTCCCATAGGAGTTTTACTACGCATAAATGACTTTAAAATGTTAAATCACAGATCTAGAAAACTTGTGTGCAGTTACCAATGCTCTCATCCCTCTAAATCTGCATTTCTTTCTGACAGGAAAGAAGAATTCATCTATTTAGTCGGATTGACACCAGGTTAAAACTACTAGAGCTTTATTATATGATCTTTTTTTCCCTTTGTGTTAAAGAAATGCTGTAAATTTGAAGATCCTGTCACACAATAATGGCAGTATTGGTAAATGTAACTGATCATTTTTGGAAATATCAGAAAGGCTGGATTTCATCCCACCATTACCTGCACTGATTTGGGGAATTCCAGGAAGTTCCTAAATGAAGGTTCCACTGGTAAAACTCTGCCAAGCTGAATTGTGAGTTATTTCCTGTCCCAGCGTTTACTGAAAATCTGGTTCATGGAATTTTTTTTTAATATCCCTCCAATTTGCTGGAATATAAAGGAATTCATCTATTTTAAAAACAGTGACGCTCCCACAGACCAGCAATCTGACTTCCCATTTTACGACACTGAAAACACTGACACAGGCCTCATTGTGTTTAGAAGGTGAAGACATAATACGTCCATTCATTGGTACACTGTAATGAAATGCCTTTGGTGTACTCACCCGATAGAGCGAATTCTGAAGCGCAGCCGGTCTAAGTGTAACACTTTCACTTCCTAGGAAACAAAATGACAAATTCGCAATCAGGATCGTTCAGAAAAACATTTTAAACGATGTCTTTGCTGTTGCGAGTGAAGGTTTTGTGAAAAAAAGCGCTACAGACTTACTTTTACAGACAACAGGACATCCATTTTGGCTGCATACTTTCTCTCATATTAAGATTTATTACTTTAGAAAATTGAACATTGCTGATTTCTAGATCACAATATACATTAATCGTTGTACAATGATATTTTGACTTTTGAGGTCATTTACTTATTGCCTATATAATGTGTAATGAAATACAAAATGAAAATAAATGAATAATGAAATGTGCATCGGATTCGAAGAAAACTTTGATCAATGCTGAATAAAATACAGGAAGAAATAGCAAAAAAAAATATCTACTTTACACTGGTGTACTGTATAATCTGACATTCAAAACCATTCGAGATTCTCCAGAGACTATACCTTCTGTAAAACTGAGATTCTCAATAACTCTAAATGTGAAATACCCGAGGGATGAAAAAGAGGTCAGCGCTGAACTTGAAGAGCCAGTCATCTAGGAAATGAAAGAGAAGGGATTCCATATCCTCACCTTAGAGAACACAGACAGAAAATTTTTTTAAGCAGATTAAACAGGAAGTGCTTCACATGCTGGTCTGACCAATGAAAGAGAAGCTTGGGCTCAGGCCACAGAATACCTCAGCGAGGCCTCACCAGGGTAAACGTTTTCACTTAGACCCACTGCTTGTCTCCGAATACAAAAGTGGGTCACTTTATTACTCAAATCCAGCACCCAATTCAGTACTTAATACTGATGCACTTTGAAATCTTTGTATGAGGGAGAGAATTTCACGGAAACTGCCAATTTATCCATCACTGCGACTGCATTTTAATAAACTGTCCTTTAACGAGTGGCTGTACTTATCATTCATATGGGTGGCACTAGAGAGAAAGGAAATAGGTCTCAGGGAGAGGCGACTACACTGTCTTTTTAACAATGCTGTATTACCAATGGGAAGAACCTGAGTCAACAACGGGTCAAAACTCCCTTCGCTCTGTATTTCTGAATAACACTGCGCTAGTCATCGTGCTGTAAGACCGATTTCTCGACTTTCCTGTACTTTCACTGGGGAATCGACACCTGGTGAATAAGTTCAATATGAAAACGTCATTAATGCACAGGAGCCTCTCCTATTTTCCCCTCCCTCTATTTCTTATCTGCTGAGAACAAAAACAGTCTTTATACATTACAGATCTTTAACTAATTCTGTGCTTATTTAATAGCGTTTATTTTTTGTGTGTCTCTTGTAGAGATGAAGGGAAGATTTATGGCCACTGCTGCACTTTTCAGCGACTGTGTTATATTTAAACATCGAATGTAAAAAACAGCATTTTCATGTTTTCAGTGTCCGATTCAGTGCTTGCGGGACATCAGATTCTGAAGATTCTGACTTATATTGATATTCGCTATGGAGAACACAAGGTATCCTCACACACACACACACACACACACACACACACACACACACACACACACACACACACACACACACACACACACACACACCTTCTGATTCAACTTCTACCGTATCGATAGGTTCTACTGTCTCTGTATCGGTCATATAACCAAACATGGCCATGGCACTCTGTTCAAATGCCTCCTCCAAGGAATCCCCCCAAGAATGCAACCTGAAACACACAAACACACAAATTGTTATTCAACCTTCGGATAAAAGTGTCTGATAAAATGCCATAATAACTTTAAGCACACTTCAGAAAACTCACCTCATAACATAATAGGTCAAATTATTGTCCAAACTAATGCATGATATTGAATTGTAACCCGAAAATGGATAAATATACAACATATAAAGTTGTGCAATTTGCATTTACATTTTGCTTACATGACAAAAAACCTGAAAGGGCTCCTGACAAACTGTGATGGTTCGCCATATCTCGAGTATCATATTGTCGGTTTCTTTTTTCTAACATTCTTTTTTTTTCTCTCAAAAGAACTGAAAACTGGTAGCAGCTGTTTTGATGCCAAATGTTACTACTGAACGTTTACCATCTTTACAACCTTTTAGTAAAACTATATTTCCTTTTCATTTATAAAACAACTAACATTAAAAAACCTCACATTGAAATCAGGTTTGTTTACAAATAAAATACGACTAATCTAAACGCAGTTTCGGACCAAACCTTGATCGAACCATATTGTGTTATAATTTCGTATTTTTTTGTTGAAGCTTCGCATTTCTGGTTTGGAAATGTTCACTTACTGGACATCTGCGGTATGATCCAGATCTACAATCAAATACAAAAAATGTTGAATTACTACACAAAAAAGAACAAAAGCTGACCCAATATTACACAAAACGCATCCTTATTTTATGACATCATCATCAATTTGCAGAAAAAGAAAAATAAATCCTCTCATCGCCTGTTCTAGTGAACAATAACAGTTACCTCATTGCTGGAAGCAGATGAAGCTTATTTAACACTGTTTTTTTCTTTTTTCCCATACAATGGTTTCTTCCACTCAATTCTATGTTACTGAGGATCTACATTGTCTTTGATTCAACATTATTATATGTTTGCCAATATATTGGTTTTGTGTCAGACAAATTACATATTTATTTACTTATTACTTTAATTATATTGATATTTATACAGTTCAGGGATTCTTAAGATTCCAAAATAGTCTGTCTAAGTGATACAAGCTATTTATGTTTTTTTCAGGTCAAGCCCCAATACTTTTTAATTATATATTTTTATTATTATTATTATTATAATTATTATTTATTTATTTATTTTTTTATCTACTTTGGAAGATCAGACGGTGTGTGTTAGTGGTCCAAATATTTATCTAAAAAAAAAAAAAAAAAAAAAAAAAACCTACATTTTTCTGGCTCTGAAATTGGTAAAAAAAAAAAAAAAAAAAAAAAAAAAAAAAAAAAAAAATATATATATATATATATATATATATATATATATATATATATATATATATATATATATATATATATATATATATTAATAAATAATAATAATATAAAACATAAAATATATAATATAAAAAATAATATTAATTATTATAAATATATAAATAAATGCACTGTTTATGCGCAAGGAAACGTGAGAGGAAAAAGGGAAAAAAAGACACAGGATTTATAGCATAAATAGCATATAGTATATATATATATATATAGCATATAGTAAAAAAAGTACAAAAAAATAATAATAAATGCATGTTTTTTGGTCAACACTATTGCATTCAAAATAGAAATGTGAGAGGAAAAAATGCTGGAAAAAAATGCACAGGATTTATGGTATACGCGTTCGCATTCGAAATAGTAATTTAAGATTAAAAAAGGGGAAAAAATGCACAAGATTTATGCCATGTACACTTTTGCATTTGAAATAGTTTTACATTACTAACAAAATGCATGCATGTTTTATGGCCTACATTCCTAATAGAAATGTTAGAGGAAAAATTGGAAAGAAAACGAACAGGATTTATGGTATATACAGTTTACATTTGAAATAGTAATGCGAGAGAAAAAGGGGGAAAAAATGCACATGGTTTGTAGTACACACGCTGTGCATTCAATGTGATTCAGGTAGACGAGCCGTTAGCTCCTAAAAGGTGCTTAGTTCTTGCATTATTTTATTTATTTAATTCTTTATCGAAAAGAGACACTTTGAAACATGATGGCCAATGAAGAACCAAAGAAGAGCAACTACACCTAATTTTACTTGGGATTTTATTATGGGATGAAGGGATGAAGGGATGGATGGATGAATGGATGAATGAATGAATGAAGAAATAAAAAAGAAGGAAAGCTGTGCATTCATAACAGACACTATCAGCATCCCAGTATTCGTGTTATTAATGCTTCCCAGCCTGCTGTGTCTGTGCTCAATCACTTTCTTACAGCTCGTTAGGTGTGAGTCGTTTAGCTAAATGAATCGGCTCCACGAGTCGACTCGGTGTCAAAAGATAACAACTCATTGACAAAAGTGCAAAGTTCACGGCACTGTAATGGAATATTTAACACGATAACACTTGTGTGTTTTAAGTAATACATTGCGAAAAAAATTATAAAAGCAAGTAGATGACAGGATTTGGTACTGATATATAAGTATAACCGATTTATAAGTGATGAGTACTAGTTATTTATTTATTTTTGTTTAGATGGCATAGTAATTATAATTTCGCACTGCTGTTATCATGTAATTCTGATGTAATTCTAATCCATCCAATATATATATATATATATATATATATATATATATATATATATATATATATATATAAAGTCATATATATATATATCTGTCAGAAGACTCTCCAAAAATCATGTGCAATTTAAAACGACCAATCTGGCAACCCTGTAATGTTTCCAATCCACAAAGCTCGGCATTAAATTCTTCCGCACTTACATTCATATTTCTTGTTGATAGCCGGATATTTGGATTTTGTTTCCTTTTGGGCTCCAGTAAGGTCCAGCTCTCGATCATTCATTGTGCTTAAATACAGATTTTACTTCTAAACATCTGTTGAAATGAAACGCACTAATGACGCAACAGTTTACTTCCGTACTGTGAAGCACGCGTCAAAAACGTTCTAAAACATAATAAAAGTCCCATATTCATTTAAGAGTAATAAAATGGTTGGTGAATGTTCCACTTCGTTTCGCTGTTATTGATAAATAATAATAATAATAATATTGTAGTCTAATAGTAACATTTATTACCTTAAATGTCACAAGCACAATTTGTTATACATACATAATCCACAACATGATTCTTTTTTCTTTTTTCTTGTTGATATTCTTCTTGTTGCGCTCCTCCAATCCAGAGAAGTGTAGTAATAATAATAATAATAATAATAATAATAATAATAATAATAATAATAATAATAATAATAAAAAGCATGATAATAATAACCTGACTTTATATTCACTAAATTAACGAGTACTTTTTATATGTAGGACGTTTTGGAGACAAGGTGATGGAGGTGTGATTGAGATGGTTTGGACATGTGCAGAGGAGGGACATGGGGTATATCAGTAGGAGAATGCTGAGGATGGAGCCACCAGGAAGGAGGAAAAGAGGAAGACCAAGGAGGAGGTTTATGGATGTGGTGAGGGAAGACATGCAGGTGGTTGGTTTGAAAGAGGCAGATGTAGAGGACAGGGGCGTATGGAGACGGATGATCCGCTGTGGCGACCCCTAATGAAGAAGAAGATTAAGTCCCAATATATTCTTTGACCAATTCTGCCTCTAATAAATCCTGACCTTTAACTTGACTTGTTTCCAATAAGAAGAGGTCTATTTTTGTTTGTGGTAAAACTCCAAAGTGCCTGTTTATCTTTTTACTTATTATTATGTGCTTCTAACAATGATTAGAATCAGCATATCTGAGCACAATGTACTTTGCTCTTAACTGAAGATTGTCAAAAGTAATCAGAAACGTGTCAGAAGAATGAATAGTCAGGATTTTAGGTGGTTTCCATGCTAGAGGGTCATAAACAGGCAAAGGCCTGGACCAGGAATAAATTACGTTGCATAAAAAAAATAAATAAAGATGGATTTGATATTTCCACCATCATTTTCTTTAATTTGTAAGAACCTAGCTATTCGATCGTAATGTTGGTGAATGAACTTTCAGGATTTTCCTGACCTTCTTGCTTGGCAGTTTTATCAATGTGTGTGAGGCAGGAAGGGGTAATTTGGAACAGTTGGGGCAGATAGACCCTCAATGAATCATGCAACCTCGGTTGCTGGGGAGGAGAGTTGAAACTGGCGATAATGTCTTAGAAGAATGCTCTAAAGAGCTGGTTTGTGAAAAGAAATTCAATGGAAAACAGATCAAGAGAAGTTAGTGAAGGTCAACATCACAATAACAAGATGTAAGACTATCGTGTGAAGGTGGCGGAAGCGGAGAAGAGACACGTTAGCAAGTCTGTGAATGTTAATAATAATATGAATAAGTAGAACAATAGTTAAACATCTATGAACATAAAATCAATGTAAGAGGATATTAGTTTAACTCAATAATAGTAGAATAGAAACATACACATTGCAGATGTGTCAGAACTGAAGCGGAACCAGGTGTCAGGAGATAATGAGAGATAAAAAAAATTATAATTAATTGCTAACACAGAATTCAATGGAGATTCTATGTGGCATCATGGTATAAAAATGAGAACGTGGGGAGATTCTGTGTGCTTGATCATCTCGCTTGTGGTTAAGTGACCACCTTCTATGAGCTCATTGGAATGTGATGTAGCAGCAATAAAGAAGTTTGCTTTTCCTCATCCAAGGGTGAAGATCCTTCATTGGTTTTTTAGGTCAATTGTTTTTAATTAGATTATTATTATGTGTGTTAGATAGAGAATTGACTAAAACAGAGAACGCACTCCTGATGTGTTCGCTCAGAGAGAGGTTCTGAGTTCTGACAGAACCGCCACCTTAATCCACCCCCTCCCCCCACCTTCTCATCATCTGCCATATGTGCAATATAGGGCAATATGTGCAATGTGTACATATTGATAATGATAAAAATGATAAGATAGATTTTAATGTTAAGATGGTTTTTACACTGATCACACACATTCCTTTGTCTGTTCAGTGTCTATAAAATATTTACTATGTTAGTATGTAAGGTAAACAGGAAGTCTTCATCTGGGCTCACACATCTCCGGCTAGTATATCCTCTTATCCAAACAGGAAACAGCTTTAGGCTTTCTTTCCAATGTGTATATATACACTTCTGTTGCCTGCAATAAACCGAAGAAGAACATAAGCCACCCTGTGTGCTGTGTGATTCTTCCCTGATATCATAAAGGCACCACGAGCTTCGTAGATCGCATGGAAAACCTCTCCAGGAATTAAGTTTCGTTTGGGCATTAAAAATCTAACAATAAATTAAAAAAATAAATTATACAATACAAATTTCACACCTTTAAACCCAAGAATTAGATCTTGTATTGATTTTCGGAAGAAAAAAAGAAGGCAGGGGCTGGGACATATTGGGATTTATTAGAAGTCAGCTTGCACTTGACCTAATACTTGAAAGAATGAGAGGAATGTGCGTGAGCTTTTGGCAGACTGAGATTACAAAGCCGATCAGGTGAAGTGTGATTTTCACTCATAGGTGAGGTGGGCCTGTAGTCACGACTGTCATTGTCGGCACCTGAAAATGTGTTTGCAGCATGAAGAAATATGTTTGTTTGCGTAGAAGCTTTAGAAACCTGGGGAATGCAGATCAGGTGGCCATAGTCGTGGGTCGGATGAGGGAGTCGAGGGAAGAAGGGTGTCTAGAAATAGCGCATATTTAGCAGCCAAACGAGACAGCTGGATTTAACGGTTTGTTTTTTTAAGTGAAATCATAGAGCTTTGCGGAGAGATGGGAATGAGCTGTGCCTGGCTGTAACACCATGATACATATTTAATCATTCACCTGAACACTTACACACACCCACACACACTTAGTTCCTCATATACGCTTAGTGACCGAAAAACTTATAAGATTAAATAAAACCATAATAGCAATTAGAAGAAAAGAAAATATGCACATGGCGAGAGAATTTTTCGTATAAATAGGTAGTGTGTATGATCGCCTGAAAGAAGAAATGACACATAATACGGAAGATTCAGGAAAAAACTTTTATAAGTGCACAGCCAGCATACCTACGTTGATCGTTTTAATGCAGGAAATGGATAAGTATGTATACTCTGGACAAACCCTGAGCTCAAACTATTCCTTATTTTGCAATAAGACATAGAAAACCACAGATGTGTTATTCCAGACAGGAATGTTACATATACCCCGTATTCACATGGTAAAATCCTACAGACATTCCAAAGACACCCTAGGAATGTGTGTTAGGAGAAACAGTTGTGAGGCACTCTTTCAAGGTTAACAGAAGGAAAACAGAGCCCTAGAGGAAATGAAAAGAGAAAACTCAGACAGTAGAAAAGAAGAAGATTCGACACATTTGTTGATTTATAATAAAAGCCGTTATCTTCTGGAAGCAAAACCCATGACTGAGTCGTTTTTACAAAAAGGCTTAAAAAGCCTCAGAGGAGGTAATCTATGGTGCTTTTTTTTTATTTTTTATCTTTTAACCTTTTTTACATTATTATGTGCTTCTATTATGCTTGAAATATAATTAATTATTTAATAAGAACCAACACACTTAATAATAATGAGCACAACATGTGTTTTGTTAAGAGTAATACATATGTCAAAAGAACAGATTCGACACGGTTCCTCGGATAACGGGTCATGAAGCAGCTATACGTAAATCACGTTACTTTTTAAAGAAAATAGTGATGGATGCACTCTGCCACTTTTATTTTTAGAACCTAGGGCCTAGGTTCTTAACAATGAAATCAAATAAAAGTACTATAACAAGTTCTAGGTCCTAGGCATTCAAAGATAATAATGGCGGATGAAGGAATGATTGGAAACATAAAAAATTGGCGGTTACACAAATGTCAGAAAAAAGTATATAAAAATTGTGTATTGACCGAGTTTTTGGGTCATTCCATGGAACTGCCTTGTTTTATTCCTGCTTTATAAAGTCATTCTGACACCACAACCCTGGATTCTAATTAGTTTCTTTTACTATGCATCTTTCTTTGCCTTTATATTCCATCTTTTCCTTCTCTCTTCTCTTTTCCCTTCTCTCCTCTCCCTTTTTTTCTTCTCTATTCTTTTCCTTTACTCTCCTCTCTCTTCGCTCAATCTGCCTTTGTTGTAGAAACGACTCAGAGTGACGGGTTTTGCTTCCAGAAGATAACGGCTTTTATTATCGATCAACAAAAGCCGGAGCTGGTCTGCAGAGCAACCGACTCTCCAGTCTCATTTCCACATTATATATGCTTGGACCACAAATGCATTTTAATACATGCCACTTCTCCATCCATACATTGATTACCAAAACATCTGTGTCTAATTTGGGTCCTCACTAATACATACAATGGTGGTGCCAAAATGTTTAGGTACAGACACCCAACAAGCTACAATATTTCATACATATATACCACATATGGCACATTAGTGTTGTTACATATACATGTTGTATATATTACGGTGGCCGATTAGTGCAACACACATTAACAAATCAGAGAACAAATGAACAAATTAGAAACGCTAACAAATCCGAAAACAAAATAGCGAAAGCAAAAACAAATCAACAAATCCAAATCTGTCATTCAAGATATTCAGGAAGTACAACAGTCTTTTATTTATTGATTCATTTTTTATTAAGCAATTAGTCAAATACAAACAACGTGGCAATAACAAGTACAATTTGCATTACAATACACAGAACAGGTGCATTAAATTACAAATATATACACATATATTTAGGGGAAAGAGGAAAAAAAATAGATAAATAAATAACATTTATAATAAAAATAAATTATAAATAAAAAATTATAAAAATAATCAAATTTAATCAAAAAAAGATAAAAATAAACAGGGCTATTGTTTATTCTGTAAATCATATTTTTCTATAAAGGACAAACGATTCATTGCATTTTTCTTTTTAATCAGTTTAAGGGCTTTTGTGAAAGAAAAAACTCATTATAAAATGCAAAAAAACGAAAGTTGAAAGTTGGTTTCACTTTCAAGTATTAACTGGTTAGGGTTAGCAGTTACATGTTAACCAGTTATGGACATCAGACCATTAAGCGTCTAAAGAAACAGTCTGTGTAAAGGTGTAAAAACGAATCTTTATGTGATGATATACTGCAGCATCTCCAACATCACTGCATATGAATGTCCTTCCTCAAAGTAGCTTTGAATTCATACCAGTTTCTCTTTGCTTGCCAATGATTACTTGTTATTTTCTTATATTTAAAGGTGCACTAATCAAAATAAAAGAAAATTGTTTAAAAAAAATTGAGAACTTCACACATATACATGAAAAAAAGTTATAAGATTTCATACTTCCTGTATATCTTGAATGACAGGTGTCTCGTCCAATGATTGGTAAGTTTCCATTCACAAACTATACCTACCTTTTCCGGTTTGTCTGAATTGTTGTGTTGTCGGATTTGTTGTTTCGCTTTCGGATTTGTTATTTTGTTTTCGGATTTGTTAATGTTTTCCAATTTGTTTATTTGTTTTCGGATTTGTTAATGTGTTTGGCATTTTTCGGTCACTGCAATATATATGTATATATATTTGATTAACTTTATCCTTCTACACCTTTTCTCATCTCCCTTTTTTCTTCTCTCCTCTACCTTTTGTCCCTCCTCTCCTTTCTTCTCTCCTCTCCTCTCCCTATTGGTTATTGTGTTGATGCAGGTTTCTATCTCTGACCTCTATGGCTTTCCATAGTTAGCAACCTGTTTCATGACTCGGGTCTTTTTGTTTTGTTTTGTTAGGGGGTTTTTGTATTTTTGAATAAATCAATGGCGGCTGCTTGAGACGTTCATTTTGGACATGTTTCCTTTATAAAAAAAAATTTGGTGTTCTCGGAAAAAAGAGTGGGGAAACTTTGCTGGCGAGCGCGAAATAACCAACATTCCGGTCAGAAATCGGAAGTTGAAACACGTAGCCCGAAAACTGCAACCCTTCAATCTTCAATCAATCCAGAAACACGTGTAAGTGAAAAGTGTATTTCTAATATTCTTTCGGATTATTGTACTTTTCTGGCTTTGTACCATTTATTCAGAAATATAGTTTAAAGTCATATAGTTATTTCAAGATGTTTTAACGCTGTCTCTTCTGTTTTCTTAATTTCTATTTTTTTTCTAGATTGTTTTAAAGACCATAAACTGGTCCCTACATTCAGAAGCAACAGTATTCTTGTTTTACTCCATTATCTGAATCTTGGGTGCAAGACAATGTGGAACAATGGAAGAGTAAAAGTAGGTCTTATTTTTCTCTTTACTTACTGTTTTATCATTCATAATCTTACATCCACATCATCTTTAGGTTTTGAACACGACCGGCCCCACTTCTGACACCAAAAAAGATTTGTATCATGTCCAAAGGAAAAATGCATTTTTGCAGAGGTCTCTGATGCAGTGCCCATTGGTGTCTTAAACCTTTCCTTATTGGGGAATAAATGTAATATAAATGTAAATATGGTAACCAGTTGTGAGTCCAGAAAAAAACTTTAGTATATTTTAAGACATACCGGGGTCGTCGCCATTGCGTCGTAATCTAATAATTCTTATTTTTTGGGTCTATTTCTGTCAAAAAAAAAAAAAAAGAACTAGAGACCCTTCAAAAAGTGGTACAACAGTGTTGGCTTGAGTTGCATTGAGTTTGTGGCTATGACATTTTTGCCATTTCTTCATGTCTATTCATTTCTTTGCTTCCAGGTTGATCTTTTTTGAAAGTGAGAAAATGTGTTAATGGACTAGTAATGAGCCCAAGAGGACAGAACCCAGCCTACTATACAACCTTATGACGTTTGGAATAATGGATTTCGACAAGGAGCCAAGTGACGGCGAGTGGGAGAAGACCTCAGCAGGAACAGGGGCGTCTTTAAACATAATCGAGAGACAACATCATTCCATTTTATTGCTGAGTGATCTGGAGGAGTCCGAAAGGGTGGGACGTGTTTGCCGAGCTCAGAAATATCAGTTGGTTCGCAGGCGTAATGACACAGGTTTGAATGTTAATCATCGCGGTGCTGATCCGATCAAAGACACAAAGGAAGTATCTAATACGATGCATGACTGCACAATCTGTGGTGCGGAACACAGTTGCAGAGCCGAACTTAAATTACACATGGAGGATCATAAGGGCAGTCAGGGCTATAAGATTAGGAGGGGATTACCTGGAACCAAAAAGAACCATGGTGCTGAGAAAGAGGTGCAGACTTCTACAGATCTCGAAAGTACACAACTGGCAAATCAGGAAACACGATTTCTCTCGAGGAAAAAGTATATGTGTAATCTGTGCGGTGCCGAATATGTAAACAGGGCCAGGCTCATTACTCACAAGAGGATCCACACGGGAGAAACGCCGTACGTGTGCAAGCTCTGTGGTAAGGGCTTCAGACGCAGTGACTGGCTAGCAAAGCATATGAACACGCACAAAGACAAAAGCCAGGCGTCTCCAGATCACGTGTGCAAGCAGCACGTTTGCGACTACTGTGGGAAGAGGTACAAACACAAGTGTTCTCTTCAAGCCCATTTGCACGTACACACGAAGAAGCCACGCGCGAGGCCTTTCCAATGCGCCATATGCAAGAAGCATTTCTACGACAGAGCCAGCCTCGAAAAGCATTTAATGTGCCATTCGGATGACCGGCCGTACACGTGCTCCGAATGCGGATACGGCTTCAAGCGCCTAGGAACTCTTAACAAGCACAAGCACATTCACACAGGGGAAAAACCCTATTCGTGTAGCAACTGTGGGAAATCGCTTTCCTACAAATACAGCATGTCGATGCATATGAAAACCTGTCGCCGTTTGCGAGATCGTACTTAATTTTAACTAATTTATTTAACGTACAGCAATTATGACATCCTCACCACTAGTTTCTCCATACAGGAGGCGTCTTGAAGCCGCCATTACTAAAAAATGCTTTTGTACGAAGTATTAAATACACAGTGTTCAATATTGTTTCCTGGTGTCATTTTACAATATTACACATAACTTTATTTCTTGGACATCTATGGTTTGATTTCTTTGTATGTGTGGATTATATGGGTTGTTGCCAACATGTGGTAAAAAAAATTTGTGTGTGTATATATACAGTACAGACCAAAAGTTTGGACACACCTTCTCATTCAAAGAGTTTTCTTTATTTTCATGACAATGAAAATTGTAGAGTCACACTGAAGGCATCAAGGGCTATTTGACCAAGAAGGAGAGTGATGGGGAGCTGCGCCAGATGACCTGGCCTCCACAGTCACCGGACCTGAACCCAATCGAGATGGTTTAGGGGTGAGCTGGACCGCAGAGTGAAGGCAAAAGGGCCAACAAGTGCCAAGCATCTCTCGGGGAACTTCTTCAAGACTGTTGAAAGACCATTTCAGGTGACTACCTCTTGAAGCTCATCAAAAGAATGCCAAGAGTGTGCAAAGCAGTAATCAAAGCAAAAGGTGGCTACTTTGAAGAACCTAAAATATGACATTTTTCAGTTGTTTCACACTTTTTTGTTATGTATATAATTCCATATATAATTCCACATGTGTTAATTCATAGTTTTGATGCCTTCAGTGTGAATCTACAATTTTCATAGTCATGAAAATAAAGAAAACTCTTTGAATGAGAAGGTGTGTCCAAACTTTTGGTCTGTACTGTTTATATATATATATATATATATATATATATATATATATATATATATATATATATATATATATATATATATATATATATATATATATACTCTCTCTGACCTATCCAGACAATGCAGTGATTGAACTAGAGTATGTATAAGGACCATTATGACATGATGTAAAAGTTGACTCAGCAGCTTGGATGTCAAAACATAATGATTTTAAAGAATGTACACAAATCAAATATACCAACCTGATTCATTATGGACAGTCAGCCATTTACACTGTATACAGCTTTTTTTTTTTTTTTTTTTTACAGAAATTTCGTGTCCAGCATTATTCCTCTGACCAGTAATAATTTATGGTGGAGGAGAAACGTCAGCATTGAATCTGGCTCTGCTGCATTTATTGTCAAAGTTGTAAAGCACAGCCTGATCATTTGGGAATTGAATTACAGACAGTCAATTTCAGACAGATGTGTGGCAGAGTGAAGTGGTTCCTAAAAAAAATCACTGCACCATGCAAACAAAACTTCTGGACTGCACGGAAAAAAAATCCCAATAGGTTTTCCCTGCTATGTAATAAACTTATGTAATAATGATACAAATGATCATTTATTATCATTTTGGCCATTTTGAGTTTTATAAAGTCCTGTTTTAATGTACAGGTTTACATGGCCAGCCGTTGTGATACATGACCACTTGTAGGATAACAGGGGGACATGTTTTCCTGTAGTAGAAGATGATGGGAATGTGAGTCACATGGACTGTGCCAGCGCACAAGGGACTTCTTCTGTGGAAAGTCGTAGGTCAGTAGTTAAGTGTTGGACTTTAAGATCAGAAGGTGAGTTCAAATGCCAGCACCAGCAAGCTGCCACTACTGGGCCCTTAACCCTTAACCATTCAAGCTGTATAAATGAGATAAATGTAAGGGATAATGGTGTCTGACAAATGCCGTAAATGTAAATCTGTCGTCCTGCAAAGCCCCAAGCCTGTTCTGGAGAATTTTACCTTCTGGCAGGAAGATAAACAGTTGGAGAAGTCTGATGCTCAGATGTTGCACACTGTAGACAGTCCTAAGTCAGTTTCACTTCCACAAGCCCCAGAAGAAACTCCAACATACTCCAGGACGTGGAAATGATCCATCTATTGCTCATTGTCAAAGTTAACCAGGACATTGGACCGGAACACTTCTTCATGGTCTCATTTTCTACTCCACAATCATATCTCTCTACACTGTACAGATGCAGGTGCATGAGAAGGACACAGTTCCAAGGCTGCCCATGTCATATTATCAAACAAACCAAATTCTGGGGAACAAAATACACGTCACAATCTTTGACACCTTACAGTTTTGGCAGTAAAGATGGCATTGCGTACATCTGGCGCTGATTTTATTTTATTTGTAATTTTTTTTTAGCTTAATTTACATATAAAATAACTTTTGCATTGCTGAATTTTGCATTGCGAAGTGAAAAATATATTTAAAATTGGTATCACACGAAAAATGTAAAAAACAAACGAGGCTGGATGTAGTATATCTGTGTTTTATATAAGTTAAACTTTTAAATACATATTATATATAATATAATATAATATATAATAAAGCTACTAAAATAACTATATAGTTTAATTGATTCAGGTCATTGGGATATTTATTATTATTATTAATATTATTATTATTATTATTATTATTATTATTATTATTATTATTATTATTTCAAAATGTAACTAAACACTTCTCTTGTTTCTTTTTTTTTTTATTTCTTTTTTTTTTTTTTAATGTGCGGTTCATTCAGGCCGGTAGGTGGCAGCAGAGGATCAGACGTTACCCCTCAGGTGCATGAAACGCCAGACTGACATTAGAAAAGTGAAGCGTTTGAATCCTTTCCTTCCTGCAGTTTTGTTTTCCAGTGAAAAGATCATTGTACAATGCGCAAAGGTAAAGTACATGTGATAAACATTCTGTCTAGAAAAGGTAGTGTGGACCCAGAACAAGCTGAGGAATGGAAAAGCAGTGCTGCACTGTGCTACAGGTGTCAGCGATTGTGGTGCTGGGAAACAAAGGAGAATTAAACCGAACAGTTTAGCAGAGGATTTTTAGCCCCTGCAGAGAGAAAAGCATGAGATCTCCCGTTGTGAGCAGTGCAGACTTTATAGGAAGCAGGCCCTAGTGAGCCAGGGACACGACACGCTTCCGAATGGAAACAGTGTTACTCTGGCTTTTCTAGAGAACAGTATACAGGGAGACATTACGGCGAGACATTACAGTGAGAGTGAGACAGTACAATTAAACAGTACAGTGAGACATAACATTGAGAGAGAGACAGTACAATAAAACAGTACACTGAGAGGAGACTGAGACAGTACAGTAAGTCATTACATTGTAAGGGAGACGGTACAGTGGGACAGTACAATGAGACAGAACAGTGAAAGGGAGACGGTACAGTGAGACTGAGACAGTAGAGTGAGCCTGAGACAGTACAATGAGACAGTACAGTAAGACATTACATTGAGAGGGAGACAGTACAGTGAGAGGGAGACTGTACAGTGAGATTGAGACAGTACAGTAAGACTGAGACAGTACAGTGAGACATTACAGTGAGAGTGAGGGAGTACAATGAAACAGTACAGCAAGACATTACATTGAGAGGGAGACAGTACAGTGGGACAGTACAACAAGACAGTACAGTGAGAGGGAGACGGTACAGTGAGATTGAGACAGTGCAGTGAGACTGAGACAGTACAGTAAGACATTACAGTGAGAGTGAGGGAGTACAATGAGACAGTACAGTAAGACATTACATTCAGATTGAGGGAGTATAATGAGTACAGTGAGAAATTACAGTGAGAGTGAGGGAGTACAATGAGACAGTACAGTAAGACATTACATTGAGAGGGAAACAGTACAGTGGGACAGTACAACGAGACAGTGCGGTGAGAGGAATATGGTACATTGAGATTGAGACAGTACAGTGAGACCAAGACAGTACAGTGAGGCATTACAGTAAAAGTGAGGGAGTACAATGAGACAGTACAGTAAGACATTAAATTGAGAGGGAGACAGTACAGTGGGACAGTACAAAGAGACAGTACAGTGAGAGGGAGACAGTACAGTGAGAGGGAGACAGTACAGTGAGATTGAGACAGTGCAGTGAGACTGAGACAGTACAGTAAGACATTACAGTGAGAGTGAGGGAGTACAATGAGACAGTACAGTAAGACATTACATTCAGATTGAGGGAGTATAATGAGTACAGTGAGAAATTACAGTGAGAGTGAGGGAGTACAATGAGACAGTACAGTAAGACATTACATTGAGAGGGAAACAGTACAGTGGGACAGTACAACGAGACAGTGCGGTGAGAGGAATATGGTACATTGAGATTGAGACAGTACAGTGAGACCAAGACAGTACAGTGAGGCATTACAGTAAAAGTGAGGGAGTACAATGAGACAGTACAGTAAGACATTAAATTGAGAGGGAGACAGTACAGTGGGACAGTACAAAGAGACAGTACAGTGAGAGGGAGACAGTACAGTGAGAGGGAGACAGTACAGTGAGACTGAGACAGTACAGTGAGAGTGAGGGAGTACAATGAGACAGTAGAGTAAGACATACATTCAGATTGAGGGAGTATAATGAGTACAGTGAGACATTACATTGAGAGTGAGGGAGTACAGTGAGACAGTACAGTGAGACATTACAGTGGGAGTGAGGAATTACTGTCAGACCGAGGTAGTAGAATAAGACATTACAGTGAGACATAACAGTGAAACAGCACAATGATAAAGTGAGACATTACAATAAGACAGCACAGTGAAACAGTACATTGAGACATTACAATGAGATGTTAAAGTGAGACAGTGTGATGAAACAATGCAGCGAGACAACAGTGAGTCAGTACAATTATAAAGTAGAGTGGGACGGTACAATGAGACAACATTTAGACATTACAGTGAGACGGTATTACAAACGAGTGTTCGCAAGTTATTTAAAAGAAAGACCTCGAAGTTCGGAAAGTAGATCATATCTCCGTTCAGCAGAAATATGATCTACTTCGAGGTCTTTCTTTGACTCCGCAAACACCTTGAGTTCTTTAACATGGTGAAGACTGTCGGGTTGAACCATTTACATGTTAATGTGAATATCTGTGATTAGTACTTGAATATTTGAGTAACTGACTGACTGACTGAATGACTAATTGATTGATTGATTGATTGATTGGCCCTGTTCGGATGAGTCCATGTGAAGACTTGATCCATTATTAAATGCATTATTAAACCACAAAGGGTTCAGGGTTTGTTCTTGCGCACTGGGTGCCATATATTTTGACATCCGTTTGAATTTATTAGAAATGTTTTGAGTAAAGTGAACCCGGTCCCTCTTCAGCTCATGCATTAGTGGGAGGTGGAGCTGGTGGAAGCGTGCGCGAGGGAGGGTCGAAACGCGTGCGCGTGCGAGCGATCCAGCGAGCGAAGTGAGTGAGAGGACGAAGCGCGGAAAAGCACCGCGCGCGCACCGTTACCACGGAGCAGCGCTCTGATCTCCAAAGCTGTGGACTGAAGAAGCAGGTAAGAACCGAGTGTGCGATCCTCCGTTGTTTTATTTCGTCTGTTTGTGGCAACTGGGACGCATGCGCGCACCGCAGCTAATTAGACATGGTGCAGGTGTTCGTTTAATGGGCATCATTAGGAATTGTATAATTTTGCATGCTCCTGTGCATGGAGATTTCAGACCTCTGTTTATTAGTAATTATTTTTGCTTTTTTGGTGTATCTTTGCATGCATTCATTTATTTGCAAATAAATAAATTGTTGCTCACCAGATGTTAGTTCGGTTTGCGCAAAGTTTGTTCCTTGGTGCATAATTAGACCTCACATTGCTCCTCATACAAGTGAACATGACGGGGTGTGCACATGCATCTCCACCCTGCCTGAGCACCCGGTCGGATCATTTGGGATTCGGCGCGCGTCTCGGGTAACGCCGCGCGCACCTGCCGCGTACCTGCGCGCGCCTTTATTAATTCATTCGTCAGTCATTTAATCTGTAAAATCCCCCGAGGATCCAGCGCGGTATTTCCCCCCCCTCACAACAGTGCGTTCCGAAACTTTTCACCGTGGGGCAGATGCCCCCCTGCATGGTGGGTGAATATATATATGCAAGCAATGCAATGTCTAATTTTTGCACGAGCATCCTAATAAGATGCAGTATCCTGCTCTATCACCTTGTTTAAAGCAGGAATTTCTCCCTTTATAGAAGTTGGAACATTATTAAATGCAGAATGTACAGTTACACTCATGCACTTACTCTATTTTAGATAAGTATAAGTGTGTCACATATCTGGACTTATTTATATTTTATTTATATTTTTATATTTCTTATTTGTTGACTTTAACAGCTATTTAGAAATCATGCCAAAGTTGATGGATAACCTGCTAATCCAATAAAACTGCATTTCTTAGCAGAAGAGGACATTGTCACTTTTAATCCTGGCTAGCCTGATATGGAAAATACTGTGTAATAGTGTAACACTAAAAAACTCTTTCATATCCATCAGGAAATAGGAGTTTATACAATATATGCTAATGCAATATATAAGAAATGAATTCATCAGCTATAATAAGTGTTCAGGCTATTTGGGCTATGATTTAGAATGCATTATTAATGTATGATTTAAACATTTAATATGTGATCATTTGCAACATTGGGATCCCGAGAAAGTCAAAATGCAAAAAATACATCACTTTTGAACAAATATTTTCCGTTGAATTTTATGTTCCAGAACCTTTCACATTCTAGAAACGTCTGGTTTATTGCAAGACTGCACCCCATGTTATCTTTTTTCGTGGCTGAAAAATGTTTTTTTCACGCATTGCCTACTGTAATGTTTTGCTTGTTAGGGTTTGAAAATTCAGCTGCCTGTTCTGCTGAGCATATTTCTCCGGTTTTAGAGGTGTTGCATTGGCTTTATGTTAGATTCCAGAATGATTTGTAAATCCTTATGCTGATTTATAAGGACCTACATAGAATGGCGCTTCATTATAAGTCACAAAAAGTAAACTGTCCACACCCCAGGGCGTGATCTCAGCTCTTCTGATTCTGGTCTTTTAGTCATTCCTTCTATCCATTTACGTTCAATGGGTGATCAGGCACCAAAGATTTGGAATTCTCTATCCCATTGAGATCAGACAGGCTGAAACTTTGTGTTTATTTATTTCTCTTTTTTTTAAATCACATATCTGTGATGTTTATTTTACTTATTTAGTTTATTATAATTGTATTTTTGATTACGTTTTGGGAAAAGGCTTTGAGATGTACATTTTAAAGGCGATATATAAAATAAGGATTATTATTTAGTTGAAAAACAGAAAGCATAAATGTGGACCACCGTCAATCGACCAATCAAAAAAAAAAAAAAAAAAACAAAGATGCATTTCGGACAGCATTAATTCATAAAGCTGCACTACTCTTTAGGCATTAGATTTCCATCTGTGTGGTGCGTGTGCTTATTTTAATAAAGAAACATATAATACTGGTTCTATACCTTTATTCTGAATTCTCTATCTATACATTCTCAGCTTCTAATTGCAACTGGTAATCCATGCTGAATTGTGGTTTGATAGTAAAATGAATAATGCACAGTGCCCGTATTAACCCCTCAAACGCCCACGAGGTGTTAGTGCATTTTCTTTTCACTTATTTAGAAAAAAAGTTGCCTAAAACAGGTTAATTGTCAACTCTTCAGTGCTTAAAAGGTGTGAAATTGCCATCCAGTGTGTGTGTTGCATATAAAGTCTTGCTTGCAGAGGCAGTGATTTCAAGTCATGATTTAAAAGTTCTGCATCATAATACTGTCAAAGCCGTAGACCAAAAATATGTGTCTGTTTTCCTGATCTGAACCTGAAACCCCACTCTGTTGGAGTATCTCCCATCACGATTCCCTCCAAATCTACTCTGAAAATGATTTTCTAGAGGCAAGCAAAGAGAGAGCGAGAGAGAGTGGAGAAGCGAGCGATCATTTGAAATGAAGCCTGGATTTCTGGCAGGAATTTTGAAGGGCAGCCACAAATGAAATGCTCCGTCATGGGGTGGAGGAAAAAGAAAAGAGCACCGAATCTAAGATACAGGGACGCGTTTTTAAACTCACAGAGAAGAAGAGATACATGTAAATGATGGAAACAGAGAGCAGATTGAGATGATGGAGGCGAAATGGTGAATAGTCATGAACAATAATGACTCCTGCAGAAGAAGCCTGTACCTGACACCTCACTCTTGTTTGGTTAATTCATCTCTTTCATCTGCTGATCTCTTTCTCGATCTATCTCCCCCTTGCTGTGGCCCGTCTGCATGAGGTCATTAAATCAGCCAGCTCACTCAACTGGAACAGGGAGGGAATGAGAGAGGGGTGTGTGTGTTTGTGTGTGTGTGTGTGTGTGTGTGTGTGTGTGTGGTTTAGAAGATGGCGCTTTTGCCCGGCCTGTCCTTCTATCTCGGCGAGCCGTCAGGACAGTAAGAGAGAGAGATGGACAGATGTCAAAGAAGACCATAAATCATTTGAGAGGCGTTTTGGACGTCTTTGACCTAGTGGAAGTCAGTGTCATGTCCCAGAAGCCCTCACACACTTCATTATGTGTGATTATGTGTGATTGGGCTGCTAATTGAGCACAGCTGTAGATTGGATATCGTTTTTATACTCTGTGTGTGTCCGCTACGAAATGACACACAGCTTATTGGAATTGGAAATCACTCAAATAATATGCAATATTATCTTATATGCAGGATATTCCAGTGTATATACAGTGAAGTCTGTTCGAAACTATTGGTAGGATTGATACAATGTGAGCCATTGAATTTTAATCTCTCTACAGGCTTGTAGGGGTGTTCGATATATATATCGTCTACGATAATATCGCAATTGTTGTTTTACGATTTACGGTTTGACGTTATCGAGTATATCGCGAAAACCAAACCAAATACCTGCGAAGTGCACGCATGCATTATGTGATGACGTCTAGTAGGTTAGACTGCACTCTTTCACTGCACGAGTCAGTCTTTTAAAATGCATTTAGAATGATCACAAAATTCAAGATACGACCAGAAAATATGTACACGTTTCAAAAATCAGCCTGATTACAAATGTGATATTGGTTTTATACAACGATTTACTGAACACCATGGTGATATTTGAGAGACTTACGTTTTAGACATGTTTTTGCTATGTTTCACCAACAAAAATGAATTGCGTTCAAAGTCACAGCACCTGAGCAACATGATGATCCTAAATGAATCACCTGTTTAAATGATTCGGTTCAATCGCAAAGACTCACTGATTAACAGTGACTTTCTGGCGGTTTTAATTTCAGATTTAAAGAATCCTTTTATTTTATTTTTTAGAATATCGAATATCAGTATTTAACGCTTTAAGACATCAAAACATTATGTATGCATTTGTAGGAGTCAGGAGTCAGCTGTCCATGGCAGCCTTTAAGGTCCCAGCACAATATATCTAATAAAAGCGATCAAATCCAAATAAATATCAATATATTTTGTCAATATTGCACACTGCTACATGCTTGTATGTTAATGAACTCGGGCCATCATGTGACCGTTGCTAAGTAGGTATTATGTGGGCTGTTTTTTTCTCTCCTGAACTATAATGAAGTAGTTCTGACCAGTTTTGAAGTTGATCCGTTCCCCAAAGTATAAGCAATTTAGTCAGGGCTGCATATAGTATATTTTGTATTTAGTATTGCTTATAAAACAATATAGAAGTGTGAAAGAAAAATCATGCAGGATTGAAGAAAATTTAACAAGGAAGTAAAATGCAACTGAAAATACACAGAAAAAAACCCCCAGACGAAATTACAATTGACTGAACAATAAAACAAACGAACAGAAAAAAAAATCAATTCCGAAAAACGTATGCCGGATTTTTTATTATGTGAGTTGTATTTTTAAGAGATGTTTATAAAATACCTGAGGAATATTAAATGAAACGAAGAATTTAACCAACGGAGGAACACTTGAAGCTGTTTGTCAAACTGTGTTCCCTTTCCAGGGATTAAAGTTTTACCTCAGGTTGTAGTGGAAGTAGACAATTGCAGCCTGTGTGTCAACTTTGCAATAATGGAAGATTATCATTTCAGGAGTAATGCATGCTTTCACCTGCTGTGGATTTTGGCTCAAAGTGTGCAGCATTGATGTTGATATGTCTCGTGATGATTTGTGTGCATCACAACAGCGTCGAGAGCTTTTTATCCGCTTTGGTGTGACGGTTTGTTGGTCCAAACACTGAAAATCTAGCTGACAGCGGAGAAACGGTCAGAAACTGACAGACGCTGACAAAAGATGGGTTACGAACTAGGTGGGTTCAAAAGAGGTGAAAAGATGAGCTTGTGTATGTGTAAATGAATGAGTATGGCAGTGTTTAATAAAGTGGTCAGTAAGTGTATAAATTGTTAGTGTGTAGAGTGTTCTGATGAATGGAGAAAGATCACGACTTCTAGATCTGCTTTATTCTTCAAGGCAGAACACTGAAGAATGTGTTCCACATGAAATCTTTACATTTCCTGACACTGTTTGTCTCAACTTGGCTGATTTATTGCAATTACGTGCGATTCCTTGTGAATCGTGTGCATCGTGTAGAAGTTTTATAGGAAGCGATAGAGAGAGAGAACAGATCGGAAGTTATGTGTGAAAGGTCCTTTGCGAACGCCCTCCCCTGCTCTGATGGAACTCAAAAGCACGGGATTTAGTGCGTTCAATTACGGCCGGCTCATAAATAATCAGAGAGAGTCTGACCATAATCCCGCTCACTTCTGGCTTTACGGCATGACAAATCCTCGTTGTAGGTATTTATGTACTGGCTGACAGCTATGGGGAGGTGTGTTTGTGTGTGTCTCTAATGTGTGTGTGTGTGTGTGTGTGTGTGTGTGTGTGTGTGTGTGTGTTCCAAACTTTTATAACCACATGAGCCTTTAATTTTTAAGACTACTAATGGTAAAATTGCACAAGCTGCTCAATTTTTACCCATAAAACACTGCCGACTCGAGCTATTGTTTAGAAACGGGGATGCAGTTCCATTCAGTACTAAACCTGTTCTTTCCATTATCTGCCTTTTTTATTGTAATGATTTAATCCTGGCTGGGGGTCACAATGTGACACGAAGAGTAAAATAGAAAAAACTCTAAAAGTTTCAAGTATGGTTTTGTAACATGCCAACAGATGGACAGTGCACAGTCACAGGGAGCACCGACCTTCCCAAGTCAGTGTACCACCTGATGCTAATCTGACTACGCGCATGACCACGTCTGCTATTCTGACCACGTGCGCACCCGGTCAACGAGCTCTCCTCGCACGTTAGATTCACCCCAGAAACAGCATAATCTCACTTCCGCACCCACACTACTACCAATACTTGGCAGATTTGGCTCCTGCAAACTTGGCCTTCTTCTCGAAGATAAAGCTCCAGCTCAAAGGGTTTAACTATTCCAGCTCGAACTATTTTGAAGGTAATATTGTAGATAAATAAAGTGCTTTCTTGTAAACTGAGCTAGTCTCGAAGCTTTTTGATACCACCTCATAATACCATTCCATTGCAGCAGGACGGCGGAAACTGGAAAAACGACCAAAAAAAAAATGGTTACGAAATGGTTCGTATTCTAAACTTCAAAAACTAGGATACTTTAGCAATGAGATGCCAGTGTTAAATTCACCCTGTGTTTTTCCGTTTGGTAAGCTGGAACAATGAGTTTCATCTTGAGCAAGGCTTTTAAATAGTAGTGCTCTAATGGATTCTGAACAATCAGTAGCACACGTTTAAACGAACTTTACATGGACCAACATGATTATGTGTAGTGATATGATCTTGTCAAACTCGAGCGTGATCAAACCTGATATCAGGTAGCATAATGCAAATAGGATCCAACAACTCAAGAAGCACCATAGAAGTGTGAATACCTTCAACACATACAGATAATCTGACAAACGTCTTTTTCTGGCGTCTCAGTATCTCAGATGTCTCACAATTTAGCTTCACGTCCGTCCAGTCATGACATCCCATCACAGGTGCAAAAGAGAAATTAGGCTGCTACTAAGCAGAGAGCTACTATTTCATGGAAAAAACATGGACACCTCCATGATGCGTGTACTTGAATAAGATGAACAGTTGCTACTACTACAATGAATCTTGCATAATAAAAAAAAAAAAAAAAAAATGTATATTGAATTTTTGAGAATCTATACAGTGTCGGCGAGCAAAATATCGCGATACTCGTATGTATCGATATTTTCCTACACCCCTATTTTAAATGAAGTTATGCTTTATTCAGTGCAGACACTGTGAGCAGCCACATTGACGTCATATGAACTCATGAAATTTCCAACAATTTAGCAAGTGTCTTCATTTTTTCCTAGTTAGAGGTGAGAAATTCTGAGGACTCAGTAAAATCTTACTGGACTTTCAGTTTGACACGAAGACTTTTCATGCATCTAAAAGCGATATAACGCTACTATCGGGACCGTGTTGTCTACGTGATAAAGTATAAGCAGGTCTTGAATGGAATGACTTTTGCCCCATACTGTATGTTGAGGTCAAGGAAACGTGTTGACCAGGACATTTCTCCTCTCGCTTGATGATTTTATGAGCTTTTCATTTGGTGAAAAAGTGCCCTGTTCTCTTTCCACTCTTCTTTCTCTTTCCTTCACAACCTTCTCACAGATTATTTTGGTGGAGAAAAGATAAAAAACTCCGAAGCCTTAGTGGGATGAACTATGAGACGGAGAAAACTTTGCTCTAACTCCCCCTTCTTCTGATGGCTCATTGATCCAGAATCACCCCTGAATTTCATTCCTCCAAAGCTCAAAGCTGACACGACCATGGGCGCAAAGCAAGGCAGAATATTAGGTTTTATAAATATGTCAGCATAATACACTGAGGTGTACATTTCCAGCACATTCCTCAGTGCAGCAGGGATTTAAATGCTTCACCTCTGTGCACAAGTCAATGTATTCAATCAGACCATTATGCTTTATTTAAGCTTTATCATTAAAAATGTAGGAGTATCTTAGATATTATAATGAGTAATGCAATATAATAATAAATGCTTTTCCGATTAGTTTCACTGCAGTTACTCATTAATTAATCATATTTACGGGATAATGTGCTTTAAGATAAATAATTAAGTAATAGTAATTGGAGTTTAAGATGTTAATTAATTTTTCGGTTTCCTTCTCTTTGTAAATATACTTTCCCGATAATGTACTTCTCCAACGACTACAAAATCGTAAAATTCCAAGTCTGTTACTAACAACAGTTTTCATTTCATTAAATGTTTTTACAAAAAGATAAAAGTTTGTCCTTGCTGATAAAAATGTCTGGCCTAATGGTTTACATTAACCATTGTCACAGCCATATTGAGTTCTTTTACTGCTTAATGGAACTGCCCAAATGATCCCATTAAGCAGTATAACTCAGTTTATTCCTTTCATACGGTTTTGATTTTTGTTGGCTCTTGTCAGTGGACTGCTGCCTGATTGTGTTCACCTGTTCTGTGTTTAGTTTTAATTAGTTTGCCTATTTACACCATGTTGTGTTGTTGTTGTCTTGCTGTGAAGTCTTACTGTGCAGGTTTTGTCATGTCCAAGCCTTGTTTATCATGTTTCCAAGTATTGTCTAATTGTGATTGTAGGTTAGACTTAATCTTGGTTCGCTTTCATTTTTTAATTTACTGTCACACCTGCACAAAGCTATATTTATATATATACCAATCAAGCATAACATGACCATTTTATCCTTAAAGTCGATGTGTTAGAAGCTTAAAAAAATGGGCAAGCGTGAGGATTTCAGGGAGTTTTGACGAGGGCCAAATTGTGTTTTGTAGACGACTGGGTCAGAGCATCTCCAAAACTGCAGCTCTTTTAGGATGTATATATATGTATTTATATATATAAATATATATAAAATGTGTGTGCTAATGAAATATTAGATGGATAAAAAATGTAAGCAGTATTACGAAGAAGTGCAATAATATATAAAATTAGAAGACAGCTTGGGTTAATGGGACATTCTTGGATAAGTAATATACAGATCATGAAGATGAAGTCATTTATACTCACCATGTTCTCCACAGAGTGAAGACTTGATCCACTCATAATTAGACTGCCAACAGCACACTTCATGTCCAATTTCCTTCCACAATTTTACACTGCACTCTCTCTCGCTCTCTCGCTCTCTCAGAATTCTATGAATTTAATTTTTTCTGAACAAAATTTGCAAAGCACTGCCTTATTTGGTTAAATCTGGGATTTGTACATAAGCCTTTGCCCTTTCCTGCAGTGCAGCTCTACAAAACCCCTACTCACAAAGCTAAAAACCTACTTTCATTAGGCATGTCGGAAGACACATGTACACACTTTTCTAAATGCCTTCAGTCTCAGAGTCTCACTTCTACTGTGCTAGCTTCTCTCACCCTTAGGACTTACCTGATTAATCCTGATGTTCTCACCTTCTGTTGCTTTGGATTGTCCCATTAAAAAAAAGGCAAAAGATTTGCACTTGTGTATTAACATACTATATTACTATACTAATGGGGTTTCGTATTACTAGGAAGGCAATATAGTATGGAGAAGACAGCTTAGTAGCTCAGTGGTTAAGATGTTGGACTTCTGATCTAAAGTTTATCAGTTCAAATCCCAGCACCACCAAGTTGCCACTGTTGGGCCCTTGAGCAAGGCCCTTAACCCACAGGTACTATGATGTATAAATAAAAAATAATCCTAAATTGCTCTGGATAAGGGTGTCTGCCAATTACCATAAATGTGAGGCTAAGTACTTTATTAAGAGGTGGGATTTAGTCATCATTTAAAGACTCAGCTGTTTAGCCATCGAGGGGAAGTTCATTTTACGACCAAAATCGAAGAACAAACGAGTCTTGGTGCATGCCTTTTTTTTTTTTATCTCATATGCTATAGTAGCTATAAACACTTAATTACTCATCAGCTTCTCTTTGGTTCTCTCTTGTTATGGAGGAAACCACAAAATCTTTCCTTTGTCTAAAAACTCTTACTCTTCCAAAGCCTTGACATGGAAGACTCCTTCCAATCTCCTCACAGAAAACTTTACCGTATGAAAAAAAATTACACACCATTCATATAGAAAATCTGCCACACATATTTCTTGTGCATAAATATAAACCTTACCAGCTGACCTGCTGTCTGAGCTGCACTCAATATAGAAAACAAATCACCAATCGGAATCGAGAATTTAATAGCACTGCGGTGTAACAGAAAATACTGTAAAGATCTTAAAGCATCTCTGCTGCTTCTATAGTGTTCCCTCGTTCAGCAACTCCACCTTTCCCCCAATGTATCCCGAGAAAAACGTCTCAATTCGTTTGCGATTGGAGCGAATAAGCGATTGGTCTTTCACCAAGGTTAAGGCAACATAAAACTCTTGCAGATTCCAGCGAGACAGTGAGGATAAGTCCTGTCAAATACAATCCTCCTGCAATCAATAACATCAAGCGGGAGTTTTTAGGAGGGATCCACTTCTCTGAGGAGAGGAAACGAAACGGAGGAGGAGAAAAAGAGAGAGATTTGATTCCGTTTTCAGCGCTATTCTAAAGCAGCAAACAGAGAAGCCTGACTTTAAAAGTCCTTAAAACTTTTTTTAGAGCTTCATGCTGATGATAGTGTTTAAAAAATTAATTGATTGAGTGCTAACATCACCCCAACCAGATGGCTTTGGCAGGATATTAAGCTTTTATGGTAGACTAAATTGAAAATGATTACAATTGGGCTATGTTGATAGCTGAAAGTTAAAAAGTTCAACAGCCCATGTAGAGGAATACTGATGATGTGGTTTCAGGTCCCTAATATGCTTTTGAAGGTTGATGCTATTTCGGGGTCGTCTGCAAGAAAATACGAAGGAAAAGTACGATTAGTGTGGTTTCGCTGCAGCTGCCGTGCGTCGACATTTTGTGATTTTGAAATTCTTGCCAAATCTGTGCATTTGGAATACCGATGTGGAGCTCACTACCTATGTTACTCCGCTCTATGTACGTTGTGTGAAAAAAAGGTTTCGGCCTGTAAACACCACAGGCTTAACTGGCTACTCGACCTTTTGCTCTGTTTCTTTGGAAAATTGTGATTCTCTTCAGATCAGCCACAGGCAGAACAATTAGCAGTTAAAATCAAATCAGTCGTAGACGTAACGTGCAAAAAGAAATGTTTTCAAAATGACGATAGACTATATAATTCAATTCATATTTATTTGTATAGCACTTTTAACAATGAACATTGTCTCAAAGCAGCTTTACACAGATAATGTGGTGGTTAATAGTAAATATGTTCTTTATAAGTAAGTTTGTCCCTGATGAGCAAGTCGGTGGGGACTGTGGCAAGAAAAAACTCCCTGAGATGGCATAAGGAAGAAACCTTGAGACGAACCAGACTCAAGAGGGAACCCATCCTCATCAGGGTTGCACTGAATGTCCATTCATAGCGGATATACGATGTTGTGGGGTACAGTGATGGTGTTCAGAAGCGAAAAGTAGTCCTGAGTCAATGTAGCAGACTGTTGACATTAACTACAGTCCAATCCTATATGTGTTTTAGATCTCATATAGAATTTCTTGTTGGTCTTTTGTCATTTGTATTTAAGAATCCATGCCAGTTGATGGGATTGATAATGAATAGAAAAGATGCATTTACTTGTCACGTGTACCATTCAGCACAGTAAAATTCTTTCTTTAAATATCACAGCAATATTAGGAAGCTGGGGTCAGACAGCACCCCTGGAGCACAGAGGGTAAAGGGCCTTGCTCAGGGGCCCATGAGTGGCAGCTTGGTGATATCGGGGCTTGAACCCCCTGACCTTCCAATCAGTAACCCAGAGCTACCACCTCCCCCATATTAAAAACTCAACATTTGATTTTTATAGGAAACTAATAAAAAAAGCAGAAATGGGACTAATCAGCACATCACAATGCTTATTTTTAATCTATGCTCTTTGTTGCATCCGGTGCTTCTATGTCAAAATTTTGTAGTACAGGACTCGTTTTTTCGTGCTTTACGTAAAAAAAAAATGTAAATTTAAAGTTTAACTTTATTTGGGTGTCCCTGTTAATGGTTCTTAACATCCAAAAAAACGTCTACACTAAGGAAGATCAAATTGAAAATGACATTTTTCGTCAAAAAAACACTCCGCGTACACACTATATTTTAAAATAATTTTATCCACACTGAAACGTCTGAGAACGCTTACGTCCCTGTTCTGCGCATGAGCAAAACGTAATGCGCTTCTGTCTGCGTCATTTACGCATTTATTTACTTTCTGGTTCTTTCGAAAAGTCGAAAAAGGCAAAGGCAAGGCAATGTCACACGGCCAAAAATGCATCATCATTTTCGAAAAATGCGGTTTTCAAATGTATTCACCTTTGGACAATGTTTTTAAAAGGCTACGTTTTCAGTAAATAAAAAAAACACTGCATTTCCAGAATATAAAAAACACTCCTAAGCAACGTTTTTATTCCCAAAGCTGCTCAGTCTTTGTACGTTATAGCTAGTTTAAGTATGTTATGGCTAAAATAAATAAAGGCAGAATTTGGAGCAGCTTTTTACCCCGAGGTCAAAAGCACTGGTAGCTCTTTAGTTAAAAACTTTGTGCTCGTGGCCAGGTTGTGAGTTAAATTCCTCTCATTGTCAGTTATGCCCCTGAGCAAGACCCCTAACCCTCTGCTGCTCAGCTCTGTGTTTGGATTAGAGTCTGCCTTATTAGTGTATGCTAATGATCTTATTCGGTTGCACAAATGTGTACGTGTGTGTGGTACTGTTTAAATTATTATTCTTTTAAATAACACTTAAAAATTTGTAAAAACCCCGAGCTCAATGGACACAAAGCAAAGGATATAGTTACTTATAGTTTCCATTTATGGAGTTAATGTAATGATGTAATATATCACGGTTTTCACACTGGAGAGTTTGTGTTCGATTTCTCATAAACAAATTGTAAAATCAGGGAAATTCTTTTGCTTCAGGGTTTTGCTGATTAGAATTAAACACCACTATATTAGAATTAAATTAAAATTCCTAACACCATGGCCTTCCGATATGGCCGACACAGATAGAAATTCACTAGAAACGCACATATTTCAGAGCTCCACATCTCCCAGATAGTAATAAGGCACCTCCTGTGCACTACACTATTAAGTATTGTTCTATGGAATCTGTTCCAAAAAAGACTTAACAAGCCGTGCTGAACCTAGTTAACGTTTTGGTATCTGGGCCCCTTGTGACTCTTTTTGTTCATCACCTGATCTTCAGACCACGATTCTTACCTGATGATTTGGATCGTTCTGCATGTTTAAAAGACTAACGATGACCTCATTTGCACGTGCAGCCGTCTGTGTCTGTGTGTGTAACGCAGTGAAGCTGATCTGTTGAGTGGAGTATAGATGAGGGAGTTAAATGGAAGTTGAATGGCATTATAGGATAATATAGCAAATTAATAAACACACACACACACACACACACACACACACACACACACACACACACACAGCTACTTTTTAATCCATTTTGTCCGCTCATGAGACAGGCCTGGCACAGATGTGCGTGTGTGTAATTGAAATGCATGGTATACATGTGTGTTTAAAGTCCCGCATTGAGACTGGCTTCCGCTTTGTCGTCATCAATACATCAGCAAAAAGCAGGTGAAAAGCTGTCAAACTAAAGAGGACGTACAACAAGATCGCCTGTTGCAGTATACTGAAGGGTCCTGCATCTCTGTCATTTCTACACCTTCCACCAAGCGACAGCTCGTCTTTCTGATTGAGACTAACGCTAACTCTATCTGTCACCTTGCCAGCGTCAGCTCTGCCACCTTTTTTGCAACACAAACAGCGAGCCTGCATTTGGCGCATTAGTTTTTTTGCCTGCTACCTATGAAAAGGATTCGTGCGGATCGTCTATTTCAGAAATTACAGACGATCTTCCAGTACATATGACCAGTTAGTAGGCGGGGAGAGACAACTTTAATCCTGGTTCAGTTGTATAAAAAATCGGAAGTATTCTTAGAAATTGCTCATGCTGTTTTCTGGCAAAACAACGCGAGGTGAATTTGACATGCCGCAAAATGAGATTCAGTGTGTGCGTGTGTGTATTTGTGTGTGTGGCAATAAGTGTAGCACTTCAATTATTATCACACCCAAGAAATACCATGGCGCAAATGAAAACAAATGTCTCTCTCTTTTTTATCATCCTTTCTCCCTCTCACACAAGCACACACAAATACACAAACGCACACAAATACACAAACACAAATGTACTCCTCAATTCATTGCCAGGAATGTAGCTCAAATCCACATCAAGCACTGACATCCAACACAACTCCTTGAGCTTGTTACATAGCGGGTATGTTTTTCTGCGGATAATCTGCAAATATAATTGTAATTGTATGCCAAGTAGAGATCCTTTTTTTTTTTTTAAACAAATATTCGTGTGTTATTTATGCGTGAAAGTGAGTACAGATATTAAAGATTAAAGACTCGAGCCCAAATGTATATTAGAAATAATATTTGTAAAAAAACGTGAAAAAGCCTAACAAAAAATAAACCCAACACTAATGTTCTTTTCCCCACAAATTCATTAGAAACCCAATTTAAGGGTAAAAACCTAAATTCAAACCAAGGAATATTTCAGACACTTCAAACACAAAGAATGATTCCATGAGCCTAAGACCAAGCTTTCTGTCTCCGCATCGTTGCTTTAGTCTTCGTCTACGATAAGATTTGAAAACTGGGTTTTTGACTTCAAGCTCTCCGCACGTTCAATTTCAGTTGTTTCCCAAAAGTGGCTGATCCACACTGAAACGTCTGAAAATGTTTACATCCCTGTACTTCGCATGAGAAACCTGCAACAGTTCTTGCCGTTTATTTACTCTCCGGCTCTTGGAAACATCGAGCCAATGACTAAAAATGATCGTTGTCATGTCAGTCATCGTCTGAGAAAGTCTACGTTTTCACAGACCACGCTGCCACGTGAAAAAGGCGTTTTTCGAATTTATCCACATTGGTGTGGACGGAAGGCCAAAAAAAAAAAAAAATATGCGAAAAATATGCGTTTCAGTACGTTAAAAAAAGCAAAGCTTTTGCTTACAGTCTCTATTTAAAAGCCAACAACATTGAGATTGTGAATGTCTAGCCAATATCCAGCCATTTTGTTGCGACTTTTATTCGTAGCTGTTTTCAATGAAGATGTACAGTACAGTATATACTGTGTCTGTAGTGTATACATTGTTTTATATTCGTCTCATGCACTACAAACACTCCTTGTGTGAGAATATGAGCAGTGGAATGCGCTGGACTCTGAATGCGTTGCAAGCCGGGGATCGAGTAAACTCTAAATAATGAATCAGCCTGTGGACAGTGAGGATCGTGTTCCACCTAAGGCTCTTTTACTGAGTCATCTGCTGCATGTTCAGCACTTCCCCACACCTGTCGCATAGTAAACGTAGTCCGCCGCCTCGCTTTGCGTCTTTTCTAGAAGACCTTTTAGCCTCAGCTTGAGTGGCTGATTAAGTGTCAGAGATCCCACCTTACACACTCATTACAGCTCTGAATAGGATTATCACGCTCCGTTACGAAAACATACCCCGACGCCGAGCGTTAAGCCTTCGAGCTTCTCTTTTACAATATGCCTCATGGCTGTGAGATTTTGTGGAATTGCTTTTTAAATCTAAAGGACAAATGCGTAGTAACCAAGATTTCACAGACAACTTTCTTTTCTTTCTTGCATTCATGGATATTAATTAATACTCATAATGTTATTTATAGTAATATGCAAGTGTGTTCATTGTGACTATACAGTACATCACATATAGAGGTCGACCGATATATCGGTTTTGCCGATTAGTTGCCACTAAAAGTTGTTTGTTGAAACTATCGGCTATCGGCAAAAATCCGTACCGTTATTTTCTGCCGTCCGGTACGCTGTCATTACAAGAGCGCCCTCTAGAGGCGAATCACTGATGCCATGTGCTGTTTGTTTTTACGTGAAACTGTGCGCTGCACGGAGAGCTCTTTAATTATGATTAATATAATTATATTTATGAATTAATATATTCAAATGTATTTTATTTAGCACATGTTCATGATTCACTATAGTTTTTTATTTTTGTAATAAATTTCAGTACTATTTTACATGAAATTTTTAAATCGGTCGATTTAATCGGTTATCGGCAAGCACAATCAAACATAGCTATCGGTATCTGTGAAATCCACAATCGGTCGACCTCTAATCACAAATCCCTGGAGGTCTTCGACTCCTACTTTGAGAACCATGGCTTTAACTATTCAATGAACATAATTAAAAATTACTTTATCGAAACAATTCTCAATATGCAATAATGAGGGAAAAAACAGAGCAGTAAGTAATTTGCAGTTCATTTTATTCGTTTTCTGGGAATGTTAGACGTTAATGAGCAATCGTCTATGTATAATGTATATTTTATTTAACTATTCATTAAGTGTTAATTAGTTGCAAGCAACAGCTGAAACATTTAGCAATGAGTCATAGAGTGCACTGTTATCTGATATCCTACTTTATCAACAAACACCTCTTATGATCTTCTTACATTACCAACTCTAGTGCATTATAGTGGACACTTTGAAATACCCCACACACTTTCCCCTATTTGTAGCGTCCTCGGTTAATACACACACACACACACACACACACACACACACACACACACACACACACACACACGGTCACTGATTACCCTGATTACAACATGGGGTGCACTCAGTGGCATTACACATCATTAATTTCTCTTACAATGATTTCCCTTGAAATGAGCTGAATTAAATACACAAGACTGTAATAGAAACTCTTGGCTGATGTCGCCTAATTACTCTAATGTTTAAAATAAGGTCCTCAAAAATCTAGCCATGTTCCATCACTTATTAACCAAGATCCACTTACAGACATTTAGCGAATGTGACCAAATCATTTACCGTAATTTCCGGACTATAAAGCGCACCCATATATAAGCCGCACCCACTGAATTTGACAAAGATTTTGATTTTAAACATAAATAAGCCGCACCTGTCTATAAGCCACAGGTGTCTACATTGAAACTAATGAACTTTACACAGGCTTTAATGAAAGACAGTGTCTGTTACACGGTGTAACGGGTGAAATATGTTGCGCTTCCCTTAGGAGCATAGCGCTATTTTGGGAATAGCATGCTGACGCATTTTTCCGCTATTACTGCATGTGTGCAAGACGAGGATTATGTCCTTATTATTTTTTGATGCTCATTTCTGAGTTTCTTTGACTAAACCGTAGCGCTGTTGCCAAGAATAATAAAAAAGCACGAGTTTTGGAAACCTGTCTGTGCTTATATGATTTCTGTAAATGTCTTTTTTTTTCCCCGTCACTTGAACTTGGAGAGTCAAACCTGTCCCAGCATGTCAGTGCCCCTGTGCACAAAGCAAACTCAATGAAGATATTATTTACATGGTTTTGGAAGTGTGAAAGATCTCCTGTTGTAGAGCTTTGAAATTGTGAACACTTTTGGGACGAATTGGAGTACTGACTCCTCAAACAACTACATCAGTACATGATTTTTTTAATGCCCTTGTGGATGAGAGAGCAGAAATCTCCATAATCAAACTTCAAAATCTATTGGAACGTCTTTGCGGAAGATCGGAGGTTATTGTAATAGAAATTGGAGGCCGAATGAATTGTATGGTCAGGTGTTCACAAACTTTTGCTTATATAATGCAGTTACAGTTTAGTCATTTGGTTGTTGTGAACTTGCATCAGTGAATCAGTGTTAAAAAAGATTCACTCCTCCAAGTAATTACTTACAACCATGATTGTGTGGAATTTTTTATTTTTTTCCCTGAAAAGAAGGAAAAAGGCACTGGATGCATACGGGGTGGTATCACTTCTGGAATGTGTCCTGGAATTCTTCTTTTCGAAACATGCCAAAGCACCTTCTGAGATTTTAACTGGATCTTCGCGAAACGCGACCTTTGAGCTGGATATTATCATCTTCCATTAGAGTTCTTCTGATTTTGAAGCATGCATGCTACTCAGAACACCTCGAACGACTTATTGCAGCATTACTGTAAAATTAGCGAATCATGTCAAACGTCTTAACGCAGGTGGTCAGAATAGCACCAGTTGCACGGCTCCCGATGTACACAGAACGATGTCTTATGGATGCTGGTGCTCCTTGTGACTGTGCGTGCAGCCTTGTGCTGCCATCTGTTGGTGTGTTACAAAACTAGACTCGAAACTTTTTGATACCACCTCCTACACTACATGCATTAAAATTATGTATATCACAGATGTCTGAAACAATAGTATAAAACAGTTGTGTATTTAGAATAAATTGTTTTAATTCTAATGTTTGATTTAATAAATATTTTTCTTTGTGTGTGTGTGTGTGTGTGTGTGTGTATTGTGTAGTAGCTGCAGGTGATGTGGATTGACGGTTCCGGTGGCAGGATGACGGTGGCCAAGCTGCTGCTCTCTTCCTTCCTCCTACAAGCACTCAGTGGAGGTAGAACACACACACACACACACACACACACACACACACACACACACACACACACACACACACACACACACACACACACACACACACACACACCGAAGTTCAAAGTGGACTCGCATTAACTCGGTTTGCCTGGGCTTGTCCGTTTTTATTCATCCTCTTCCTCTTGAGCTCAGCTCTTTTATTTGTCCCGGCAATGTCTCATTACCTGTCTGCTTTTCCACCTGTCGTCCTCTCATCCTGTCTCACCCGCTCAATCAAGATTTCCCACCAGCCTGTCACTCTTCACTCTTCTGCTAGATCAGCAGCTAGTCCTCTTGCTCTATATTTGTGTATATGTGTGTGTGTGTGTGTGTGTGTGTTAGACTTCTCCAGTCATGCTAAGTTTTCAACACCATGCAACCACGACTTCAAAACGTGCTGAATGCTCTTATTTTCTCCACCTGTCTTCCCCAACTTTTACTTCTGCTTCTAACTCTCTCTCTCTCTCTCTCTCTCTCTCTCTCTCTCTCTCTCTCTCTCTCTCTCTCTCTCTCTCTCTCTCTCTCTCTCTCTCATTTACCATCTCAGAACTAATAGCCGTGGCTGATCCTATTGGAGCAGCGGTTTCATGGTTATTATCGCTAAGTGATTGTTGAAGGCTCTGTGGCCCCACGAAGAAAACGAGAGAAAATTAGAGACGTCCTGTTCGCTGCATGCATGAACACACCAAGCATAATGACTCGACATCAATGAGAAACAGGGAGAGAGTGGGATAAAGAGAAAGAGAGAGAGAGAGAGAGAGAGAGAGAGAGAGAGAGAGAGAGAGAGAGAGAGAGATGGGGGTAGAAGTGAAAAGAATTGTAAGAAATGAAAGAAAAAGAAAGAATAAGGGAGGACATGGGATGAGAAGAATAAAACAGAGAGGGCATAGGTGGATGGAGAGCAGAAGAGAACGAGGAAGAGAAATGAGAGCAAACGACAAAATGAGTGAGAGAAGATGAGAAGTACACTATATTTATGCTATTTACAACGATGAGGGGATGGAAGACGGTAGGAGAAAGAGAAAGAATTGGACTAAAACATAACAGCGAGAAAGAGGCAGAAAGATGGACAGAGGAGAAGAATGAGACGGGGGCCAACAGTAATACGAGTGAAGGCGAGCAATACAAGTATAAAAAAACATAAAGGAAAACAATGAGAGAATGCAAGAGAGGGGAAAAAAGAACAATGAAACGAGTGCAAGAGAAACATTGAAATAGAATGATTGAAAAAAAGGAGCTGGAGTTCATGAAAGTGCAACAGAGAAGCTCATCGATTAAAAGAAAGAATAGGAAAGTTAGAGATAGAAATATAATTAGAAAGAGAGTGATTAAAAAAGTGAAAGAGCGATAGATTGAAGAGAAATGAAATGAGAAAAAGAAGGGAAAATTTAATGTGAAAGAACATTAGCTAAATTTTAAGCATGGAAAAGTTAAGAGAAAGAAAGAAGGAGAGATAGAAGATGAAGGCTTTGAGGGAAACGATGTGAGACTGAATTAGCAAGTCTGCATGAGTGCGGCTTAATATGAAGTGATGAGTCCATGAAGGGATGGAAAGATCCAGGGATAAAAAGATACAGGGATGGACAGGAACAAGGATGAAGTGACGAGATTAAATATGAGGGCTCTTGACTACCTCTCGTAGCACTTGAGTTCAGCTAAAAGCCTCCCAGAAGCTAAATCGAATAGGTTCTAATAAACAGCATGAGCTGTCTTCACACTCTTAATATCTATAACAATGAATTATAATTAATTATTATACGCAAAGCAGAACAGTGCCTTAGAAACCAGTGTAATGTTTTCGACTGGGAATCTAATTGCTAATTAGTGAAACGAGACGTGCTATCGGTTCTAGTTAGCATGCTTAAGTGTGGAGCCGTGCCGTCTGCCTCGTTTTTCTGTCTGTGTTTATTCACATCCCTCTGCATTAAATGGTACCTCACCACACACACACAAATCAAAGTGCTTCCACATCTTTGGCTGATCTTCCTGACAAAACAGCTTATCTCCTGAATCGCAGATCACACACTCAGGAGATCATCAATTCTGTCTGAAGCTTACAGCATTTAAGTCCTCAATGGACATGTTCTACCAAGCATTCATGTTAGCATGCGGTTTATGTTTTTTTTTTTAGCCAGCTAGCTAACCTGACAGGATTTCTGAGCGGTTATTAACTTCATTGCTAATGCTAACCAGAAAAAAATAAGGTAACACGCCAGGATTTTGAAAAAGGATTCAAAGTCTTATTTCTTCAAGTTAATAAACTTCTCTACTAACATTAAGTAGCAAAGGTGAACTGACGAGAATTTTTGAATGAATAATAAACTTTATTTTTGTGTATAATATTAGGTTATATAAACTATCACTAATGCTAGCTTGCTAAAAAAATAAGCGAGACTGTCAGGATTTTAAGGCATAGTAATCGATTTTTTACTGAACTAAACTAATGACATAATTTTTAAACCCGCCAAGTGAAATTAATTATTTTATAATTGTTATTAATAGCTAGCCAACTTTTAAATTTTCTTAGTTTTTAGCTAGTTTATGGTAGTCAGATACATATAAATAAGATATTTGAGACTTGTCATTCATGTTCAATTGTATTCATAATATTTAAAGTTAACAAAGCTAACGTGAGCTTATCTCGCTTATGGTTAATAATTAATGACTATGCTTGTTTGCTGGCTAATGGAAGCTAATTTGCCCACATTTCTAAGAGGGAGTTTTCATGAATATTCAAAAGACACCTAAATTGATGTTAAGTTCTTGAAATGTTTAATATGTTTATAATTTTTTTTTACAGCTAACTGTAATGCAGGCTAAATACTCGTTTTCTTTCAACCTCATATAACCTCATGTAACCCTCGTATAATCGTACGACCGCGTATAGCTGGGTATTTCTTTATATATTAGGTTATATTAATAAAAAAATATGATTCGAACACTGGATAGATAACAAGATAAGTAAGAAAAGTTCCCCTAAACATAAAAACATAAAAGAATATATCAACATTGTGATCCAGGAGTATAAATTATGTGTATTTTTCTTCATTTACTATATGAAGAATCGGCTTAAAGACAGGCACATCTTTTGCATTTGATTGTGTGTGTGTGTGTGTGTGTGTGTGTGTGTGTGTGTGTGTGTGTGTGTGTGTGTGTGTGTGTGTGTGTGTGTGTGTTGTGTGTGTGTGTGTGTGTGTGTGTGTGTGTGTGAGGGAGGTAATTGTGTATCTGCTTTATGATGTAAGATTAATGCTCAGAATATACAGAAGTCTGCTTTAAAGACACAGGTAGGCAAATAACCATCATGGACACACACACACACACACACACACACACACACACACACACACACACACACACACACACACACACACACACACACACACACACACTTCAACACTTTGTAATGATATTGATTAGTGAGATGAAGTTAATAGGCTGGCATCTCACAGGTCTTTATTTCTGGCACATCAGATCGATTTGCGCTGCTCTTTGGTGCTTCTTATCTGATGTCCCGCAAAACATGGATGCCCCAGTGCGTGTGTGTGTGTGTGTGTGTGTGTGTGTGTGTGTGTGTGTGTTTATGCATGTGTCTACTGTCTGCTTTGTTAATATCTGTCCCTTTCCTCCCATAGCTATTAACCAACCTCCTCGGTTCCAGAACTACTTCTTCCAGTCATACCTGCTCATTTATGAGAATACTGCAGTGGGTAAGTTAAGAGCGAACACACACACACACACACACACACACACACACACACACACACACACACACACACACACACACACACAATACAATACAATGCAATAGAATCTATTCAACCACAGACATACATAATTGAGACCCAGACGGTTAACATACTCATTATATGCAGTGAGGAAAATAAGTATTTGAACACCCTGCTATTTTGCAAGTTCTCCCACTTAGAAATCATGGAGGGGTCTGAAATTGTCATCGTAGGTGCATGTCCACTGTAAGAGACATACTCTAAAAAAAAAAAATCCAGAAATCACAATGTATGATTTTTTTAACTATTAATTTGTATGATACAGCTGCAAATAAGTATTTGAACACCTGAGAAAGTAAATGTTAATATTTGGTACAGTAGCCTTTGTTTGCAATTACAGCGGTCAAACGTTTCCTGTAGTTTTTCACCAGGTTTGCACACACTGCAGGAGGGATTTTGGCCCACTCCTCCACACAGATCTTCTCTAGATCAGTCAGGTTTCTGGCCTGTCGCTGAGAAACACGGAGTTTGAGCTCCCTCCAAAGATTCTCTATTCGGTTTAGGTCTGGAGACTGGCTAGGCCATGCCAGAACCTTGATATACTTCTTACAGAGCCACTCCTTGGTTATCCTGGCTGTGTGCTTCAGGTCATTGTCATGTTGGAAGACCCAGCCTCGACCCATCTTCAATGCTCTAACTGAGGGAAGGAGGTTGTTCCCCAAAATCTCGCAATACATGGCCCCGGTCATCCTCTCCTTAAAACAGTGCAGTCGCCCTGTCCCATGTGCAGAAAAACACCCCCCAAAGCATGATGCTACCACCCTTATGCTTCACAGTAGGGGTGGTGTTCTTGGGATGGTACTCATCATTCTTCTTCCTCCAAACACGTTTAGTGGAATTATGACCCAAAAGTTCTATTTTGGTCTCATCTGACCACATGACTTTCTCCCATGACTGCCTCTGGATCATCCAAATGGTCATTGGCAAACTTAAGACGTGCCTGGACATGTGCTGGTTTAAGCAGGGGAACCTTCCGTGCCATGCATGATTTCAAACTATGACGTCTTAGTGTATTACCAACAGTAACCTTGGAAATGGTGTCCCAGCTCTTTTCAGGTCATTGACCAGCTCCTCCTGTGTAGTTCTGGGATAATTTCTCACCTTCCTTAGGATCATTGAGACCCCACGAGGTGAGATCTTGCATGGAGCCCCAGTCCGAGGGAGATTGACAGTCATGTTTAGCTTCTTCCATTTTCTAATGATTGCTCCAACAGTGGACCTTTTTTCACCAAGCTGCTTGGCAATTTCCCCATAGCCCTTTCCAGCCTTGTGGAGGTGTACAATTTTGTCTCTAGTGTCTTTGGACAGCTCTTTGGTCTTGGCCATGTTAGTAGTTGGATTCTTACTGATTGTATGGGGTGGACAGGTGTCTTTATGCAGCTAACGACCTCAAACAGGTGCATCTAATTTAGTATAATAGATGTAGTGGAGGTGAACATTTTAAAGGCAGACTAACAGGTCTTTGAGGGTCAGAATTCTAGCTGATGGGTGTTCAAATACTTATTTGCAGCTGTATCATACAAATAAATAGTTTAAAAATCATATATTGTGATTTCTGGATTTTTTTTTTAGATTATGTCTCTCACAGTGGACATGCACCTACGATGACAATTTCCGACCCCTCCATGATTTCTAAGTGGGAGAACTTGCAAAATAGCAGGGTGTTCAAATGCTTATTTTCCTTACTGTATAAGTGGGAATCCTCTGAAGTCTTTCTGCCACAAGTCAATTTTCACGTTTATTTCTAGCGTTGCTCAAATAATTTTTATCTTAGTTAGGAAGTCCAATTTATTAGCAAATATTAGATATCTATATTAGCTTCGTAGCTAACTGGATTCTGTAGAAACACTGCAGCAACTACTTTTTATTGTTTTTCTTTTTTTTTTTTTGCATTTTTGTCACACAGATCATTCAGTTGATTTAATATTACACAAAGATAACCTTAATAAAAACAAAATGCAGTTTTTAAATGATGATTCTGTGTAAGGATAAAAGGTGTTCAAACCTACCTGGCCCTATGTGGAAAAAAAACATTTCTCACTCATCCTTTGCTAAATCATGAATGAACTGTGATTAACCACATTTTTTTTTTTTTAAAAGCTGAGTTAAATAAATGTAGAAATTTTCCCACTGTGGGATGAATAAAGGTACATCTTATCTTAAATTCACTTGCCATACCCAGGCCTGATTGCTGCTAGAGACCTGCTGAATAAAGAGATCACTTAGAACCTGTCTGACGCAGCGAAGCACGCTAAAAGATCTCAACACATCATGCCACGATGTTGCTAAAGAAATTCAAGAACAGATGATAAAACAGAAAAATTTAGATGTATCATGCTGTTGTCTTTGTGTAATATTTAAATTTGCTTAATGATCTGAATCATTTAAGTGTGACAAATTTATTTAAAAAATTCAGGACGGTGACAAATACTTTTTCACAGCATAGAACGTCATACGCTCGCTCTAGGAACTCTGATGTTAAATTCAATTGCAATTCAGTCGTCAGGTGTTTACAAGACCTGCTGATGTTTTCACACGTCTGTTACACTTGCAAAGTGATTGAGACATGTGTCTTATGTCAAATGGGTCGCAGGTGTAATGAATGTGAACGAGGAAAATTCTATCTTTTTTTCCTTTCGTTTTCTGTACATAAAAAAAAAAAAAAAAGCATTTGAAGGCGAAAATACAGAGTTTACACATATATTGTCTGTACAAAGTGCAAATTGAAAAAAGCCCTTTTGTAATGGTGTGTGTTTGTGTGTGAAAGTGTGTATGAGAGAGAGAAAGAAAGAAAAAGGCAGTGTGAAGGTTTTTGGTGTAGTGACTTGCTGGAATGTAGGGCCAGAAACGTACAGGTCCGTGTGTGTGTGTGTGTGTGTGTGTGTGTGTGTGTGTGTGTGTGTGTGTGTGTGTGTGTGTGTGTGTGTGTGTGTGTATTAAATCACATAAACTGTAGCTGTTTGTAGAGGTCAAACTATTTTGCTCAAAGGTATGTTCAATAATTGGTCAAAGTTTGTGTATGTGTATATGTGCATGTAAAACCTGACAATGTTACATATGCTGAAGAGCTTTTTTCCCTGCTACAATACACCCCTCTCACACACACACTCACACATCACCTGCTCTGTTTTCCTCTCACCCCTCGCTTTATTCTCTCCTCTAATACCTTTTTCTCTTCATTAATTCATTCTTTTCAGTGCCTCCCCATTCTTTCCTGATATTAATCTTGTTCGTATTAAATGGATGAAGCATGAACGCAGCACCTGTAGTCCAGCCTGTTTGTGGTTGTGTATTTAGGGTTGATTTTCTATTGTTTTAGGAGCTAGTCACCTACTTGCTACATCAAGAAAATCTGATCTTGTTTGTGGTATTGTCTTTCTAGCCGGGTGAATTTGATTCACGTTTGGTGAGAAAAGCATGGCACCTCTTTGGTGTCATTATATAGCACATTACACGGTGGTATCAAAATGATTCAAGACTAGCTCTGTTTACATGAAAGCACTTTATTGTGTTGGGCTATGCACAATTGTGTTGCACTAGGTTCACCCACTGTCACCTCTAAAATAGTCCCCTTGCACAGCAATACAGCACTCCCAGCGTTCCTGACACTTCTTCAATGTGTTCTGGACTTTTTCTTTTCGAAGCGTGTCAAGCCCCTTCTTCTATTTTTCGCTCGATCTCCGAGCTGGTGTCAAAACGTCGACCTCTCCTTCTTCTGGCAGAGGGCGAAGTCTGCAGGAGGCAAATCTGGCGGGTAGGGTGGGTGTTTCACATGGTCAGAATAGCAGACGTGGTAATGCGTGGTCAGAATCGCACCTGTCCTGATGTACACAGGACGATGTCTTCTAGCACATTTACTTATGCAGGTCGGTGCTCCCTGTGACTGTGCGGGCAGCTTTGTGATGCCATCTGGTGGTGTGTTACAAAACTTGTCTCAAAGCTTTTTAATACCACCTATAATTATGTATTATTAATTACAGCCATTTGACCAAAATGATCACTCCAAAGATAAACCTGTGGCCAGTTTTCTAACAGGTCCACAGATGCACACCTGACATCCAGGTTCAAATGAAAGGGCTCCTCAAGGCTTCTTTTAATATTGAATGGTTTTAACTTTCTAAAATAAGGTCCATGTGAAAGTGTAAAGCAAGCTCTTTTCTTTTTTTTACTGGGTTCCACAGAGCCTTTTGGGAGCTGGATTCAGCTTTTTGTTCCTGAAAGTGAACTCAGTCATTAAAGCTGTTTCCTCAGATGTTTTCTCTGTAATGTTCTCCAAGCAGAAAGCATTATGTTCGGTTTCACAGGAACGTATTGATGTAAACTTAAGTGACTTCTGATCACGAAGCGCTTGGGAAAATGATAGAAAACATCTTGCAATTAGACTCACTACAACATAATTTATTTATAATCGTGGATTCGAAGCTAGAAAATATAATCTATATAATGCTAAAAGTCCGAAATTTGACCTCCACACTGAACTCGCGTTTCCTTCAAGGTTAATTTGCAATTCGCTCCGTCTCTTTCTGCTCTGCTCTTACATTCTTCTTACGCCACCCTTCTCTCTCTTTCCCTTTTCCTCTCACCATCCATTTCATCAGTATAAGGATGACTCCGATGATTGACAAGGCAATTTGAGAGTGTCAGCTTTTTTCTTCACCTCGCCCGGTGTTGTCATGAGGCCCAGATCAAAAAAAAAAAAAAAAAAGGTATATCGAAGTGAGCCACAAATCCACCGCTCGCGAGAACGTGGACACCGACATGCTGTCACCTTACCTTAAGGTTGTGTAGCTGAAGTGTGTGTTTGAGTTTGTGTTTGTGGTGCGAGGTATATCCTGAAGTGGATTTTGTAGGAGGTCAAAAGTTTGCACCCGCTTCACTTCGTCTGAAGCTTTTCCACTTCGGTGCAACTGATATTACAATGAGAGGGTAATGTTGCTTAACCTGATTCGATACAGGGAATGGGTATTGTTGGATTTACCATTTTTTTATATAGTATTATGTATTAAAGCATGGATCTCCAACCGGAGGTCTGCGGCGGTGCAGGGGGTCCGCTAATTAATGTTGAATCACAAATATTATTTTGTTAAAAAACAATAAACATGGCTTGAAAGATAAAATTTAAAATTTTAAAAATATTATAATTATTACAATAAATTAATTGTCCACCTGACAGTAAAAGGAAAATGTATGAAACTGCAAATCTATTCAATTAAAAGTCCCCTGTGAACAACTTAATAACTTTTAATTGCAAAATATATGTTTGTTTTGATGCATAAATCTTTTTAAAAGATGTGAAATTATACAAAAATATACCGACAATGATGCAACAACGACACAATTCCAATCTTCTTAACATAAAAAACTGCCGTAATATGATTGGTTTCTATTAATATTAGTTTCTGTGTTTGACACATTTTGTTTCAGGGGGTCCCTGCCCCATATCTCTATTGCCTAAGGGGTCCTTAACCTGATAGACAATGAAGACCCCTGTATTAAAGTATTATAATGGATTTTTTTTTAAATATCAGATTTTGTACTATTAAGCCATAAAAACCAATATTCAATATTTACGTTCAGTGAAGGAATAAAGGCAGCCATTTGCTCTGCTACTTTTTGTGTTTAGAGCTGGACAGGTTAACACATATATATATATATATATATATACACACACACACACACACACACACACACACACACACACACACCCTCTGTCCTTTTTGCCCTGCTTAACATAGCCTTTAGCTATGTTTATATGATGGTGATGGCTTGTTTTGGGAGACTGTGCATGTGCGTGTGTGTGTGTGTGTGTGTGTGTGTGATCGGACGCTACCAATTTGTCAGCATTATGGTTTATTAGTGTCGCAGATGTCCTCGCACAGGAGGACTTCCAGAACATCCGCTGAGTGACAACACACTGAATCAGCCGCCTACTGGAGTGTGTGTTTGCGTATCTGTGTGTTTTGCTCAGAAGGAATGCACAAGAATGAGTCAAATTAAATAATAATTAATTTGTTCAGTCATTTATTATATAAATAAACATATTTTTTCAGCCAGTAGGCTTAATTTAGATGAGCTAGAGATGGGAAGTAATGAAGTACAAATACCTTGTTGCTGTACTTGAGAAGATTTTTCTGGTTTTAGTACTTTACTTCACTATAACCTTTCACTTTTATTGATTAGTTTTTACTCAAATATCTGTACTTTCTACTTCTTGCGTTTTCAACCAATCAACCTGTTCCTTGGCATTGCGTGGCTTTTTCAATCTATCACTGTTGTATCATTTCCTGACGTAGGCTGGTTTATGATGCTAACAACGAGCGCGGCAACAAGAATTATGGGGCTAACGTGGATGAGACAGAGGAATTTAGCGATGTAAACATGACGTAGAACAGATCCTGATTCATGATCACCTGATCATCATCATCATCTTTTTTTTTTTCTGCTTGTGTTCTATATGGTGGCTGTTCAGCCTGGATACATTAATTAAATAACAAAATGTAAAAATTTTTGTATTCATATATTAATTTAGTGTTAGGTCCAGTTACCAGCATGACACTAAAACATGTGGCTACTTCCTCAAAATCCCCAAATTTCTTTATTTTAACTTTTACTTTGTCTTTTAAAACATGAGCATCTGTAGTTTTACTTAAGTGAAGGACGTGTGTACTCTGAGATACACTCAGCAATGTTACACTTAATTAAAATGATACTTTGTTGACCTGATAATACACTTAACTGAGACAGTTTTGGTGTTAAATCGATCTATATACACTATATTAACAAAAGTATTGGGAGAGTTGACTTTTCCAGCTTAATAAGGTTTTTCTCCAAACTGTTACCAACTCTACTGAATACCTTTGGGATGAATTGAAACGTTACATTTACTGACTTTACTAAACTTGCCTGAATGAGCACAAATCTCCACAAACACACTCCAAAAGCCAGTGAATTCTTCCCAGAAGAGTGGAGGTTATTATAGCAGCAAATGGAGGTATATCACCTCAGTGGTTAAGGGATTGGACTATGAATCAGAAGGTTACAAGTTCAAATCCCAGATTGGGCCCTTGAGGCCCTTAACCCTCAACAGCTCAGCTGTAAGTTGCTGTGGATATGGGCATCTGCCTAATGCCTTAAATGTAAATGGGGACTAAATGTGGAATGGGATTTTCAAAATTCGTGTTTTTCTCTCACTGTCCTGCCCTTTGTTTAATTTTGATGATAAAATATTATTATTTAATACAGTCCATGCTGTATATACTTGTATGTTATGACTTAAAAACACTGTGTCTGAGTTTACATAATGCACATGATTCCCTTAATCCCTTAACTCCAACAATTTATTACAGGCCTTGTAATTCCGCTGAGGCCGCTGTGTTTGCCTACTAACGAATTGGCAAGTGACTTCATTAGACTAATTAGTCAATTAGCTAACTGTAGCAGATGCATTTGTCTGTTGAAATGACAGAACGCTTCGGGTCCATGTGGCGTTCGGTAAAGGGCATTCTGGAGATAAGCATAATGGTAGTTTAACGGCGCCCTCCAATTTCACTTGGCACCGACATATTTTTCTGTTAATGGCAGGAAAGGAAACGAGGCAGTATGATAAACAGCTCAGACACGGAGGGAAATGAGAGCGACTGAGTTAGCCAGTTGTAAATTGTTTTTTTTTTTTTTTTTTTAATCTTCCAGAAATTCCTGAGAAATTCCTTTTCGATTCCTCAAGTGAATGCCAATTCAAAAGTCCATCGAGTGCTGAAAAATAGATGTCATATTTAAAATATGACAGATTGTAAATAAAATAAATGAAAACAACAGAAAACGGTGTCACGAGATGGTGAGGTGTTCATTGATTAGCCTTTGTGCAGGTTTAGCGTCATCATAGTGAGCCGATTGCTAACGTTCGACATTAAAGGTTGCATATTAATAATTCACCGTTCGTTTTGTTAATGAGTCGAGGTAGCGACGTGGCGCAGCGGCTTGAGCTGCGCCATCACAGCTTCACACTTCGATCCTGAGCTCTACCCGTGTGGGGTTTCACATGTTCTCCTCACATCCCTGTGGATTTCCTCCTACCTTCGGACCTATCATGACCATACGTGCGCTGTAGTCAAGATAAATTACTAATTGGTAACAAATTATTTAGCATAATGACGTGACAGTGAAGTCGAACTCGAAATACAATCAGGTATAAGATGTTTGTTTTCTATGACAGCGGCTTTGACCAACAACAGCAAATCGAAGTCTTATTATCTGGAGGAGGAAAAAAGAGGCTGGTGTGAGGCAGTTTGTAGATGTTATAATGTACATGATGTTAGGAACAAACTTGCATTACAGATGTTCCACACCGTTAAGTGTAACTATAAGTAAAATAAAGATGAATGATGTGTCTGCCGTGCCCAATCATGCAATACTTTTTTTTACAAAAAAGTCATTAAGAACTAATAACTACTATGTGATATGCATTTACTGTTTATTAAGTCAGTGTTAAGAACACTGCTAACTGATACTTCCTTTATCAGCTATTAACACCTCATATATATTTACAGTCTACATGCAGCTGATGAACAGACGAATAGGATCATGCTATAGTAAATACGTAACATAGGAATATAGCAGTGCTTAAACCTTAGAGCTGCTTGAGCAAGCTGAATATGTGGACGTGATTGGAAATTAAGATTTCTGTCATTACCTTATTGTTATTAGCAAGTCATTAGACGCAGTGATAATGCAGGAATAATGTAGGACATACTAGGAAGTTCTTGTAAGTTTATTTCTTTATATAAGTAAGCACAAGTGGGTAAATATGCAAGTATGTGACTTGCTTATAAAATGAATTTGCAACTCGACTGTTATTCCAGTCTGCTATTAGCTACTGTCGTAACCAAAGCACGATTTGTTAGCTTTAAACACCTTTAATATACACCGACCAGGCATACCGTTATGACATTATAACATTATGAGCGGTGAAGTGAATAACACTTATTTTCTCTTCATCATGGCACCTGTTAGTGGGTGGTATATATTAGTCAGCAAGTGAGCATTTTGTCCTCAAAGTTGACGTGTTAGAAGCAGGAAAAATGGGCAAGCGTAAGGATTTGAGCGAGTTTGGGGGCCAAATTGTGATGTGTAGACGACTGGGTCAAAGCATCATCAAAAGTACAGTTCTTGTTGGGTGTTTCCGGTCTGCAGTGGTCAGTATCTATTAAAAGTGGTCCAAGGAAGGAACAGTGGTGAACCGGCAACAGGGTCATGGGCACGTGTGGGCGCGAAGGCTAACAGATCCAACAGATGAGCTCCTGTACCTGATATCGCTGTAATGCTTGACAGGTCAGGACTATTTAGCAAAAGGGGGACCAACACGATATTAGGAAGGTGGTCATAATGTTATGCCTGATCGGTGCATTTTATGTATAAACACATTAATATGTATAATGATGCTGTTCTTTTAATGCTGTTACATTTTTCTGTGTTGTGTTTTTATCCTATGGGAGTAGATCCTCTTTCTACACTCCCTTACACACTCTATTACACACACGCAGTCTACGCACACGTGCAATGAATTTAGATTAACCAATATATATATAAAAAGACCATACAATCAGTCATCTAAAGCCGAAACTATTTGCACTTTGTAATTGCTTTATTAGGTGGAAATATATTTCTCTCAAAATGTACAAATGCACAAAAGTGTGCAACCTAAAAACTTTCTAGGTTAACATGAAATAGTTGAACAAAATCCCAAGATGCACATAGCTGTAATATTCGAAAATACCTTCCTGAGACCGGCTTCAGCTTCAGACTTCATACAGCAATATTACAGAAGTGAAAATGCCATACACATGATCACAAAAGACGATAATGCTAAATATGATTTATCCAGATGCTAATTAACTAATTGTAATAATAATAGTCATAATAATAACAATAATGAAAGATCCAAAAACTTTGGATGGAAAAAAATGTGACTGACTGGATTTTAAAACGGCACTATTGCACCAAAATAAGTTTCCCAGGGGCAGGATGTGAAAAACAGAAGAACGATCAGACATAATGAAAAGGTTATGAGAAGTAAATTGAGTAGAAGAAAGAATAACGGCGTAATGATCAGCACGGTGCCACAGAACCTGAATTGCCGCCTGGTTTTCAAGCTCTAAAGGAAAGCGAAATGTTCTGCAAAGTATATAAACTGCAATTACAAGTTTAACCGTGCCGCTATTATTATTTATTTATTTCCTCGCTATTGTACTGAATAACTCGCTGCAATATCACACCCGATTCGATCCGATCCGATATTGTACTTGAGCTCACAAATCAATATTTATTGGACTGCGGGCTTTTAAAATGTCATTTTCCACAGTAAATGCCCTGAGATTAATAAGGTTCAAAAATAGATAGATGTTCTCTCGCTCTCTTGCTGACCAATTAGAAGCAAGCATTCAACTGCCTCATTCTATAAAAAAGGCGGTGGTGTGATAACAGCATGATGCCATGATTTTCCTATAATAACATATCCCAAAGTCTTTTATTCCCAAGTGATATTTATCCATTTCTATTTACCGTTAATGGTATTAAACATCCACAAGTTATCACAAATAGCCCGTATGTTATAATAAGCAATTTTGCTAAAACTGGAGACTTCTTCTGTAAAAGTCAATGTTAATAATGTCTTCATCAAAAGCTTCACCACATCAATGATAAAAAAAAAAATGTTTTTGTAAAACTGGGATACAGCAACTAAGCTGTATTTGAGCTAATATCTCTTAAATCTAACGAAGTAAAGTAGTAACAAAGTAAATGTAATTGTTACCGTACTTATGTAGCATTTTCGTGTATTTGTACTTTACTAAAGTATTTCCATTGGGGGGACTTTTACTTTAACTTTACTACATTTCAAAGTCAAATATCTTTTTGACAGCAAACCACCAATCAGGTGCTCTGTTTTGAAATTGTTTTGATTGCCCTGGGCGATATCTACTTAGCACCTACTTTCAGTTCAGCATCAGTTCAACAGCAAGCAGAACATTTAGAGAAGAAACTCCTCAAATTCGTAAAGGTTTTGGGATCATAGATATCAATCAATGTTTGACTCATTAATATCATTCTATTAATAGATTGGTGTTAAGAGTAACAGAGTCTTTTCATATAAACTTAGCTGATTACACAGCCATAATAAATCATAGTGCTTTGGATACTTAAGTACATTTAAATACAGATACTATAGTACTTTTGCTCAAGTGAAATTTAAAAGAGTCATATTTTACCTTGTGTATCTCTACTTTGACTCAACTACATGGTTTGTCACCACTGGTGAGAACATTTTTTCAAGCAAATGTAGGTGTTTTAATGAAGTAAAGTATTTTACCCAAATCTATAATCATAAAAAAAGTAATACCTAAAGACAACTGACATAAACACCATATGAACTTGTATCTGGAGTCTCACAATGTCTCTGGTTGTCTCTCGGGGCTTTTCTGGCGCTTTCTGGAATGCAGCTGTTTATAATCAGACCCTCCAAAAACGAGCAAATGTTGTGACAGCGGTGTCTTTGTGTAATTGTGTGTGACTCTCATTGTGTGCGAGTGTGAATGTGTGTGTCATTGTTCACTGGTGTTATGTGCAGCTCAGGCCAGTCTACGCTGCAAATCGGTGATCAGGTTTCTAATGCTATACTGGTTTCATTTACCTGCTTGTGTATCAAGTTAAGTCATGATGAGGTCAGCAAGATGTGTGTGTTTATGTGTGTGTACCCAAATAACCTTGTGAATAATGATGTGTATATATAGGAAGTGTGTGTGCCCCTAAAGAATAATTTACTATATGTGCGTATAAATGTATGTGTCTCTGTATACAAGCTGGCATGCTTTTATTAATACAGCGACATTTTAATATTAAGTAAGAATGTGTATTTGTGTGTGTGTGTGTGTGTGTGTGTGTGTGTGTGTGCGCGCACGTGTGTGTTTGTGCGGAAATGATGATAGAGTTGGTTCACAGTCATCATAGATATTTAATGCAAGAACAGAGGATCTCCTGGCCTTATTTGCACTCAGTGCACACACACACACACACACACACACACACACACACACACACACACACACACACACACACACACACACACACACACACACACAGCACAAAAACAGACTTGAAGATGAATATGCACATGTATTATAAAGGCATGTCAGCTTGATTTTACACACACACACACACACACACACACACACACACACACACACACACACACACACACACACACACACATGCACACATATACACATACACAAATAGAATCTATACGCCTTAATCAAGAAGAAATCCTGGTAATAAACAGGATTTCTTCTTGATTAAGGCGTATAGATTCTATTTGTGTGTGTGTGTGTGTGTGTGTGTGTGTGTGTGTGTGTGTGTGTGTGTGTGTGTGTGTAAAATCAAGCTGATCCCTTCAATAGTTTAAAAGCCGGAGTAACTTCAAGACCTACAAAATAATAGGTTCTATATCTTTATAATCTATAAAATGATTGTAATTAAAACAGGTATCTCTATTCAAATATTTATGCAAGGAAAGTTCTGTGTATTCAGAGTTCTGTGTATTCCACTCAAGCTAAAGTCAGTTTCTTCTGCCTTTTGAATTATATTTTTTTGGATTATGCAAATTAGGCTTTCGAATGCATCTAGAACACTTGTTTTAAACCTGAATCTAAAACTAAGGATAGAAAAATCCGGGCTGAATATAATGTATTTTTTTTTGGTCAAATTGTTTTTTTGGTCAAGTTGGGGTGAGTGGAAGCTCAGGAGTTATGGCTCTGGGTTACTGATCAGAGGGGCAGGAGTTTAAGTCCTGGTAACTGCAACTCTCGGGGCCCCTGAGCAAGGCTCTTAACCCTCAGTGCTTCAGGGGTGTTGTATCATGGCTGACTCTGCGCTTTGACCCCAACTTCCTAATATCAGATATGCGAAGAAAGAATTTCACTGTGTTGTAAAGTAAAGGTGATAAGTATAAAGCACCTCTTTCTTTCTTTCTTTTTTTCTTTCTTTCTTTCTTTCTTTCTTTCTTTCTTTCTTTCTTTCTTTCTTTCTTTCTTTCTTTCTTTCTTTCTTTATTTCTTTCTTTCTTTCTTTCTTTCTTTCTTTCTTTCCTGTGTCAAAAATGACAAAAGGCCATTGTTTAATAGGAATCCTACATGTATTCATCAGTATTGCAGCATTTGCTGTGAAAATGGGCTTTTGTATACTTGTGTGTGTGTGTAACGGTAACAATTATTTGCCTGCATATAAAATAGCACTTGATCTAATCATGTGTAAATGTTGTGCTTTCTTCTTAAGGTAGCCAAAATGTGGGTTGTGTAATTAAAATGCGTATCTGGAATACAGCAGATTTTATTACGCTGATACTGATCTCAGTGTGTTTCTGTCCGATTAGGAAAATTCCCATGCAATTGCCTGAATAGAGTGTGAATAGTCTGGATAAGTCTGTGGCTTGGTCCTCCTGATGTGCAAAGGGGAAGGGAAGGGGTGGTAGCTCTATGGTTGAGATGTTTGACTTGGACGCTAGTTCAAATCCCACCACTCCTACTGGGCCCTGGAACTGCTTAGTTGTAAAAATGAGATAATAGTAAGTCTTTCTGGATAAGGGCATGTGCCAAATAGTGTAAAAATGCTAATGTAAATGTATTTGCACCCTGTGCAACGTATCAAGGGAGAAAACAGTGATAGCAATATGCTATTCTGTCACAAAGGATTATTAAAATATTGATGAACCAAGTAAAATGTACCATCACAGCAAAACACTTCATTAAGATAAATTTTTAGCTCCCTGTTTTCCGCTGCTGTTTATTTATTTATTTTAAATCGCCATCTGCTTTTTCTGAGCTAGTTGTGATTATTCCTGCATCTGAGGTTCAAATGGCTCATTTCCTCTCGCTGTGGAACATCTCCAGATTTGGATGCAAAAGAAACAAGGTATTCTTCTTCCTATTAGCACATCCTGCCATGCTAATTTACACCTTTATTCATATTTGTTGCGTTGGCACCAGTGTTTATGTCTTGCAATCAGTGTTTATTTGCTTATCTTGGTTTGAGTGTGTGTCATCATTCTCTCTAACGCTGTGTGTGTGTGTGTGTGTGTGTGTGTGTGTGTGTGTGTGTGTGTGTGTGTGGTTTCTGGATTTAGCCTCTTTGTAGTATCTAGGCTGTGAGCAAATGGAGCTGATTGTATTCGGGGTTTGCTGTGTGATTACTAAAGTGCTGTGTTTGATTAAACCCCCTTATCTCATAATCCACTTTACTCTGATCTGCCTGATTAACTTAGTCTCTATCGGGTAATTAAGGTGCGTACACACACACACACACACACACACACACACACACACACACACACACACACACACACACACACACACACACACACACACACACACAACACATAGTTCCACTGCACATCACCTGATTGTGTATATGTGTAGTAAAGATTGTGTGTGTATAGTATGAGGTGTGTGTATGTGTGTAGTTTGGGGTGTGTGTGTGTGTGTGTGTGTGTGTGTGTGTGTGTGTATGTATGTAGTATGATGTGTGTGTGTGTGTGTGTGTGTGTGTGTAGTATGAGGTGGAACACTCATACTGTACTACACACACGCATCTTATACTACACACACACACACACCTCAGACTACATGCGCACACACACACACACACACACACACACACACACACACACACACACACACACACACACACACACACACACAAACTATACACATACATATACATCATGCTAAAAACATAGGAACTATGTTTGTAGCATGATGTATATGTATGTGTATAGTTTGGGTGTGTGTGTGTGTGTGTGTGTGTGTGTGTGTGTGTGTGTGTGTGTGTGTGCGCACGTAGTATGAGGTGTGTGTGTGTAGTATAAGGTGCGTGTGTGTAGTACAGTATGAGTTGTGTGTGTGTTGTATAAGGTTTGTGTATATTACGAGGTTTGTGTGTAGTACAGTATGAGGTGTGTGTGTGTGTTTGTAGTATGAGTTTTGTGTATGTTTAATATAAGGTGTTTGTATGTGTGTAGTGTGTGTGTGTGTGTGTGTGTGTGTGTGTGTGTGTGTTATATAAGGTGTGTGTGTGTGTGTGTGTGTGTGTGTGTGTGTGTGTGTGTGTGTGTGTGTGTGTAGTACAGTATGAGGTGTGTGTTTAATATGAGGTGTGTGTGTGGGTAGTATGAGGTGTGTATGTGTAGTGTGTGTGTGTGTGTGTGTGTAGTATAAGGTGTGAGTGTGTACTCTATACTGTGCAAGGTGTGTACTTCAGCTTCACCTCTGACACTGGAAACTCCTTCCACACATGTTCAACACACTTCTTACAAAGCACACACACACACACACCTCACAGTTCTCACACACACACACACACACACACACACACACACACACACACACACACACACACACACACACACACACACCTCATACTGTACTACACATACACACACACACACACCTCATACTGTACTACACATACACACCTCATACTACACACGTACACACACCTCATACTGTACTACACACACACACACACACACACACACACACACACACACACACACACACACACACACACACACACATATATACACACCTCACCTCTCATAACCTACTTTACTCTGATCTGCCTGATTAACTTAGACTCTGTCGTGTAACTAAAGCACACACACACTCACACACACTCACACACACATAGTTTCACTGCACACAATTCCCTGATTGTAGGGGCAGGATTACGATTCGTACTGCTGTAAAGCATATTGTCACCAAAGCGTTCTCCCTTAAACCAGAAGTTCATTACATGTTTGGGCATATTAGTGTGTGCGTGCATTAAAAATGCACCTAACTGGGTTAAATAGCGGTTTCTGTAATGAGCTACCGTGTGCTACTTATAGCTAAGGAGCAGGAAATGACCTCGGGGTGTGACTTACTAAAGCTTCCACCTGCTGTACCCTGAATGACTCCGTTTTCAAAAGAAATTTGGAGTGTATAACTAATGTATGTGATCCACTTTGTAAGTGGAATAGAGTTGCCAAAAATGTGTCGCTGTTATTAAACAAAATGGATAAAAATTATGTAAAGTAAAAGAGTACATGTGGGTGAATGAGAAGGAGTGCAGTGGTGTGGTTCGGCTGCAGGGAATTGAGTCGGTGAAGGTGGATAGGTTTAAATCCCGGGAGTCAAGTGGTGTGTTAAAGAGAAAAAAGGAGTGCAGGCAGGGTGAAGTGGGTGAGGAAGAGTGTCAGCAGTGATTTGGGATAGAGGTTTATAAGACGGTGTTGAGACCTGCTGTTTCGTTTGGTTTCGAGACTGTGGCATTGGCGCAATGTCAAAAGGCAGAGTTGAAGATGCTGTGAAGATGCAGGTTTTTGGTTTGTAAGAGGCAGATGTAGTGGACAGGGTGGTATGGAGACGGGTGATCGGCTATGGCGACCCCTAACAGGAACAGCCGGAAGAAGAAGATTTATGATCCCAGTGATGAACTATAAGACTTTTATATTTGACAGAATGCCATGCATATTTATTATCAGATAATAAATTGTTAGATATTGCTATAATGCAATAAAGAAGCACTTCAAGTTGTCGCATAGGCTTTTATTGTCATTCCAACCATGTACAGTGGAGTACACAGTAAAACTGAGAACCGAGCTGCTACATAAGACAACATCAATGAACAAAAAATAACACAATACACCGAACTACACAAAACTATCCAAAACACTAGTTTAAGGTCACTTCATTATATGCATATTTAGTACAAAGAAAAAAACTATTTAAAACAAAAAGACTTGAGTGCAGATGGATTTGTCCGAATTATAATAAATACATTTGCACTGTACCTTCAAAAAACAGATTAACCATTAGCTGGAAGTCTCACAGGAAAATCATAGTTAGTGTTCTGTGTAGCAGTGGTACAAAGGTTACAGTTTTTACCATTTAGCACAATAAATGGCACCCCTGTAATAATCATCTGTCTAGCAGGGTTCAATTTTTCCAAACCCCCCCCCCCCAACCTCTACAAAAGACCTCTCCAGCAAAGAAAAGCCACAATGGTGTTTATTCTTCAATTCCCAGGTTTTTTCCCATTATTTTCTCGACATGTTCTCTTCCACTGCTTTCTTTTCAATTTCTTAGAGTGTTTGCCGTGTAGGTCAGTGTAGAAATAAAGAAACGGGAACATTTCATCACATGCCACAGAATGCAGGAGATACTACATCAGATGAATTAGTAAAAAAAAAAAAACACAATTATTTTTTCCAGATAGAATAATTAAATTGATTGATATGCTGTACAGTGGTGGACAGTAACAAAGTAAATATCATCCGTTATTGTACTTAAGTAGCTTTTTCATATATCTGTACTTTCTGTAAGTATTTTCATTTGGGGAGACTTATCCTTTAACTTCACTCCATTTGAAAGTCAAATATCTCACTTTTTACTCAACTACAAACACGCAACAACCCACCAATCGGGGTCGAGCGCACGCTCTGTTTTGAACTTGTTTTGATTGGCACTCGGTGTGTCTACTTATCACCAACATACAGTTCAGCGTCAGTTCAACAGCAAGCAGAACATTTAGAAAGGAATAAATGATGGAAGAAACTCTTGACTCGAACTTGCCACAGCACCCGTGGCCTTTTTTTAAGTAGTTGAATAGAAGGTTTTAGGCTCATGATAATTTGAATGGATATCAATCTGTGTTTGACTCATTAATATCATTCTATGAAAAGATTTGTGTGCTAAGAGTAAGTCTTTTTACTTAAACTGAGTTGATTAAGCAGAGTCTTGTAACAAAAACATTAATAGGGAAATTATAGCCATAATAAATCATAGTACTTTGAATACTTAAGTACATTTAAAGGCAATTATTTTTGTACTTTTAATCAAGTAAATGTTTAAAAGGAGAACTTTTACTGGAGTAATATATTACCGAGTGTAACTCTACTTTAACTACATGGTTGGTGGATGTACGATGGATATGTGTGTATTGGGTCGAGAAGCTTTTTATTGTCATTTCGACCGTATATAGCTGATGCTGTACACAGTGAAATGAGACAATGTTTCTCCAGAACCCTGGTGCTACATAAAACAACATAGAGCAACATCACACAACATAGAGCTGCATAACAGAACACAAAGCTAAGGACTAAAGTAAGTGTCCTCACCACATAGAGTGCAGACAGACAACACAAGACAGTGTGAGACACAGTGTTGTGCAAAAACAGCAGTAGCAGCAGTCGAGACGTGCGTAACATCATGTAAACAGTATAATATGATTGAAAATTGTGTGTCGGCCAACCGAGCTGTGGATCCTGGTTCCCGACCCGAATGACCCTACACTTATATTCTCTAAAAAGAAGGTGTGGTGAAAAGGGTGCGTGATATCGCAATATATTAACTGCATTATATCATCATACACATGATCAGTGTTCATGCATTTATCGCTTTATACTCTAAAGTTTTTTATTTGCATATTGGGACCTTATCATGTATGACATCACAACATTGTTTCCCCTTCAACATAGAGATTTTTCAGTTCTTTGTTTGATAATCGTGACCATTTTCTGCATTTTGAGTCATTTGTGCCAAACCAATTAAGGAATTCATAAATATGTGTTCTGTAACGCTTCTGTCAGCAATATGAATTAAAAATTTTGGCCCTTAAAAGCTGTGTATGCAAACACACACCCATACACTATAATACTGCAGTGTCAATTCTTTTTCGGTTGCTATCCAGTAAAGATGCCTTAAAGGGACAATCATTTCTTTATCTTAAAACATTTTATATTCCCATGATACCATCATCTCCATATTGGACTTTTTATTATCTTCATACCTATTTTAGCCCTCAAGTATCAGTTTATTATTCTCCTCCATATCATGGCGTAGCAAAGCAAAGTGTCCGCCATGAGGGATTTTTTTTTGATTGGTTTTACTTCATAACTCTTCTCTTGCTCTTTATTTTGTTCTCCTTCTCTCGTCACTCTTGTCCTCTGTCTCTCCCTCGCTCGCACGCCTCTCTTTTGGAAATAATGGTTTATACGCTTGAGCGAGGTTTGCAAAACACACCATCCATCAGGCCCGGGCGGCTGTGCATCGCATTACTTTCTTTACACCCTGCACCGCTAACATGGCACGCACTAAACACTTTACAAGCTCGTGCGGCCTTCCGAGGTATCGGGTGCTTCTCTCTTTCATTTCCAACACGTTTTCTCTTTTATTTATCCAGCCTTTTTACCTGCATGAGATTTGCTGGCTTTTAATTGACGTTATTTAACAGAACAGCACGGTTGAATGATGGAATCTGATTGGTCACAAGGTGTGGATTTGTTGCTGTGTGAACCAGTGCTCGAATTAAGTCAAGTAATATGGGTGTTTCCACTTGTTGGGGGCTGTCAGATTCAGCTATTTACAATGTAACACAAACCATTGTGAAAGTGTTTAAGGGCCTGTTTAAGGACCTTTTGTATTAGTTAAAACATCAAAAGGATGGCGAAGTCGATGTCATGGAAAGAATACATGCTAATGCGTAACTTTTCCACCTAGAACAGACAATAGTGGACTGTCTGGTTTTGTCTGTGTTTGCCTTCCTGTTGCAGTTGACAGCCGATGGCCAACTTTGGCATGCAAACTACAATATGTACTGGACTTTTGCCAAATTCTTTCCACAATTATAGGCTACTAGCTTCAAATGAGGGTTGGCTTCGTCTGAGCACCACCCGGGCCTATTAATAATGAAAAATTATAATTAATGTTGAATACAAGACCCGTGACATGGAGTAAATAAATATAGTAGAAAGACAGAAAGTTAAAATTACCCCTCAAAAAAGTCAGTATGCTTTTCTCTTCCCAAGTGGCGGTTTATTACTCTTCATTTCATAGCTGGCTTCACGTAGCGGCGCCAAACAAACTGTAAATGATATCACGCGTATGGTGTTTGTTTAGATGTGGGGGTGTTTGCATTTTAAAGAGACATGATCACTATTTAAATAAACATGCTTATGTCACATGAATGGTTGTAAATAATTAATTTACAAAATTGACCATATCTGAACTGCTTGTATTTAATCAAGTCAAGTTTATTTCTATAGCGCTTTTAACAACAGACATTGTCTCAATGCAGCTTTACAGAAATCAACAGTTAAGGTGAATGGTGTGTATTTATCTCTGATGAGCAGCCGTGGCGACTGTGGCAAGAAAAAACTCCCTTAGATGTCATGAGGAAGAAACCTTGAGAGGAAACCTCCTCAAAATGGGAACCCATCTTCATTTGCGTGCATGACATCAAGAGTGTGATCATAAATCTTTCAACAATACAGAACACTGGAGAGTGAGAACTAAATGTAATTCATATATTTTTTACAAAAATAATCATGGGGACCCCCCTAAGTCTATTTTTTACTTGTCATGAGGGTCCCTAATGCCTTATGGAGGGTCCCGGATCCCTAGTGGAACATCTTCTCAGAAGAGGTTATTATGACAGTAAAAGGGGAATAAATATGAAATGGGATGTTCAAAACGCACATATGTCTTATCATCAGGTGTCCACAAACTTTAGTTTGAATAGTGTCGTTTAAGTCAACGGTTATGTCAATTATTTTACATAATTTTAAGCTCTGCCTCCTTTATTTTGTACTTTATATTGTGTGTTTGTGTGTCCATAAAACTAATATTAACTCACAAAGCAATCACACGTTTAAGTTTCTTTAATGCTGTGTGTGTGTGTGTGTGTGTCTGTGTGTGTGCTGCTTGGTTGTTCAGCTTACCCTCCAGCCTTTTCATCCATTGTTTCTCATCTCGGGGTCTCCCGTTTTACATTTACATTTAAATGTGTTCGTGCGGCTGATGCTTTTATACAAAGTGACTTACAAGTGACACAGAAACTGATCCGAACCCAGAGCTGGAGGATTCGAAGACAAAAATGTTTTTACCAGAAGCACATTGAAGAATGTAGGATGAGTGGAAAGTGTGTGTGTGTGTGTGTGTGTGTGTGTGTTTGGAAAGACTTTGAGGTTTTGTATTCGTGTTTGGGAACCTACACTTATGTGTATTTGTGTTTAGGTGTCTCTGTGTACACTTTCATGTTTACTGGTTCCATGTGTACACAGTTGTATGCTGTGTGTGTGTGTGTGTGTGTGTGTGTGTGTGTGTGTGTCTGGGAAAGAGAGAGCAAAAGACACACACACACACACTGTGTGACATACACATGCACACACCAGACAAAGTGTATTTAAGGTTAAATATAGTGTCTGTTGGACTTTGTGCATGTGCCATTTTGTTTGTATGTATTTTCATGTGACATTGTGTTTCGTTGCAAGTACACATAGCTGTGTGTGTGTGTGTGTGTGTGTGTGTGTGTGTGTGTGTGTGTGTGAGAACCTACTTATTAGACTTACTTGTGCCTGTGTGCCTGTGCTGATTTGAGCTTGTGTCTTTGAGAGGTGGTGAGCCCTGGTACTGCTTGCGTATACACACAGTGGTGTGTTTAAATATGCATATATATATATATATATATATATATATGTGTGTGTGTGTGTGTGTGTGTGTGTGTGTGTGTGTGTGTGTGTGTGTGTGTGTGTGTGTGAGAGATTGTGTGTCTTTGTGTTACGCCGAGATCAGTGTGCAGCAGCTGCTTATCAGCTGCAGGTGTGTGCACGCTGATACCTGGCTGAGCCACTGAGAGCAGCCTAGCTAGAAATTGATGTTTCACATCAGTGCCCTGCTCTCTGCTCGGCTGACACTGCTGGGTGTGCGTGCATGTGTGTGTATGTGTGTGTGTGTGTGTGTTTGACAGTGCACTAATGTGCACTGTACGTGTGGTTAACATTCAAGCAACACGAAAGCAGAGGTTTGTCATAAAATATGCATATCGGAGTCAAATAGATATAATCTTCATATCGTATTCAGAATCGTAGCTCCGGCGAAAACCACGCTGAACATTTCACTCGTTCCGAAATTTCCCTCACTGGAACGGCAGGTTTGTGCGGACTTTTTTTTTTAGCTGTATGGCTACCACACTCATCATTTATAAGCTAACAAAAATAGCGCTCAAACCAGCATATTCTAGCTGAAAGTTAGACCCTGGTGGTGACACAAGACATTAAATTGAGGTCATTGAATCGTCACGTCAATATTTTTGTCTCTTTGATGCACTTTTACTCTGTTGCATATGATTTAATGCCGTTTTCTCATTGCTATATTTAATGTTGGCTTTGATTAGCACTGATTGGTTTTGTGAGTGTGTTCACAGGCTAAAACAAACAAGTCCAGCGTAATATGATTTCTGTCTTAAACTGTGACTTTGACACTTGATTTAATTCTGTCTTTCACTAGAGGTAGGAGAAAAACACAGAATCGTATGAAACCGAGACACGCCTCTGTTTTCTTTTTTCCAATTCCTCTCATCTGTTGCATAACTTCTGAACAGTGCTTATGTCTCCAGTCACGTCTGAGGCTGAGCACCGCATTTTCGGTATTAACTCTTCAAGATGCTCACATAACTCAACACTGAATGCAGCTCGCTGTACTCAGGCTTTCTGTCTTATTCTTTCTGTTTGCAATTTCTCTTTCTTCGGCTCCTTCTTCCTCCCCCCTTTTTTCCATTGTCACACTTAATCTACTGTCCTTCCGCTTTGAAGTCTCTTTCGCGTTTCCCTCTTTCTCACCCCCCCCCCCTTCTGTCTCTCTTGTGCGTTTTCACTCCGTTCCTCTCGCACGCTCCTTTTTCTCCATCTTTTCACTCTGCTGAGTCTCATTGTCATTTAGGTTACGTGACCTCAGCCCAGACAATTATGTCCTCAATCTGACAGTATCAGGAAATACAAGTGAACCTGTATCTGTATTTAATTTACTTTAAGCTGGAGAGAGAGGAGTGTGTGTGTGTGTGTGTGTGTGTGTGTGTACACAGGCTGAGTGTGGTACTGAAATATAATTACTGGAGGAAAATTGAGGTGCTCCCTCTTATCTTTGTCAGGTGAAGGTGGTTGACATTTAACATGAAGAGCAGACTTCATTCACTCCTCTGTCACCTTCTTGCCCCCCCCCTCTCTCTCTCTGTCTCTCTCGCTGTGTGCTCCATCTCTCTTTCCTTTTATATGACAAACTATCTTTTCTTTATTAGCACTTATTTACTTCACATTCAGTGTACCATATGGAGGAGCAGAGAAGGATGTAGGCATCACAATATGCTTCATAAAGTCCTCAAATCTGATTTATTAGCCACAAAAGTTGTTGTGTTTATGACAGAAATGTGTGTGTGTTGTTTGAGTGATGCAGGGCAGCTGGTTACATATCAGCAAGATCTCTGGATTTTTGAACCCTGAAGAGGTTCTTGGGGTTTCTGACATCAAGCAGAACAATGGAGTGGATGACAAAAAAAGATTATTGATTTCTCAACCCGGTGTCCAAAAGTAACAAATAAACAGCGAAGACATATTGATGAAACTTGTAATTTGATTGTCTACATCCAAGGCTGTGTTGGCAAGTCCATAATTTTTTGCTTCTTCTGTCAATTCCTGCTGTAATTGATTGACATATGTGTGTATTGTGTATGTGTTATTCTGACCTTATCCATACCCCCTGGTTATAACTTGATTAATATAGCTGGGGCTGAATTCTTGAAAACGGTAAAAACATTATTTTTCTTTGTCAATAATAGATTTGACAGCTCACCTTTCAGAACATAAAAAATATTCATCTTTTCAAAACAAGATGCAGCTCATTGGTTGAGGCTCTGGGTTACTGATCAAAAGGTCAAAAGGAGGATTTAACCCCCAGAATTGCCAAGCTGCCACTCTTGGGCCCTTGAGCAAGGCTCTTAACCCTCTGTGCTCCAGGGGCGCCATATCATCCCGAGCAAGCTGGGAATGCAAAGAAAGAAATTCACTGTACTGTAATTCATATGTATATACATACTGTATTGAGTCGTGCAATCCACCTTCTAATACCAACATTATGACACCATGGCTGAAGAAACCATCAATATTCTAGAGAAATGCAGAAAACAGAGCGCTGCATCACAGACAGGAATCTCATAGAGTGAGAATGAATGACATTACTAAAGCAGTGAACCCGAATGAACAGAATTCAACAAGTCTCCTTTTACTGCAGCCATAGCTGCACCACCCACATACATCATCTCCAGCAGGAGCTCATAAAATGCCCCTGAGGTCTTCTCTGCATTTCTTTGCTTTTTTCTGTCCGTTAAAGTTTTCTTCGGGATTTGAAACAAAGGCAAATTGTGTATTTTTGTGCAAAATTCTGCAGGTAAAAACCCACAAAAGTATAAATTGTACTTAAAGAAGCGTTACTCCTGTTTCGAACTGTTTTGGCCGGCCTTTCCTCATGATGTCCAGCTTTTCTTTAAAAAAGTCCAACTTGTAAAAGTGTATCTGCAACCAAATACATTTCTTCTTAGCAACTTTAGAATAAAAAAACACTATGAAATTCACGCAAATATATTAACGGTTATGCAGTTTGCTACAGATGTGGGTTGCACACTCTGACTAGTGTGCTTTTTGTCAATTTCCAGTCAATTAAAGGACTCGAAAAAGCTGATATGATTGTACGACTGCTAGATGGCGTTTCGCAACAGCTTCAAGCAACACATACTTTATGCTACAAGCACCACACTGTTGATTCTAAAGGCTTCACTGTAGATTCCTTTGAATTTGGCAACATGTAACGGCTGTGATCTGATTGGATAAAAACTAAAAAAATGTATTCTATCAATGATTCTTGCCACTGCATATATACAAACACATATTCAGTTTTGCTGCATTGTATTACATTGACAGTTCTTGGGTGTAGACGTTTGGACCACACTGTGTTATAAATACTATGAAATATGAGCATGTCAGCACCTGAACAGAGAGAAAAATCCATAGTACAGTGTGTGAAAGTATTTGTGCTACAGATTGGAAAGGATCATTCTTTACTGTGAAACACGGCAGTGTTGCTTTTCAGTTTGTACCACATGATGAACATCTATCGATTCCACACCAAACATGTGATCATGCAAACCGCTGAAGCATTTCTCAAAGATCTATAGAGTCAAAGGTTATAATGGTCAACATACTGCCATGTGTGCACCCATTGGTACGTCTGATAATGCTTTACAGCAAGCATAGTGATAAATCAGACTATTTACACATTCATTTAAGGTTCACCGATACATCTGAAAGTTGAGTCACGTCAACCGGACTTCTATCTCGTTGGATCGAAATGTTTCACTTCTCATCCGAGCGGGTTCTTCAGACTTTTTGTATGCTTCAGGGTCAAGGATCCTCCCCTCCATGAAGCGATGAAGGCCAACTAGCGTGTACGTTCTAAACTTGTGTGTGAGAACAGAACTCTCCCATACAAGCAGGTAGCAGTAGTCTGTATTTGGCATCCAAACAGGGAAACTGGAAGAGCTGGAACTGTGAATATATACCTGCCACGATCATTACTAACGGATGCGTGTAGCTTTTTTTAATCATGTCTGCTAAGTTGCAAATGGCACTGTCAACTCTTGATCTTCTAGTCTTTAACCACACTGCAGAATTCAGCTTTCACTATTCGTGTTGGATTGACGTTTCCCTGTAATGTCATACAGTGGCAGCCTCTCCTGGATCATAGTGATTAGCTGCTCTTCGAATCAAAGTCCTGGTATTATTCAAAGGATATTCAAATGAGGTCTCTTTTTTTGTGGAACATACCGGAAAAACTACACCCGACCGGCGCTCAAATAACCCCCAATATTGCCCGACGACCGAGTATCAGCATGTCAGAGTGGATGTAAGGGGTCCTTTTATGGTGAACGCTTGACAAGGTTTTGATCATCTTGGGGATAGATAAAAGAGCAGCATGAAAAATAGGAGACAGGTTGTGCATAAGACCTTCAGCTATGTTGAGAGAAGGATTTTTCACCTGGACATTGACGGCCTCCTTCACTCCCCTCTCAAAACCATCTGTCTCTCAACACCATCAGTGACAGCTGATATTTTAAATGATGTATCCACAGAATTGTAAAAGAACTGATCAGAATCATGGATGGGTCAAGAATGGACAGGAAAATGTCCACCATGTTGAGGAGACAGTCCATGTCCTGTTTCATCCTGATTTTTCTTTTTTATAGCTTATCATTGCTTTTCTGGCTGTTTGGATGCTCAGTTAATGTGTGATTTGTGCTTAATTATTTTGGATTTGTTAATGAATGGCTGTAAAAATGGTGCGTGTGTGTGTGTGTGTATATATATATATATATATATATATATATATGTGTGTGTGTGTGTGTGAGTGTGTGTGTGTGTTCCCTTGCTTGTGGTTATTCCATGTATTAATGTTGACAAATCAGTGAGCCCAGCTGCCGTGCACAGGCTTTTCTCCAACTGTTTACACTCTCTCTCTCTCTCTCTCTCTCTCTCTCTCTCTCTCTCTCTCTCTCTCTCTCTCTCTCTCTTACACACACGAACACACACACATACACATACGTGCACACACTTCATGTCTCTGTATCCCTCTCCAGATTGCTGGAGAAGGTCAATTGCCAGTTTGCCTCTGCCAGCATCTTTATCAAAACCAATATTAATTTTTTTTTGCTAATTAGGACCTGCGAGCTAATGAGCGTCACAGATAATTACTTCATTTATAATCCATAAAACAACCGTGGCTTGTTAGCAGATCAGAAACCCGCGACCGAAACTCCAAGCAAGTGGTGAGCAAAGAGAAGTGAGCCAGAGGCACTGTAAGCATGGTGCTTGGAAGCCAAACATGAATTTTGTATTTGTTTTAAATTATATACACATTACTTTAAATAAGCTCCTGTATTAGATTTTCGCGTTCTTCCTTCCTGGGTTTTATCATGCTAGTGGTGATAAAGAGGCGATGAGGCTTACCTGAATTTGGAGGATAATCAATAAATTAATGTAATTAATTAATTAATTAATCAGACAATCAACCAATCAGTGAGTAATTTGGTCAATCAATAAATCGATCAACCGACTAACTAACCTGCCAATCGACCAATCAAAATCAGTGAGTCAGCCAATCAACCAATTAACCAATCGACCAATCAACAATCAGTGAGACAATCAACTAACCAATGAATCAATCATTGAATCAATAGACCATTTAAACAATCAATCAATGCGTTTGTCAATCAATCAATGAATCAGTCAATCAATCAAAACCAGCTTTCCAAATTGTATGAGACTGTAAATGTTTTAGTATAGTACTCTGGGTTTTGTTGGAAAAAAAAAAAAAACGGAGCGAGAGAGAATGAGAGAGCAAAAAAAATAAAAGAGAGAGAGATGTATATAGAGAGAGAGAGTACTAGACTGACTCATCTCTCCAAATCTCTCTTCTGCTCAGCGATGTTGTTCAGAAAAACCACAGAATAGCAGAATCACATGAACTGAACAGCACTAGAACAAGGAGTGAGGACTGTGTGATGAAATTAGAGCCTTGATGTAATAAGAAGTTGTGTATATATATATATACATAGACACACAGGCTCAGTGAGATGAAACTGTTGGCAGGACAGCAGAGAAAGAGTTAGACTGAGTAGCAGATGGAGGGACGGGACGCTTCGGGAGGCAGCATTTTGAGCAGCGAGGCATCTGTTTATGGGGAAATATAAAGTCCAGCTGTCTGTTTTTGGATAAGATTAAAACATTTGCTTTGGCTGAGATACATGTAGTCAATTAAGTAAAAAAAGGTTTTAAATGACTATTATTAATTGTCTTATTATTATTATTATTATTATTATTATTATTATTATTATTATTATTATTATTTTTAGTAGTAGTAAAAGTACAATACATTACAAATTACTGTATAAAAAAAAAAAAGTCAAGAACAATCAAGTGGCAGTTTTACAAGCTTATAAAATCTGCTGAGTATTTAAAATTTAAAATTAATCAGAGATAAGACTAATTTATTCAATGAAATTAGGAAGTAGTATCTCGCTGGTCACTCGCTCTGGGTTACTAATAAGGAGGTCGGAGGTTCAAGCCACAGTATTGCCAAGCTGACACTCTTGGGCCCTAGAGCAAGGCTCTTAACCCTCTGTGCTCCAGGGGTGCTGTATCATAATTGACCATGCACTTTGACCCCAACTTCCTTACATCACAGGGATATGCATTATAAAAAATGTTTTCCTTGTTTATTCGTGATCACGACATGATTTTTAAAACAGTTGCTATGAAACATGAATTATTGGTGTTACCGTTTCACTGACCATAAAACAGGAAAAGCCTTATATTACCGTATTTTTCGGACTATAAGCCGCTACTTTTTCCCCACGTTTTGAACCCCACGGCTTAAACAACGAAGCGGCTTATTTCTGAATTTTTCCTGGGTTTTTCCCGGTTTCACAAACTTAAAGCCAAAAAACTGAGCCCCATAACATTAGACCAATGAAATTTCCGAACGGAAACGAAAAAACGCACCTCACCTGTGTTCTGAGCTGCACGGCTTCGGGAGAAAAAAGTGGGTTTTTTTTTATGCCAAAAGATAAACTCCCGAGAGAAATAGTTGTGAAAGGAATTAGGAAGACAGTGAACAATGACTTTCTTGGTAGGCTACTGTTTAGATACAAGCCGTTGTAACGTGTTGAGTCTGGGTGAAGGGAGAGCTCGCTAACTCCGGTTGCAACAGAAATCATATAAGCACAGACAGGTTTCCAAAACTCGTGCTTTTTTATTTTTCTTGGCAACATCGTTACGGGTTAGTCAAAGAAACTTAGAAATCAGCATCAGAAAATAATAAGGATATAATCCTCGGTCTCCACACATGCAGTAATACCGGAAAAAATGCAGTGCTGTGCTATTCCTAAAATACCGCTATGCTCCTAAAGGAAGCGCAACATATTTCACCCGTTACACCGTGTGTAACGTGTCTTTCGTTAAAGCCTGTGTTAAGTACATTAGTTTCAGTGTAGACAACCGTGGCTTATAGACAGGTGCGGCTTATTTATATTCAAAATAAAAATATTTGTAAAAATTCAGTGGGTGCGTCTTATATATGGGTGCGCTTTATAGTCCGGAAATTACGGTAATCTATAATCTTAACTCAAGGCCTACATTTATCTTCCTTCTCTTTCTTCACCCCTTTCTCTCAATTGCAGAGGTCAAGTCTATATTTGTTTTGGGAAATTAGCAACTTTATTATAGGGGATTTCAGACCGAATTTTTTACATATTCACCAGAAACTTTCACAAGGTGCAAGATTTTCTCACAATCCAATTACGCAGTGAGAAAACGGCTTTTTACGTTGAGATCACGAGAAATTTATGTTGTCATAAGGAGAGAACATCTCGCCGTGTCGTGATCGCGAGGAAACAACATCTGTCGAAATCACGTGAAAGTCGTGATCATAAGGAAAATAAGTCGTTAACATAGGTTCTATAGCCTGTGAAAAACATGCACATAATTTAAGCCTAAATATAGACAACCTGAAAGGCCATGCATTGATATATTTATTTTCTTGTTTTCTTGTGATCACGACTTAGTTTTCTAGTGATCTCGACATAAGTTGTTTTCTCGTGCTCACAAGAAAACAAGAAAATAAAAATATAATAATGCATGGCCTTTAGGACTTTCATATTTAGGCTTAAATTATGGGTTTCTTTTTCACAGGCTATATATGTTAAAGTTTGCGAGCTTAACATTCCCGTGGATAAGTTTCCTCAGCTTAAGTTCCTAGCCTACAGTTTCTGGTCTAAACTTCCTGAGGTAAACCTCTGGGTTAAAGTTCCTTGGCTGGGGCTTTCTTATTTGGTTTCAAATCCTACCCAAATTGTTTTAACTTTTGTGGTCTTAAAGTTTTTCCACTTTAGACTTTTTGACTTGAGGGTTCAAGTTCCCAGGTGTAAATCCCTTAGCTCAGTGAAAAAGCAGGATAGAAGGTACACTCATCTCTCTTTTCTTCCCCCTCTTTTTGTTGCTGCGTCATACTCAGCCCACTCAGAGAGAGTGTCTTGTTTTTTGGGGGAAATGCCACGATGTTGAGTTTTTCGTGAGCAAACGTCTCTGAACATCAGCTTCTGCAGTGCTGTTGAGCCTCTCACTCAGGTGATGGCAGGCATGACGCCGGCTTTAGAAAGGTCTTCTGGTTTATGCGAGGTGCGATCAAGGGATGAAGGAACGGATGAGAGTGAATGAGTGGCATGAAATGGGTTCCTGTGTGAGGGAAAGTTTAGCGTAAATGCAGCGCTGCTATTACCTGTGCTTTGATTTAGCAGAGACCCAGGGGACCACTTCTATAGCGCTCTGTGTGTGTGTGTGTGTGTGTGTGTGTGTGTGTGTGTGTGTGAGACAGACAGAGCATGGAGTGATTATGGTTATGCTTGTATGAAGGATAGAGAGGATTTCTTTTAGCTGTACTGTCAGATAGAAGTGTCCAAGATAGGAAATGAGACAAAGGAAAGCAGATAGGCAAAGACGCAGAAAGATGGACGTATAGGTCGGTGTATATATGGGGAGATAGAGGTCTGGAAAGGCAGATAGAATAGGAGGTAAAAAGAGAAGTACAGAAGCAGACATTAAGGCAGAGAGGCTTAAATATGTGCATGCTAATCGACAGACAAAATGAATAGATTGATTAAGAAAGAGGAAGGTACTAGGAAAGGCAGACTGACAGACAAAAGAGAAGATAGTCATGAAGATACAAAGAAGATACAAAATGGGTTATACAAATGACTTTAAAATGTTAATATAAAAAGAAGTCTATTCGGAAAAAATATATTAATTTACGCTTGCTTTTTTTTTGAAGCATGTAACAGAGTTGTAATAAGTACACAATACGAGGTGGTATCAAAAGTTTTCAGACTGGCACCCCTCACATCCAGTCGCTTTCGATGAATGTCGCACAAAGGTGCGAATGTCAAAAAAAAGATGATGAGCATACACTTGGTCGAGCTGCAAACCTGCCTCATCTTTTTCGATGGTGGAGATGATGGGCCTTTCCCCTCTGAAGACTGTGTCATACCCGTACACCCAAGTTTCGTCACCGACTTTCAGTGATGCTCTTCATCCCGTAAAGCGTGTGTGCCACTCAACACCTCAAACGACTCGTTGCAGCAGTGCCGTAAACTTGAGAATCATGTCAAGCGTCTCTGTGGCAGATTTGGTCTGAATAGCACCAGCTGCACGGCTCCCAATGAAAACAGAACAATGTCTTTTGGCACACTGACTGATGAAGGTCGGTGCTCCCTGTGACTGTGTGTTCAGTTTTGTGCTGCCATCTGTTAGAGTGTTACAAAACTAGTCTTGAAACTTTTTATATATGTATATATTAAGTCTTAAGACTTAGATGGACAGAAAAACATCAAGGAAGACAAAGAGCTAAGAAGTTGTTGGAGGGACAGGCAGAAAGACAAGGTGGCAAAACGATTAAAAGAGACAAACAGCTGGCAAAAAGGCAGTGTTAAAAAAAAAGAGATAAAGAAAGACATATGCAGGGAGATAGACAGAGACAAAGAAAGAAAGACATAAACAAGCAGACAGACAGACAGGTTGAACAATGGACAGGTAGGGAGAAAGAGGAAGTGAGAAAGAGAGAGATAGAAAATAAGGTAAAGTGGCATTGGGGAGAGAGACAATGAGGTGGACAGAGAGACAGAACAAGAGTGACGCTGCACTCGATAGAAAGTGAAGAAGACAGGCAATGAGGTTGACAGGAAGGCAGAAAGACCGGGTTGTGATGGCTGGTGAGAGAGAGAGAGAGAGAGAGAGAGAGAGAGAGAGAGAGAAAGATAGACTGTGTGGTAGAATTACCCTAATGTGCTTTTAAATGCCTCCTTACACTGACGGCTAAATTAGGCCTGAGCAAGGGTTGTGTGTGTGTGTGTGTGTGTGTGTGTGTGTGTGTGTGTGTGTGTGTGTGTGTGTGTGTATGTGTGTGTGTGTGTGTGTGTGTGTGTGTGTACGCACATGTCGATGTGTAATCACTCGCATTAGACTGGGTCAGGATAGAAAAAACCTGCACTGTCACATGCCATCCTTCTGTAACCTCCAGTCATGATGTGAAGTGGAGTCTGCTTCACTTTGCCCCTATTTAGTGCACTAGGATTGGGTTTTTGGGACAGACCTTGCCCATGTGAGTCGAGTAATTATATCTGCAGAAACTTTTAAAAACAGCTTTAAATAACAGCGGGAGATGGAACCTTTAATCTCTGTGTGTGTGTGTGTGTGCGTGTGTGTGCGTGTGTGTGCGTTTGTGTGTGTGTGTGTGTGTGTGTGTGTGTGTGTGTGTGTGTACGTGTGCTGTATCTCTGTGATTGATGTGAATATTATGTGGATAGCTGTCCTTCTCTGCCTCTGGGTCTCTCTCACTCGTTCTCTTGTTGGTGTGTGTGTGTGTGTGTGTGTGTGTGTGTGTGTGTGTGTGTGTGTGTGTTTTGTTCTCAAGCACAATTTTGGGAAAGGTGGAGGGTTTGCGCCTTCGAAGTGTGACATATTTAACCATAAATCTGCAGGATTAGGACACGCTGGCCCAAGGACTATGTTAGTGTGTGTGTGTGTGTGTGTGTGTGTGTGTGTGTGTGAGTGTAATGGTAAAACATGGGTTCTCTTAGACGTCAGGAACTCTATCAGTCTCTCGCCCTTCCATCAACCCTGATATTAGTGTACTAACTGAAGAGCGGAGAGAATAGAGAGAAAGAGCGAAGGAAAGAAAAAAAGAAAGAGAGAGAGACGCGATTAAGAAAGGCAAGGGAAGAAAGAAGCGAGTGAGAGCTACGATTTAGATTTATTTTTACTTTCTATCGATCTGTTTATTAATAAAGCTCTTTAGGTCCGGTCTTTAGATTGAACATCCAGATCATAGTGTAGTTCGCTGTGGTGCTGTCCGCAATATACCAGGTGGGTGTTAATGTGATGATCTCATTGTGAGAAAGAAAATGGTGTGAAAAGTAATAAAAATCTGTCCCTGCCACTGTTTTTGCACATGGCCATGATAACTGCCCTTCTGATGACATCATTGTCCTGATCGGGTTCAGAAAACACACAGAAACAGCCTTCCCCAAAATGATTAAACAGACCTAAACAGATTAAACCAGGCAAATGGAGCAGGGGTGATGTGGTGGTGTGTGTGTGTGTGTGTGTGTGTGTGTGTGTGTGTGTGTGTGTGTGTAGTGTGGGTCTTATCTACGATGGGGTGGAAGTCGAAATGTGTGCACTGGCAAATTAGTCTTGGAGTGTGTCCAGTGTGGAAGAGTGATTGAAAATGTTTACATGTTTTGTGCATAGGAAGTGAATTTGTGTGTGTGTGTGTGTGTGTGTGTGTGTGTGTGTGTGTGTGTGTGTGTGTGTGTGTGTGTGTGTGAGAGAGAGAGAGTGTGTGTGAAAGAGGGTTGAATGAAGCAGCTGCAGGGGGCGAATCAGACCGGATTATATTTACTCCTGGAGGGTCTATCAAAAAAAGACTGCAGGTCAAATGATATGCACACATTTCCACACATCACACACACTCACACACACAGAACAGAAGACTTGGGTATACCAACTTTTAAAGGCAGCTGTCTGTGGAGGAAAAATCGTCCCACATGACTCGTTCACACCACTGATTTCTTTACCAGGGTCAAAGACCTACTGCGCACTTTCCGTCCTAGCCCTCCCCCTCTATTTTTGCCGGATGGTATTTGCCTCATCCATTAACATATTACAGAGTGCACCATTATGGATGTCGGGAGGGGTTAACCTTTCTCGGCGGCTCAGGAACAAATTAGGACCGGAACGCTCGGCTGCTCCCCGTTCATTACCCGAAAGGAAACACGGACATTAAGGCATTATGGTAACATGCATGAAGAACTGCTTTCTACAGAGATTATGACACCGAGCCAATTAGGAGGCGACTTGATTTAGGGTTCAGGCCTATTAATGAAACACTTGCTATTAACACAATGGCTGATTGAGCTCATGCTCTCATAAAACATGGATCAAAACATTCTTATTACGTATAAATTATTTCTATTCGCTGATTTTTTTTTACTCCGTTACTAATGCTCACTGTTCTTTAGTTATCACCTGAGAAATATATCTTTTAATAATATGGATTGTAGTGGAAATAGCGAATTCTATGCTAATCGTAACGAATGGTCGCATGTTTCATTCGTTATTTCATTCTACTGACTTCACATTTGTCATTTTGCCAATAATATCATTCAAACGGCCGTCTAATTTAAACAGCAGCAATAAGGTGGTTTTGAAAAAGTGATTCTATGAAAGAAACATACTTGGAATTCGATGTTAATGATCGATCTGTCTGTGAAACAAATGGATCCTGGGTCTCACCTTGTTGATGACGTTACATCATCGCTCACATCCCTTAACATCCTTGCAGCATTTAACAAGGTCACAGAGTTATACCCTGCTGACTTCATACTTTAGACAATGTGTAAAAGGAAATACAAATACTATTAGTGTCTCTGACTCTTATGTCCTGGTGTCCATGTCAGGGTCTATCTTACCACTCTTCCATCATGAAAGCTTAGTTTACTGCTCTATTTTGGGTAGAGCCTGTGTTCCTGCACATTTGGCAAGTTTAACGAACAAATTGTAATGCGAAAAATGGACAGAAAGGTTCTTCATGATCAAAATATATGAATAATATATTTAAAAAAAAAAAATTTTCTTCTGGGTTAAAAGAAATTATAAAATATGATCATTTTTAAAGATTTACTATAACGGCTACACATATGCATATGGTATGATCTATCTGTCTGTCTGTCTGTCTGTCTGTCTGTCTGTCTGTCTGTCTGTCTGTCTGTCTGTCTGTCTGTCTGTCTGTCTGTCCGTCCGTCCGTCTGTCCGTCCATCCATTATACACCAACCAGGCATAACATTATAACAATATAAACGGTCAAGTAAATCTCTTCATCATGGCACCTGTTAGTGGGTGGGATATACTGGGCAGCAAGTGAACATTTTGTCCTCAAAGTTGATGTGTCGGAAGCAGGAAAAATGGGCAAGTGTACGGATTTAAGCGAGTTTGACGGGTCAAATTATGATGGCTAGACGTCTGGATCAGAGTATCTCCAAAACTGCAGCTCTTGTTCCGGGTCTGCAGTGGTCAGTATCTATTAAAAGTGGTCGAGGCTCATTGATGCACATGTGGAGCGAAGGCTGGTCTGTGTGGTCCAATTCAACAGACGAGCTCCTGACGATTGCTGATGAAGATGATGCTGTTAATGCTCGATGGGTCAGGACTGTTTTGGCAGCAAAAAAGGGGACCAATACACCAACATGATATTAGGCAGGCGGTCATAATGTTATGCCTGGTCACTGTATATACTACATAAGTTGTACGTATATACTCTAAAGCTTTTTTTCAACATTTACTATCATTCTTAAGTCTCTGCTGATTGCCACCATTAGCAATGCTACATATTCTAGAATTTTAATGACACATGATAGGATTTTCATTGCATGCCTTAGAAACTAGTCCTCAGTCATTTATGCAGTAATAAGTGAGTTCATCTCTTGTTTGAGCAGCACTTTCCTGTTCCAATTTTTCTCCAGAGGTTTAATATAAAACTCGGGTTTGCTAACAAATAGACATTTTATCATTTTTTTACACAAAGTTCCACGAGACTTTGAGCTTGTGGTGAGGACTAGAACGAAAAAGAATTCTGGGAAAGGAATCCTCCCACACTTTGTTTATTAATGCAAAACCCCAAAGCAAAAAAAGCTACTGATGTGTAATAGATAGATCACTTTGTGTGCTGTTGAAAAAGGCATAAAAATACTAATAACACGTGGCACCCCCCGACATTAGCCTCCTCCTCATGCAGTGTCCCAGCTGTGTGTCGAGATGAGAAGGACATTAATAAAGTTTAGGTGTGTTGCCCCTGTCCTTTAGGGGCCCTGGAGGAGCTACTCTATTGATCTTCTCAGGGATGAACGCCCGCTGCGGGAAGATTTAAACGCCCCACGGGCCTTGTTTTGTACAAACCCTGAGCTATTTTGAACATATGGCAGCCTCAGGCTCTGTACTTACCCAGCCATCATGATCAGACACACACACTTTGTAGGCCCTGACACTAATTTAGGTTCAAATTGTCTAGTTAAATGATGCACACTGGTCTGCTGCTCCATATGTGCTACTCTGGTCAATGTGATTTCACACATATTTAAACTAATGTCCAAATATACAGTCTGTGGTGTCAGTCATCACTCACCATTTACACCAAAATTAACTTTAAAAAGTGACTCTGTTGTTTATTCTCATTTCTGAAAATTTCATACAGCTGCAGGCACACATAAACAAAGCAAAGCCGAAAAACCCTTATCCAAAGTAATTTACTTTAGTCTCCATCTATATCGTATTCAACCTCTGAGGTTGCCAGATGTCTTTTCAATCATGTTGTTCTAAGCAGGGATTCCCAGTAGTGCCCAGGCCTCCATCATGGACAATATTGCACCAAATACGCATTTGCCATTAAAGCCTTTAAATTTTAGGGATAGAAAATATGGACTGTAGAGGTAGCTATGTTCTTTTTGTGCTTTAAATAAAAATGCAGTCACATAAATACAAAAAACTTTACTCGGCTCAGATACACCACAGAAATGGGCTTTGGAGTTACAGCTGTTAGAAACTAGACTGCATGAGCAGTTCTTGTGCAACTGTCTGTTTTTAGGAAGTAGAAGCAGGTCCTTGTGAAGTGCATTACTAGTTAAAATTAATACACAATTCCAGAGTCAAGAATTCTTTCGGAATGTGTCTGGTGTCATCAGACCTTTGATGTAATGGTTGAGTTTGAAGACTTACAGTGGAGATGTACAAAAATGTTGAAAAACAAAAAACATACTCATAAATCTACGAGGTGGTAAAAAGAAATTTGTAACACGCCAACAAATGGCAGGACAATGCTGCACACACAGTCACAGAGAACACCGACCTTCTGAAGTCAGTGTGCTGAAAGATATCATCCTGCGTACATCAGGAGCTGTGCAACTGGTGCCATTCTGAACACGTGTTACCACGTCTGCGATTTTGTCATGGACAGCAAGTTAGAACACCCTGTCACCGCGCTCTCCTCATACGCCAGTTCCATGACATGATCTCACTTGGCTCCTGTGGACTTCGCCCTCTTTCCAAAGATGAGGATCCGGCTCAAAGATCGCCGTTTTGACACCATTGCGGGCATCCTGCATGAATCGCGGAAGGTACTCGGCAATCTTCAAAAAGGAGACTTCCAGGACACATTCCAGAAGTGGCAGGAATGCCGAGGACGCTGTATTGCTGTGCAAGGTGGACTCTTTTGAAGGTGGTAGTGTGGAAATGTACATAAATAAAATACTTTCTTGTAAACAGAGCCAGTCTTAAAACTTTTTAATACCAGAAGATCAATTATTTTGTACTTTTCCAAAGTGGAGAGATGTTCATTCAGTGGCTCACAAATCAGACCCTGCTTGGTGTACATATTCAGTGCTTGTCAAACACACATGCATGTGTCTCAAAAGTGATTAAAGACTAAGTGTTTCAAAGTTTTTGATATTCACTCTATTTGTTCAAGATGCAAACAATGGAACTGATTTGATGCTCTGCTATACAGACACAACATTAACCGGGACATTATTTTGGATTGAATTTGATATAGTGAAGGTGATAACACTGGCTGTCTTGTAACTGCTATATTTCAACTCCTTTTTTTTTATATATATATCTTCTCATCCCAATACCCAAGTGCTTGTAATTATACATGTATTTCAGTCTGATTTAGTGTTCCATTTACATTTATGCTATTTGGCATAAGAGCTTGTATCTCATTCAGACAACTGAGCTACTATGGGGTTAAGGGCCTTGCTCTGTGGCCCAGGAGTTGCAGTTTGGTGTGGCTGGGATTTGAACTAATAAACCTACACCTAAAATAAAGCTACACCTCCCAAAATAACAACTGAACGTAACATTAGAATTACTGAACCAAGACTTGAACCCTGATCGTTTCCTCACAGAGGTACAGGTCGTATACCACTGGGCCACTAGAGATTTGTATGATCAGTGTGATAATTAGCTTATACATTGTCTAGCTAAGAATGAAGTGTTTCAAGGTAGTCTGTTATGAAGAACTTAAGCTCAAATGTTACCTCAGCATTTGCACAGAGAACGTTTTCAGACACTAAATTATGCATAATCCAAACTACACAGGTGTTTGTCATGTTTCCCAGAAGCTCAGTCTGGTTATTAAAATGACCCACACTCCAATATTACAGAAAACAAAAACTGTAAACTGTTATTTGTCCATGCTAAAGTATATTGATTTTGGAGTTCTTTATAACCAAAATAACTCAGGAGAAAGCACATCATAAATCCTGATTGGCGTCCACATTGGTTTAAATGCATATGAAAATAGTAGAAAGCCATTTTGGATTGTATATATGATACTTCTAAACACTGTTACATACATACATTATAGCATACAACATACATACAACTTCCGATCAGATGTCAACATCATCCATTGAGCTATCACTTCCCTATTTATTAAAAGTTAATCAAATGTTTGCTCAAATACTGCGGTGCAAGACCATTTAGTGCTTTATACATCAGTACCTGAAAATTATACTTCAGTACAAGTGCATACTTACTCCATTACGAGTTCAAAGTCACCTGTTCCAATATGACTTGAGTAAAAGTCTTAGAGTATCTGATTTAAACAGTATTTGAGTATTTGACTCGTATTGAACGTAGGCTCAAATGCACTTGCCCTCAACACAGAGACACGTTTGTGAAAAGCCAAAAACTGTTGATTTGTGAGGTTTTATTTACTAAAAAACTAATAAAATTGTAAACCTCAACACAGCGTTAACCATAAACACAACAGCCTCTTCAACATGCCAGAATGGAACGAAGATCAAACAAGTCAGTCAAAAAAAAGGACAAAGTAGTAAAGCAATTTTTTAAATGGGGATCTTCTATTAACAAATCAAATTAGAGGAGCATGTTACAAAGTAGAAGAACTATTAGTAATATTTAGTCACCTCTTCTGTGAAATAAAGAATGTATTGGTAATGGTGAATTTCAGTTAAAATATAGTGGAGTAAATAGTACATATATTGAAGCATAAATGTAGTTGTGTAGAGAGTATAAGTTGCTTATATCTTCGATACAAAAAAAAATAGAAAGTAGCCAGAAAATGGCTTAAGTTTAGTAATTTACTCAAATATTTTACACCATTGACAATTGCAGCAACAACTCAACTTTTTACTCTCAGACGTGACTTTCGTTTAGCTATACTTTCAAATATTTTTTTTTTAAATACATTTTGAGAGGAATAAAAAACGGAAGATACTCCTGACTTGCCGCAGCATCTAAAAGGCTTATTTAAAAAGATACCAATCAGTGTTTGACTCATTTATATCATTCTTTTAATAGTTTGGTGCGCTGAGAGTTTTTTACTTTTACTGGAGTCATATTTTACCTACTGTATCTCTACTTTAACGTAACTACATGGTTTGTGTACTTCATCACTGCAAATGACCACATACGTGTTGAAGTGATGCGTGCTTCCATAAGGGGAAGGCAACAAGGTCATCGTAAAAACGTTGGAAAAAATCGTTGTGTCTGCGGAGCACCAACCAGAGAGAGAAAGAGAGGGGGAGAAAGAGTAAAAGGAAACAAGAGAAGGATAGAGATAGATGAGTCCTGCAGCACATTGCTCTTGTCTGTGGCTCTCTGCTCTGGAGGCTGTTAATGTGCAGTGTATCATTCATAAACTTAATACCAGCATCACTTTTGCCTAAATGGCATCATTTGTCAGTATGAGCAGGAGGCTGGGGAGAGGAACAGAGGACATGGCTGGCTGCTGATAACCACACAGAATGAAAAAAATAACCACGTGCACAAACCTGATCTCCCACACATTTTGTAGGGGTTGTAAAAAAACAACAACAAAAAAACAAGAACAAATGAAGATCTATGGCTGCTAACCCCACAACTCTTCCAAACCATAACCATTTGCAACCGTTAATTTTTTTGCAGGGAATATATTGATAACATTACTTAGCTAACAGCTTTGTTTTCAGCGACTGGCTGGAAAAATTTTAATAGCAAGGTGTGTGTAGACTTTTGTTCTTTCATTCTGTTTTTCATATTGTTTCTATGCTCCATGAATCCATGGTACAACCAGTAAAAGGTTGACCTGAACAACACAGTTGTTTGAGCATGATATAACTCTGTGAGCCTGGTTTAGTATCTCATGACCACATAAAATAAATATTCCTTTTGTGGCCTTCATAACCTTTCTGAGGAACCACAAACGAAAAGCTAGCAGCCACAGCTGAAGAACCACATCAATTACAACTAGAAGAGCAAAAGCAATGGAATCACAGCTAAGGAACTGCAGGTACTGCAGCTACAGTAGGAAACAACATTAACTAGAGCCAGAGCAGGCTATAATTAGGGGAGCACATCTAAGGATCCCCAGGGGCCACATCAAGAGAACCACAGGAGCCTTGATATGCAGATTCATAGGAACCACATCTAGAGGAATACAGAAACTTACAGCCAGGAGATGAATAGTTAGGGGAAAAATATCTTGAAAAGCACAGGACCCACATCGCACAGGAGCCACCTCTTTGGATACAGTATGCACTAAAGGCAATGGATCTGCTGGACCCATAACAAGGAGAACATCAGCAGCTAGAAAAACATACCTGTTGCATATTCAAAGGTTTATACAGGCAAAAAAGATTGGTTGACAAGCTGCAGTTTGGCAATGGCTATGAAAAGAAAGTTCATAACAAAGCACATAAGTCAGCATATTCAATTTGATTTATTTTTATTTGTGTAGCACTTTTAACAACAGACGTCATCTCCAAGCAGCTTTACAAAGATAAAACTGTTATAAAGGGATGTATGTTTGTTCCTTGTACGAGGTTTTATCAAAATGTTTCGAGACTCTTTCTGTTCACAAGAAAGTACTTCATTTATCAAAGTTTCCACACTATCACCTTCAAAATAGTCCCTCTGCACAGCAATACAGCGCCCCCAGCGTTCCTGCCACGTCTGGAATACGTCCTGGAAGTCTTTTGTTCCCATCATGCTGAGCACTTTCTGTGATCTCCGCAATGGTGTCCAAACGGCGACCTTTGAGCCGGATCTTCATCTTCAGGAAGAGGGCGAAACCCGCAGAAGCCAAATCTGGCGAGTAGAGTGGGTGCAGAAGTGAGATCACAGAGATCGTTCTCTCTGACGAACATCACGTACAAGTTGCCGAACGTCTTCCAGGGGTTGAGCTTGTCGAAAGTCTTCCCGATCTCTCAGTGATGTCCTTCCGATCTTTAGCACGAGCGTCGCTCAAAACACCTCGAACGACTCGTTGTAGCATCGTCGTATGTCAAACGTATGTCATGTCAAATGTCTCTGTGGCAGATTTTCCCAGTTTTATGCAGAATTTAACATTTGCTCTTCTAACTTGCTCTTCTAACTAAGTTCTAACTTGCTGTCCGTGATGAAATCACAGACATGTGAATGCACGTGGTCGGAGAAGCATCACTTAGCACCATTAGTCTCCGAACTTTTTGATATCACGTCGTAATTGTAAGTTTGTCCCTAATGAGCAAGCCATTGCTGACTCTGGCAAAAAAAAAAAAAAAAGATCATGAAATGGCATGAGGAATAAACCATAAGAGGAACCAGACTCAAAAAAGGAACCCATCCTCATCCTCCATACAGAATGTCAGTATATTCATTACAGTTTATCCTTGTTGAGGTGTGCAGTGATAGACCCTTAAAAGCAAACCTGTGGTCCTGTGCCATTGTAGTAGACAGTAGACGTTAATACAGTCCAAATATGTCCCCCCAAAAAACAAACCATTTTGGAAAAACAAATGTATTGCTTAAAATCATATCCTTTCTGCTTGTAAAGTACAAACCTATCTACTCCATGCACACATATCATTAGCATTTTCTCCAACCATTGCCCTCCCACTAGGGCCTAATTGATGCCCTGTGGCTTGCATTTCAGTGGAAAATGTCTTACATTCTCCGAGCTGCGAGACAAGATATCGCTCGCCAAACGTCCATTTGTTATCCAGGCGATGGATGTTTCCTTCTCCGTAGCGAGACGAGGGAACCGTGAGAGTGGTAGGGAGAGCAGAGTGCCTGTTATTAATGAGCGGCGAGTAAAATGCTTAATTTGCACCGTCTTCGGCAAAATTATAACTCGCACCGAAAGCAGGCGAATTTGCATAAATCTCATTAGAAGGACATCGAAGGGTTCATAAATCGTTCTATTAATTAGTCTTTTTTTCCTCCTCTTTTTTCCACGGCACGGCGGTGTGAATTAATAAAAAGCGGGAGGCTGTGAGTGTGTGTGTGTGTTTGTGTGAATTTAATTGGCCTTTGTGACTCATGTGATGTAGATGTAAAGAGCAGTCATGCTTCATGGGTTTCTGTACCTGGTTGCATGGTGTTTGGATGAGATTTGTATAGTGTTTGTGTGTGTGTTGAAGAGAGAGGAGGGGCTCTTGATAATCCTTATTAGTAGTGTTTGGCACCATTATGGCGCTGATTTGCTCCAGAGCCAGAATGAGGCAGAGAGCCCCTCAACAGGTGCCTCCATAAACACACACCTGTTTTACAAACACACACAGAGACACACTGAATTTCTGTGTGTGTGTGTGTGTGTGTGTGTGCGATCAGTGACTGGGTGTGACGTCTTAATTCACAGATCAATTTGAGTCCCATGTTACTGTTATGACCCCAAATAACTTTTCAATAACAGGACATCCTGTGAGTGCTTTTACTTATACAACAGAAATGAGTTATGCATATTAGGGGGGTGAGATATATCCATACAAGTGAGTATCGCAATATTTTATTTGGTGATACGGTATCGATTTTTAGAAATGCAATACAAGATTCATGGCAGTTGTTTCCTTTTTTATATCCTGACCGCAGTCTTTATATCTCATACTGTTTGTAATGTTTATATCCCCTGTTTTCTGGGCGGCTGCTTGAAATCCATTGCAGTTACATCACAGTTTGGTTCAGATTCGGTACAGTTAGGGGGAAGACATACAAAACATAAAAATGCTTGTCGTTTTTTAAATTTTTTTATTAATGCAGTTTTTTTTTTATTATTAACAACATTTTTAAAACAATATAAAATGCTTGCTTGGTTTTAAATAAAAAATAAAATATAATAAATCAAAATGCAATACACGTTTTTACTATATTGATTAGTTGAATACACGTTTTTAATATATAATATTTTATTAAATTTAATTAAATTAACGGAAAAGTTCAATTCAATAGTTTACATTTGTTAGACCCAATTTGGGTAATACAGATGTAAAAATTTTATATTTAAATTTAATATAAAATTTTTTAACGATACGATCTACAAACTGTTTTATGTATTTCAGCATACTTTAACACACGTCTTCAGGTAAAGTCAGAATTTACTCCTTTTGAAGAGAAACTCTTTCAGTGAAAAATAATCCATATCGCTAGAATGTCCTAAAAACGCGGTCGATGACAGGAAGTGACGGCGATTTCGCGCATTCGCAAAACAAAATCCGTTTTCCGCACTACAAATCGTATTTCTGGTACGGTGTGGAGTAGCTACAGGGACCCGGCGCTCAAAGTGCAAATCAGAAACGAAACAAATTTGTGGTCCGCCACGTAATATGTTCGTGACCGAACTCAGATTGTAACTAGGTAATGCATTTACTACTAGACTAATACTAATAGCAATATTAATAATATTAAACTCGATCAATAATCTCACTTTATATTAGGTGTCTTTAATGACTATGTGCATCTGTTTTTTGTAAAAAGTTTTTTTAAATGTCCATGTGATGTGCATTGATACTAATAGTGATGCCACTAAGGTGTAAAATGGGTAATTTCACACATAATCCACTGTGTTCTAGTTAAATATAAATATAAAGTTTTTGCTATGGGCTGCATTTGGTGGTATGTTCTTAATGACAGCTTTAATAAAATGATATCCTATTCTTAAAATAAAAAAATATCCCAGTATATTGTCTTGCTTGCAGTATCGCAACATATTGTATCTCAATGCCTGTATCGTGATACGTAACATATTGCCAGCTTCTTGCAGATACACAGACCTAATACGCATACAGAGTTTTATCCGTTGACGCATTCAAATGCTTGCGGTTTGTTCAAGAAATGAGTTTAAGTCATTGTTTTATAGTGTAACAGCAATAAACATTTGTCAATTTCTTTTGAAGATCTTGAAGATTAAGACAGGAGGAAATGCAGCTTGGAGTGAGGAGCCATAAAAATACACTGTCCCCCATACCTCCATGGGTTTTATTTAATAGTTGAAGAATAAGTAAATACTTTATGAACAAAAGGCTTGAAATGGTACATATTTGTGTTCATAAAACTATAAGCATTATTTATTTATTTATTTTACTTTTTTACTTGGGAGTGTTCTAGCTATGAAATGTTGTGTTTTTTATGGAAACGAACCCCATTAAATGTGTATTTGTGTGTATTTGTAGGTTCTTCGATAACTCAACTTACAGCCATGGATCCCGATGAAGAGCCGCTCATTTTTGGCGTGGTGGGCGAGGAGGCCTCGAGGTTTTTTGCCGTGGAGGAGAACAGTGGGGTGGTGTGGCTCCGACAGCTACTTGACCGAGAGGTATACACACACACACACACACACACACACACGCACACACGCACACACACAAACGCACATTCTGTTCAGTGGAAGGAAAATCGACAAAGCAACTTAAGTATAATTGAAATGCTGTGTATTTCTTTGACTTTTTTTTGCAGACAAAGTCTGAAATGCAGGTGGTGTTTTCTGTCAGCGACAGTCAAGGGGTAAGCACCCACTCATTAACTAACACTCCTTCACTCTCCCATTTAAAATACTGCAACCCAATCAGATCACCTGAGCTCATGGGTTTCTTTCGGACAGGTTGTGAAGGACACGGTGAACATCCAGATTGGAGACGTGAATGACAACGCTCCGACGTTCCATAATCAGCCTTACAGTGTGAATATACCAGAGGTACAGACCAGTATGTGCCACTTATTTGTAAGGGGAGATGGTACAGTAGCTCAGTGGTTAAGGCTCTGGGTTATTGTTTCGATGGTTGGGAGTTTAAGTGCTTAAGCTACCACTCTTGGGGCCCCTGAGCAAGTCCCTTAACCCTCAGTGCTCCAGTTGTGCTGTATCATGATTGAACCTGCACTCTGACCCCAGCTTCCTAATCTCCTAATATGGGAAGAAAGAAATCCATTATGCTGTGACAAGAAAAAGGCATGTATATGTGTATATGTGTATGATGTGTATATTTTGCTGTTGTTTATAAGTGGTTATAGATCGCTATGGTCGAATATTTTCTGCAACTCTTACTACCGACGTCTCTAATTATCAGGTCATCTTCTAAATAACCTTTTACTTATTTGGTGCAGCTGGAGGCTGAATGTTTCTGACACATTTATAGATTTCTGGCGGAAAGCCCAAGGCCGCACTTTTAGACATCGATTGCATTTGTTGTCACGAGCGGGACTTCATTCTAGTGGCATTTGTATCGTCGGGATTAATGGCGCTTCATCCGCCTGAGAGCATCTCCTGCTTTCTTACCTGCAGCTTTACAAAATGCCAGTGTCTGCTTTCGTGCTGTCTTTTTTTTTTTTTTTTCCCTAATAAAATTCTTCAAATCTGTCCTCTTGAGTGAAGCAAATAAGCCTGGAAACCTCTTATGAGTGTTTTAGTACAAATCTTAGCGACTTAAACATCTTCACAGAGGCTCAAGCTCCAGTATCGCCAAGCTGTCATTCTTGGACCCCTTAGCAAGGCCCTTAACCTTCTGTGCTCCCGGTGCACTGTATCATGACAGACCTTGTGCTCTGACTTTAGCTTTCTAACATTGCTGGGATATGTGTAGAAAGAATTTCACTGTGCTGTAAAGTATATGTGACAAGTAAAAGCTTTTCTTTTCACTTGACTGTTAAAAGGAAAGCAAAAAAAAAATTCTAAAAAGATTTTTCGGAATATTTGGCACACCGAGACAGCAATCTGTTTGCCATTTCTGCGAGATCTAAACATTTTTTTATCTTAAAGTTTTGAGCGAAAGCAATGAAGTGCTGGTTTTCATGTTCTGTAGCGCTAAATTCACAGTATGGAATATTCACAAGCATCCTTTTTTTATTAGGTCTCAACTAGCTAGAAGACAAACTGCTTGTGCATTATGGGTAATTCTCAGCCTTTTGCTATTCATACTGGATCTCCGCAATGGTGTCAAAGTGGTGACATTTGAGCTGGATCTTCATCTTCAGGGACAGTGCGAAGTCCGCAAGAGCTTAATCTGGCGAGTAGGGTGGCTGCGGAAGTGACATCATGTTGTTTTTTCGGCAAGAAACTCACCTGTGAGAAAAGATCAGTGCACACGTGGTCAGAATAGCAGACGTTCAAACGCACTTGATCAGAATAGCACCAGTTGCAATCTTCTTCTACCTTTGCCGTGGACGGAAGTGGGTGGTCAACGAGCACCATCCTGCAGATCTTGCTAGGTGTAATGTTTGGTTTTAAAGTTGAAAAAAGAGTTTTAAGGCTAATAATATATATCCTAAGGTGTTTGTCATTTGTGGTGCTTTACTTTAGCATTGTTTTATTTGATGTTTTTTTTTTTACTATTTTATCTAAAACCCAGCCATTAGGGGGGCACAAGCCAGTGTACTCTTAGTGCCGGTCCCAAGCCCGGGGAAATGGGGAGGGTTGCGTTAGGAAGGGCATCCAGCGTAAAACATGTGCCAAATCAAATATGCGGATCACAAATGAGAATTTCATACCGGATCGGTCGAGGCCCGGGTTAACAACGACCGCCACAGGTATCGTTAGCCGACAGGGTACCGGTGGAAATTGGGCTACTGTTGGCCGAAGGAGGAGAAGGAGAGGAGGAAGGCGTCTACAGAGACGGCAGGAAAAGGAGCAGTGTAGGAGAGTAGAGGTTCGGGTTGGTACTTTAAATGTTGGTACTATGACGGGTAAAGGGAGAGAGATAGCTGATATGATGGAGAGGAGAAAGGTAGATGTGTTGTGTGTTCAGGAGACCAAGTGGAAAGGGAGTAAGGCCAGGAACATTGGAGGTGGGTTTAAACTGTTTTATCATGGTATTGGATGGGAAGAGAAATGGTGTAGTGGTGATTCTGAAAGAAGCATACAGTAAGAGTGAAGTGGAGGTGAAGAGAGTTTCTGATAGGGTGATGATCGTGAAGGTGGAAGTTGAAGGGATGATGATAAATGTCATCAGTGCCTATGCTCCACAAGTTGGCTGTGAGAAAGAAAGATTCTGGAGTGAATTAGATGAAGTGGTAGATGGTGTACCTAGGAAAGAACGATTGGTGATTGGGGCAGACTTTAATGGGCATGTAGGTGAAGGGAACAGAGGTGATGAGGAGGTGATGGGTAGGTATGGTTTTAAGGAGAGGAATGTGGAAGGGCAGATGGTGGTAGATTTTGCTAAAAGGATGGAAATGGCAGTGGTGAACACGTATTTTAAGAAGAAGGAGGATCATAGGGTGACGTATAAGAGTGGAGGAAGGTGCACACAGGTGGATTATCTTCTGTGTAGGAGATGCAACCTGAAGGAGATTGGAGACTGTAAGGTGTTGGCAGGGGACAGTGTAGCTAGACAGCATCGGATGGTGGTCTGTAGGATGGTTTTGGAGGCGAAGAAGAAGAGGAGGAAAGTAAGGTTTGAAAGAAGAATAAGATGGTGGAAACTGAAGGAGGAAGAGTGTAGTGTGAGGTTCAGGGAAGAGGTCAGACAGGGGCTTGGTGGTGGTGAAGAGGTGCCGGATGATTGGGCAACTACTGCAGGAGTGATAAGGGAGGCAGCTAGAAAAGTACTTGGTGTGACATCTGGAAATAGAAAGCAAGACAAGGAGACATGGTGGTGGAATGAGGAAGTGCAGGAGAGCATTAGGGGAAAGAGATTGGCAAAACAGAAGTGGGATCGACAGAGTGATGAGAAGAGTAGGCAGGAGTACAAGGAGATGCGGCAGCAGGTTAAAAGGGATGTGGCGAAAGCCAAGGAAAAGGCATATGAGGAGCTGTATAAGAGGTTGGACACTAAGGAAGGAGAAAAGGATTTATACCGATTGGCCAGGCAGAGGGACCGAGCTGGGAAGGATGTACTGCAAGTTAGAGCAATAAAGGATGGAGAGGGAAATGTGTTGACTAGTGAGGAGAGTGTGTTGAGAAGATGAAGGGAGTATTTTGAGCAGCTGATGAATGAGGAAAATCAGAGAGAGAGAAGGTTGGAGGATGTGGAGTTGGTGAAGCAGGATGTTGATAGGATTAGTAAGGAGGAAGTGAGAGCAGCGATTAAGAGGATGAAGAATGGAAAGTCGGTTGGACCAGATGACATACCGGTAGAAGCGTTTAGATGTTTAGAAGAGATGGCAGTGGAGTTTTTAACCAGATTGTTTAACAGGATTCTGGAAGGGGAGAGGATGCCTGAGGAATGGAGAAGGAGTGTGATGGTACCGATCTTTAAGCATAAGGGAGATGTGCAGACCTGCAGTAACTACAGGGGAATTAAGTTGAACAGTCACACCATGAAGTTATGGGAAAGAGTAGTGGAAGCCAGGCTGAGAGAAGAGGTGACCATCTGTGAGCAACAGTATGGTTTCATGCCGAGGAAGAGCACCACAGATGCCTTATTTGCTTTGAGGATGTTGATGGAGAAGTATAGAGAAGGACAGAAGGAGCTGCATTGTGTATTTGTGGATTTAGAGAAAGCGTACGACAGGGTGCCGAGAGAGGAGTTGTGGTATTGTATGAGGAAGTCAGGTGTGTCAGAGAAGTATGTGAGGGTGGTGCAGGACATGTATGAGGACAGTGTGATGGCAGTAAAGTGTGCAGTAGGTACGACAGACTGGTTCAGGGTGAAGGTTGGACTGCATCAAGGATCGGCCCTGAGCCCTTTCCTGTTTGCAGTGGTGATGGACAGGTTGACGGACGAGGTCAGACAGGAGTCTCCCTGGACTATGATGTTTGCAGATGATATTGTGATTTGTGGTGAGAGTAGAGAGCAGGTTGAGAAGAGCCTGGAGAGGTGAAGATATGCGCTGGAGAGAAGGGGAATGAAAGTCAGTAGGAGTAAGACAGAGTACATGTGTGTGAATGAGAGGGAGGGCAGTGGAGTGATGCGGTTGCAGGGAGAAGAGGTGGAGAAGGTGGAGGAGTTCAGGTACCTGGGGTCAACAGTGCAAAGTAATGGAGAGTGTGTTAGGGAAGTAAAGAAAAGAGTGCAGGCAGGGTGGAGTGGGTGGAGAAGAGTGACAGGAGTGATTTGTGATAGAAGAGTATCTGCAAGAATGAAAGGGAAAGTTTATAGGACTGTGGTGAGACCTGCGATGTTGTATGGATTAGAGACAGTGGCATTGAGTAAAACACAGGAGGTGGAGCTGGAGGTAGCAGAGCTGAAGATGTTGAGGTTTTCGTTGGGAGTGACGAGGATGGACAAGATTAGAAATGAGTTTATTAGAGGGACAGCACATGTAGGATGTTTTGGTGACAAGGTGAGGGAGGCGAGATTGAGATGGTTTGGACATGTGCAGAGGAGGGACATGAATTATATTGGTAGAAAAATGCTGAAGATGGAGCCACCAGGTAGGAGGAAAAGAGGAAGGCCAAGGAGGAGGTTCATGGATGTGGTGAGGGAAGACATGCAGGTAGTTGGTGTAAAAGAGGCAGATATAGAGGACAGGGTGGTATGGAGACGGATGATCCGCTGTGGCGACCCCTAATGGGAGCAGCCGAAAGAAGAAGAAGAAGATCTGTTTAACGGTTTCTGCCTGTTATTATTCTGTAAGTTAATTGAAGCCCAAACGTTTGTGTACATTTTTACACAAGCTTTATAAGCTGAGACAGAATGTCTGTAGGAGTGGGCCGAAGTGGACAAAAAAATCGTAGGGGGTAGGGGAGAAATTTCAGAAATTCAGCGGGAGTCCCATGCTGTGCTCTATTGCATAGCTCCAGATTTGTACACAGGACGATGTCTTTTGCACACTGACTTATGAAGGTTGGTGCTCCCTGTGACTGTGCATGCGGCCTTGTGCTGCCATTTGTTGGCATGTTTTTTTTTTTTGGCTAAAATTAGTCTCACCGTTTGTGGTTTTGGAACTATTCTGATAGCTTCTACATGGTTCCTTATAGAACGCTTCCTACGTACTCCACTTTTTGTTGGCAGAATTGCAACTTTTCTTTACTCAATTTGTGCCGATTTGTTGCCATTATTTTCAGCACTGTTACTGAGTCTTTGACACACTACTCCTTTGTTTAACTACAAACCAACAAATCTTTGAGATATGTTATTAATCATCAAGTTTGCTATGTCACTGCTCCCTTTAGGGGTCACCACAGCAGATCCGTCTCCATACTACTCTGTCTTCCGCATCTCCCTCTTTCAAACCAACCTGCATGTTTTCCCTCACCACATCCATAAACCTCCTCCTTGGTCTTCCTCTTTTCCTCCTTCCTGGGGGCTCCATCCTCAGCATTCTCCTACTGATATACCCCATGTCCCTCCTCTGCACATGTCCAAACCATCTCAATCGCGCCTCCGTCACCTTGTGTTCAAAACGTCCTACATACTCTGCCCCTCTAATAAACTCATTTCTAATCCTGTCCATCGTCGTCACTCCCAATGAAAACCTCAACATCTTCAGCTCTGCTACCTCCAGCTCCACCTCCTGTCTTTTACTCAATGCCACTGTCTCTACACCATAAAACATCTCAGGTCTCACCACAGTCCTATAAACTTTCCCTTTCACTCATGCAGATAATCTTGTCACAAATCACTCCTGTCACTCTTCTTCACCCACTCCACCCTTCCTGCACTCTTTTCTTCACTTCTCTAACACACTCTCCATTACTTTGCACTGTTGACCCCAGGTACCTGAACTCCTCCACCTTTTCCACCTCTTCTCCCTGCAACCGCAAGACCCCACTGCCCTCCCTCTTATTCACACACATGTATTCTGTCTTACTCCTACTGACTTTAATTTCCCTTCTCTCCATCATGTACCTCAGCCAGTGACTAAACTGTTTGGACATCTAGGAGAAATTCGTTTCACCACCGCAGTACCAGGGCAAAAGAGAGTCTGATGTATACTTACCACTTACCCTGAGAGATGGTGGGACCAGAGGAGCAGTGCTAGAACAGCAACTTGTTCCTTTGTCTTTTTCTTTGGCTACTTGTGAAGATGAGGTTTACTTTTGCACATTTGCAAAATATAACTAATATTATAATATGAATGGCCTAGAAATGCTCCACTGTAATGGTGTTGGCCTTTCATCTGTCCGTCCCTTCATCTGTTTGCTTGTTTTTTCAGTTGTTCATTCATTTGTTAATGTGTTTGTCACACTGGTTGGTGTGGATCAGGAAGAATATCCTGGATGCCGGTGCATTGCATTAATATTGATCTAATGAAATACCGTATGAATTCAGGCCAATACATGATCATACAGAAACTACTAATAATGCAAACCACGAAGCAGCAAAACAAGTTCAACCTTCTTAGGTTCTTAGCAACACCAACCTTTTAAATGATTCTTCTCCTTTTAACCTTTGTCAGAGAGTTTGTTCTTATGTTTGTGTATCTCAGTGGTCACAACTGCGTAAAATCTCTCTGCCTGGATTCCTGCTCAAAGTTCTTCATCTGTTTTCCTCTGCTTGCCTGTCTTCGATCTTCACTTGTCATCTTTTCTGTCTCCTTTACCCTGCAGTCTCTCTCTCTCTCTCTCTCTCTCTCTCTCTCTCTCTCTCTCTCTCTCTCTCTCTCTCTCTCTCTCTCACTCTCTCACTCTCTTTCTCTCTCTCTCTCTCTCTCTCTCTCTCTCTCTCTCTCTCTCTCTCTCTCTCTCTCCCTTTCTCACTATATTTCAGTTTCTCTCTTCTCTTCATCTAATCCCTGATATGAGTTAAGCAGAGAACTTCAAACAGGGTGTGAAGTGTCTCTCCTTCTCTGTATCCCATTCACTCAGTCCATTTGGCATTTAAACACACACACACACACACACACACACACACACACACACACACACACACACACACACACACACACACATGCGCACCCCCTTGCACCATGCATTTAAATCTTCAAAGCCTAAGGCGTTTTTTTTCTTTTGTCACGACGGGTAAATAAAGAGGACAGAGAGATGTATTTAACTCAATCTGCATTCTCTGACGTTATGATGAAGCTCTCTCATGATCGAAGACGATAGAGGAGGTGGGACGCTCGATATTACTCCCTCAGACAGCACTCAGGATACTAAGCATTCATTTGTTGTTCTTACTGATGATGATGAAGAACTAAGCAAACCTACATGTAAATATACTTCCTTAGAACAGACATCTAGCATAGAATTACAAATGAGGCAAACTCTATGTGAAGCTTTAATATATAATATAATATAATATAATATAATATAATATAATATAATATAATATAATATAATATAATATAATATAATATAATATAATATAATATAATATAATTGTTTGCTTTCTGCACATTAGTCGAGTTGGTTGAGCCACATCACAACACCTTGTCTTCGATTATTTTCATAGCACACACCACTGTGTTAATTCCTTACACTAGCACTGTTTCTACACATAGGAAAACTAGGTGGTTGTTGGAAGGCCAGCAACAGGAACATTGCCTTGGGTGCCAAAAGGTTAGAAACGGCCCTGCCTTACACACATTGACTGTAGCAAAGTGAGTAGCAAATTATAAAGAAATATAATTGAAGATAATAAATAATTGTTTAGGCATAAATTCTGATTTACTTTCAAATAACTTTTCCAATCGACTATATAAAAGTTTAATCGGGCAAATCTGGCAAAAAATGGATAATCAGATATGATTGCTTACTCATCTGGTTATAGTCAGTTCTCAAATAAACCCTTCTCTGTTTAACTTCACATTTGCGCCTTATACTGTATTATTTATAATATATATTCCACCTCTCCACTCCTATAATACATTTATTGTGTATGCTTATGTACATTTACATAAAAAACATTTTTTCGGCTTCTCCCATTAGGGGTCACCACAGCGGATCATTTACATAGATATTGAATTTATTTATTTATATACATTGCTGTTTGCACTTCTGGTTAGATGCTCACTGCATTTCTTTGGCCCTTGTAGTCTGCATAATGACAAGTAAGTTGAATCTAATCTTTCTTTCGGCTTCTCCCATCAGGGGTCGCCACAGCGGATCATCCGCATGTTTGATTTGGCACAAGTTTTTACGCTGGATGACCTTCCTAACGCAACCCTCCCCATTTATCCGGGCTTGGGACCAGAACTAAGAGTGCACTGGCTTGTGCAACTCTAATGGCTGGGGTTGGTTCCCTGACCGGGGATCGAACCCGGGCCGCAGCGGTGAGAGCGCCGCATCCTAACCACTAAACCACCAGGGAACCAAAGTTGAATCTAATCTAATTTAATTTAATCTAAACTTATAATTGAATAACTGCTACATTAAATACATAAACAAAATTCAAATAAAAAAAATATTCAGAATAACACAGGTCATTTCAAAGTATTCTAATCCAAACCTGGGAAAGGATGGATGAGGAACTGTTCCTTTTCCAGATTTCTTTCCTTTTTTTTTTTTTTTGATTGTTTGTTTAGTTCTGCTCTTTTGTCCACACATCCCTGCTGTTCTCCACTTTCACTCTTCCTGCATTTTTATGGCCTCATTACCTCCACCGACCCCCCTGCGACCCCACACAGTCTGCAAGAACACACCACGACATCACTCCATCAAAATATCACTGAAATGACGTGGTACACTCGTGTTTCAGCGAACTGCACAGGGAAACAGTGTCTAGCCGAGAGGTTCACTGTTACCATGTGGAGATTCCTTGTGAAAATTATACAATCCAAAGTTTGGAGTTTTTTATGGTTTTTCTGAGACAAATCCATGTTCCTTTTTTTAATGCAACAAACTAGATCATGTAACAGCATGAAGATTCACTTTGACCAAACAAATATATAAATGTCCAGATATTCCACTCTTTTACATAGAACAGCTTTACACACTCTCGGCACCCGGACAGTTTGTTTCTCCAAAAGATTTAGCTAAAATACTTTGTAATGCCTCTTGTAAAACTTGCTAAAGGTGTTCTTCACTAGTTGGAGATTTCTTTCTTGAGATCCAGTTCATCCCAGAGCAGTTACTGGGCAGGCAATTCCATGATATATAACACTCCAGATGACTCGAGCTTGGACGGACGCTTGGGGTCAATGTCTTGTTGTATGGTGAATACGGATCCAATGAGCTGCAGTCCAGACGGAATTGCATGGTGTTGAGGTATGGGATAGTAGCCATGCTGGTTCAGGATTTTTTTTCAATTCCTATGTGTTTTTTCTTTATATCTAGTATATTGTTTAGAAATGAAAGGAACATGCTTGTGTCTCAAAAAATCATGAAATGCTAGGTGTTTCCAAACTTTTGGAAATATCATCAAATTCTGCAGAAAAAATTAGTTTTTGAATGAGCACATTGATTTAAAAATATATTCAAAACCATGTTTATAGATAATTATCCAACACCAATCATCATTAGTCAGCACAAATCAGCTGTAAATATTCAAGGCTCTGTGAACCATTAATTCACAGCATTCATTGGAAGCAAATCGAATTATTCTTAGAAAAAAATGATAAAGAAATTTTACATAAATGCTTCTCAACCAGAAAGCATTCACTTTTTTACCAGTATCAGTGAAAAAATATGTTGCTCTGAGAGACAATAGGACACGTGTTTCACGTTAATATCAGGATTTCACAAACAAAACAATTTGGATGATTTACTAACCTGGTCACAATGTCTACAATGTTTTTTTTGTGTTTTTTTTTTTTTTTTTGAATGACGAATGGTGGAAAAAACGTAGTGAACCCAAACCTGGACGGTTTCCATTGTGTGAATAGTGAGTATGAAAGGGATAGGAGTGTTGTTTATTTTCAATCTTGTAATTGGTTGTTGAATAGTGTGTGAGGCAGGAATGCGACGTGTATGGTCCTGTAATTGCATGTTTAATTTGTGGGGTCGTAAAAATCTGGGAGGCATTTTACATTAGGGGAGCAGGTGGCTAGCATTCTGTCTGACAGCTAGAATGAGTCGGAGAAATTTATATCCATCTCGCTTTCTTCCATTCTCATTGTTGTTGTGTGTGTGTGTGTGTGTGTGTGTGTGTGTGTGTGTGTGTGTGTGTGTGTGTGTGTGTGTGTGTGTGTGTGTGAGAAAGTGTGTTGTCGTGTTTATCTGTGTTTGTAGACAACAGGGTAGAGCGAAAAAGAGAGAGCGTTTCCTGATCAAAGAAAGGTCACTGTAACGATGAACAAACTAAAGATGGTGTAATCGGAGGTGAGAAGATGAACAGTACACAGTAAATTGTATGTTTTTACTAGTGAACAGAAGAGTTTGATGAATGAGTCATTTGGAGTGTGTGTTCGAAAGAGGAAAGTGGTACGCCGCAGCGGACACATACACACAGCAGCGTATCGGTATACATTTTATTTTCGTGCATTTGGACAAACGTGTGTGTTTGCGCATTTTTAACCATTACTATCTTTAATACATATTAATAGCAGTACAGTACTCAATGTATTTTATGAAAGATTTTTTTACTGATTACACGTCACACCACAACGAACTGTTTCATTTCTATAGTAACAGCTAATTCACCAGGACGTGTATGATGAATGCTGTAGACCAGAGGGGCCCAAACTTTAAACCTTACTAACGGGCTTGAGTGAAAAATAAATCTTGCAGTATAATAAAAACATTTGATTAAAATAAATGTTGCTGTGGATCCTCTCATTTATGATTTTATTAAATTTTAGATAAACCGCCTCCTTGGTCTTCCTCTTTTTCTCCTTCCTGGGGGCTCCATCCTTAGCATTCTCCTACCGATATACCCCATGTCCCTCTCTCCACATGTCCAAACCATCTCATCCATCTCCAACCTCTCTCACCTTGTCTCCAAAATGTCCTACATGCGCTGTCCCTCTAATTAACTCATTTCTAATCCTGTCCATCCTCATCACTCCCAACTCAATGTCACTGTCTCTAATCCATACAACATCACATGTCTCACCACAGTCCTATAAACTTTCCCTTACACTCTCGCAGATACTCTTCTATCACATGATAGCATTATAACATTCTATCAGCATGATGGGCCAAATCAAATGTCATCATGGCTCAACTTTGGCCCGAGTGCCCTAGTTTGGAAATCTCTGCTCTAGAATATACGGTAGGCCTAGCAATATACACATTAATCTTAGATCTTTGCTATGTTGGAGTTTTTAAAAGTTTTTTCAATTGTATATTTATTTAATGAGTCTCTTTGTCAGTGCTTTGTACCAGCCAGAGGTAAAAACCTGACACAAAAAAAATCAGGATAGGGGACTTAATGCGCTTTCAGATTTCTGTTAAATGTACTTCATTAAAGTTGTATTTAAGACTGGCATGCGATAATATTCTGAAGTGAATTGAGTTTTAAATCCACCTATAATTTCCATTCATCAATTTTTACATGATTCAACTATAATCTACATTCATAAATTTTTTACCTCATTCTGCTATAAGATACATTCACATTTACATAGTTGTTATAATCTACATTGATCAATTTTCAATGCAACTACTGTATAATCTACATTCACTTTTACATACCGTAATTTCCGCACTATTAAACGCACCCATATATAAGTCGCACTCACTAAATTTTACAAAGATTTTGTCGTCGTGCGTTTGAAAATCACCATCGGTGAAGCTTTTCTCCCGATGCCGTGCAGCTCAGAACACAGGTGAAGTGTGTTTTTTCATGCCCGGTTGTTTTCAGCGTGACGAATGATTATCATTTCCTGTAGACGGTCCGAGTGAGCGGCAGGTCAAACGTCAGAGGAACATCATCCATATTTATGATGTGGTGCGGCCCGATTCAGTGGGAGCGCATCTGATTTAATATAAAATGTTTCATTGGTTCACCTGAACCCGATTGGCAATTTCATTGGTCTAATGTTATGTAACGTTTTTTGGCTTGAAGTTTGTGAAACCGGGAAAAACCCAGGAAAAATCCATAAATTAGCCGCTTTGTTGTTTAAGCCGCGGGGTTCAAAGAGTGGGGAAAAAGTAGCGGTTTATAGTCCGGAAAATACGGTAGTTCAACTATAATCTACATTCACTTTTCAGACAATGTAGCTATAATCTACATGCATTATCCCATGATTCACATATAATCTGCATTCTCATTTCAAACAATGTTCACTTATATATAATAAAGCCAGTGTTTGACAGTTAAACTAAAGGAATAGCATTCAGAATGTTCAGAAAGACTCGTCTGACAGTGTTTATTGTTTTTTTATATTTTGGAACTTTGTGTCATTTGTGTATAGAAAGCGTTTTAATGAACATATTGCATAAGAAACCATACGTTTATCATGTTTATCAGCTCGGCAGCTTTCACTGCCTGTGACACTTGTTTTGTATCATTTGGACATTGTGATTTTTGGGAGTCGAGGCTAATAGGGTGTGTTCGCAGTGTCTCGGTTTTCTTTCGAGTCAGCTCGTTTGCTCTCCCTCCCACCCTTGATCCTGTGTGTTTTAAGCAGGAACATTCATGATATCATTTACTACTTACGTAAGCGTACGTGAAAAGTTCTGATTGATCACCACCCCATTTGTTGTTTTGTTTTTATACTCTTTTTGTTTTTTTTTACTCATTTTCCTTTTTCCCTTTTCACAGTTTTAGCATCCAGCTGTCTTTTTTTTCCTCTAATGATCTCCTACTGATTAAATGGCTCCAAAATACCCCCCCCCCCCTCAATTCCAGCGAATTAAAATTTGCACGCTTTCTGTTTAATATCAGTGTTTGGTGCTATATATGTGTGGTGTCTTTACTCTGCTTGATAGATGAGTATTTGAATAGCAATCTCTGCCGGATAAGTCCGAGCCTGATGGAAATTTTATAAGGTGAAGCCAGTGCTTATTCGACTGCTATAATGCTCTATATAAATGTATTGAAAAGTATTGGCAAACAAAGAGGCAAGCAGGTCTTCGGAGATAGATAAGCGAGCTTTTGGCTTTATCTGTTTACGTTTTCTCTTTAGCGCTGTGTGTTTGGTTTTGGTGCGTGTTCGGGCGGCTGCTTTGCACTGGACCTGATGAATGTATTATCAGATTGAATCTGGAGACTTCCATTGTTCTTGGGTAGGGGTGAGGTTTAGGGTATTCGTGTCCAAGATATAGGGCTGCTATAGGGCGGCTTGGTTAATGTACACACCCTAGTGTGTCGGAGGAAAAGGGTTTACATGACATTGCAGGTTGAAGATACAGGCCATTGTTTATAAGATAAAGGCGCAGTGTTTATAATGCATTGAATAGTGCAAAGGGCATGTGATGACATAAGGTTCAGAGTTCAATTCACAAGCTTCAGGCCATAGGGTTTGAGACACATGACTCATGACTTACATGCAATGCGAAGTATAGCATGTATAAATATATCCAGGGCAGAGAGTTCAGCAAATATAAATATTATTATTAAAGAAATAACAAGAATAAAGGGTACATAGTATATATGTATAAGGTCCTGGGCAATGTGCGTCACACTCAGTGGTGGACGGAGTACACAAACCATGTACATGAGTTAAAGTCGAGATACACTAGGTAAAGTATTACTCAAGTAAAAGTGAAAGTGCTTCCTTTAAATGTTCAACAGAAGTATTTATCTTCAAATGTACTTAAGTATCCAAAGCTACTATGATTTCTTATGTCTATATATGTTCCGATGTTCCTATTATAATTTCAATTCCAAGACTTTTTCTTAAAACCTTCTTTTTTCACTACTTCCAAAAGTGTTGTGGCAAGTTTGAGTTGAGTTCCTTCCATTATTTATTCCTCTCTTAATATTCCGCTTGCTGTTGAATTGACACTGAACTGTATGTTGGTGATAAGTAGACACCACCAAGTGGCAATTAAAACACGTTCAAAACAGCGCGCACGCTCGCCCCTGATTGGTGGATTGTTGCGTGTTTGACCGGTTACGTTTTTATCTGCTCATACATAAAAAAGGAACGACTGATTTTGCAAAATGTAGTTGAGTAAAAAGTGAGATATTTGAGTTTGAAATGTAAAACATTAAAGTAAAGGTATCCCCAGATGGAAGTACTTCAGTATAGTACAGCTGTGTGAAAAAGCCACTCAAGTACAGAAACACTGGTCACACAGCATTTTAATTTTAGGCATCAAAGTGCTTTAGTGAACCCTCTTCACATTTACCGTATTTTCTGGACTATAAGCCGCTACTTTTTCCCCACGCTTTGAACCCCGCGGCTTAAACAACGAAGCGGCTAATATATGGATTTTTCCGGGGTTTTTCCCGGTTTTTACAAGATTCAAGCCAAAAAACTGAGCTCCATAACATTAGACCAATGAAATTGCTGAACGGGTTCAGGTGAACTAATGAAACTCTTTATATTAAATCAGATGCGCTCCCACTGAATCGAGCCGCACCACATCATAAACATAAATGTTCCTCTGACGTTTGACCTGCCGCTCACTCGGACCGTCTACAGGAAATGCGAATCTTTCGTCACGCTGAAAACAACCGGGCATGAAAACGCACTTCACCTGTGTTCTGAGCTGCACGGCATCGGGAGAAAAGCTTCACCGATGGTGATTTTTAAACGCACGACGATGCCAAAAGAAAAACGAGAGAGAAATTGTTGTGAAAGGAAGGAGGAAGACAGTGAACAATGCCTTTCTTGGTAGGCTACTGTTTAGATACAAGCTGTGTAACAGACACTGTGTTTCTTTAAAGCCTGTGTAAAGTTCATCAGTTTCAGAGTAGACACCTTTGCTAGCCCTCAATCTTTGGGATTTGAAAGGATCTGAATCTCTGTCCCTATGGGATCATGCTTGAATTGGGTAGTGTGTGTGTGTGAGTGTGTGTGGAACAACTCGGATGTTTGATTTGCTGATTTGTTACTCTGGCAGCCAAAGCATTCCGATTCAGTGTGAGGTCTCTGAAAATTTCATCGGCTTGATAACATCTTACCTCTCTTCAAAAACCCTGTAGCTTGTTGGCTAGATATTAATATTCTTTTTTAAAGGTCAGATTAGGATTACAAATTATCATTGACTGTTGGTGTAAATATAGATAGCATTACCTGTGTGGTCTATGTAGTAGTTTAGTGGTTCAGGCGCTGGGTTACTGATCGGAAGGTCGGTGGTTCAAGCCGAATTATATTACTGTTGGGCCCTTGAGGAAGGCCCTTAACCTTCTGTGCTCCAGGGCTAATTTTGCTTCCTAACGTTGCTGGGATGTGTGAAGAAAGAATTTCAGTGTGCTGTTAAGTATTCTGTTTTTCTATAATAGTTTGTGTAGTTTCTGTAGTTGTGCATTTAATAATAGCTGACAGCAATAAACAGGATTGCTGTGGTGGTGTGTTTTCCATGTTGCCTTCCATGTAGTAGCTGTGTGTGTGTGTGTGTGTGTGTGTGTGTGTGTGTGTGTGTGTGTGTGTGTGTGTGTGTGTGTGTATGTAAAGTCCCATTTACCAACACAAATGGATATTGAATGCCATGTCAGGGATGTAGAGTATTGTCAGATATGATGTGCACGCTTCACTGGGGTCTCGTAACAGCACATCTGGGTCCTGCATGTCAAAACCCTAAATCCTACACACCCACCCACCCCCAAACACTCCACCACCCCCTAAACACTCCACCACTCCATCTGCCCTAGTGTATTTTTTTTTTTTTATGTCATTTATAGGAGGTTTATAAAATTGCTTATTATATTATAAAATTTTTATTATATATATTATTATTATATATATTATTATTATTATTATTATAATTATTATTATAAGAAATTTTTATTGGTATGTCCAAGAAAAAAAGGTTCACCCTCAGTTTTTGCTTATCACTTATTACCACAGGGTCCGAATCAGACGGCGGAATCGGCGAAATCAGACGTGCCATTTCGCAAAACTCATTCGAACTTTTACCTTTTTTTCTCAAATTTCTCCACGTTTCCTGACTGCACCAGTTCCTCTAACACTCGCTCGCTCCTCTTTATATTCACAAATCAGCCTATGAATATAACATTATTTTACACGTATCGGAATACGACAGAACAAATCTGTTAATAAGAATTATGCACTCATTAACAGAAATAACAGCATAAAAAATGTCTGGGAGACTGAAAACAAGGTTTTTCCTGGGGGTCGGTCTTCGTATTGAATACGCCGCACAAGTTTCTGTTTGTAAAGTGCAACTCAAGTTTGATACCTAACAGAACAAATATTACAAGTAGCTAAAATAAAACCTAACAGAATTACAACGTCTTTGTCTAGAATGTTTCCTGAAATCTTGTATCTCTAGCTGTTAGTTCCCTGACCTTTTGACCTGTTGAATATAAGTTTCGACACAAAAATTTAAATATAGTTGTAATATAGTAATAATATCATTATATAGTTTCTACCATATAGTATGCTATAAAGCTAAATTTAAAAGCTGAATCAAGAATTTGATTTGTTTCCCAATTGCAAAGTAAACACAGGTTCATTATTTGTTTGAATTAATTTTTTATTTAAGTAAAAAATTAGGTTATGAAGACATCTTTGTGAAACTATTGAAACTTTGTGAAACAATCTCAGAAAGGTGGTAGCTTAATGGCATTGAACTTAAAGGTCATGAGTTCTAGCCACACCAAGCTGCCTCCTGGGCCCTTGAGCAAGGCCCTTAACCCCATAGCTGCTCTTTGTATGAAAAAGATTAGCCGCTGTGGGTGAAGGCATCTGTTAAATGCCGTAAATGTAAATCTCCGAGTGCTTTCATGCGAAAGTTACTTAATGAAGATGAGTCCAAATGCAATGCTTTAAACATGGATTTATTTGAGTTACATTTGGTCTACTATACATATCTATTTTTTCTATGTGGCTTTGCCCTCCTCTGTGCTTTCGCTCTCATTTCTTCTCTTCTCTCTCTCTCCCTCCTTCCATTTCTCTCCCATTTTACTTTAAGCGCTTGAGCATGAAGAACACCTCTGATTTGTGTTCACATTTTTGCACCCCTTAAACTCACCTGTCAGAAAAAACTCAGTTTGCGTAAGTGGCTATAGACTGTCAGAACAAGTACGTGAGTGTGTGAGCGAGATAGGAAGTGTGTGTTTGTGCATATGGTTACAGTCGGTTCGGAGGAAGAAGGTGTGTTCCCTAACGCCATTAAAGTTTGATTTCCCCACTCCCACACACTTTGAATAATTCAACCTGTCGTTTCTTTTCTTGTGTCGGCTTCCTGGCATCAGCACTTCCTCATTTACACACTAACTTTCCTCCTTCTTTCCCCATCTCATGCTTTCTATTTTTTATTTATTTTTGCTCAGGCTGCCAATATGTAGGTTAATACAACGGTGAGTTCACTATTAATGTCTGGTTAAATTCGCCAAGTGCAGGGTATGACCTTTGGCTTGACTTTTCCTGTGCAGGTTTTAGTGGTTTTCAGGCTTAAGTATTGTATTATGAATGAAATTTTGCTGGAAAATATTTTAGTAGTGTCTTTCAAATTTACATTTTACCTACTAAAGCTGTAGCTAATTATCAAAAGATTCAACACAGAGCTTGGGAGAAAAGTTGAAATGGAATTTTCTTAGTACATTCTTATTACATAAGGGTTCAGAACCATGGACAAGGCACTAATGCAGCTGAATATTCATTACATTTAAAGCAGATTGGGTTAAAAGAATGTTATTTCGTATAAAGCCGTGCAATTAAACAGCGCTAAGTTTTCCTCAAATCTAAAATCTATAACATTTGGGAAATCGGAGAGTGTCTTGTTATGTCTGTTAAAATTTCTTTGTTAGATGTGACTCAAATATAATTGATGCACTATGACCAAGGTTGCCAGATCTGTATGACAGAAGCAACCTAATTGTCAAGAAGTATTAAAGTAATCTGCGTGTAATTGACAGAGGTTACTACATTGAGCAGAACATGTTACCAGTCACACCACCCATTTCTTTTTTATGCAACACTTGTTTTCTTTTCCCATGTGAGCATCGATACTGGAGAGAAGCACATTTTAATTTGACAGAATATAATCTAATTATGCCTAAAAAACTGACACCTGTCTTTTATTGTGTAAAGAAAAGATTGTTTTTTTTTTTTATTCTCAACTTTTCTCTTAAATTTTTCAATTACCCCTAATAGAGTTTTGTGATTTATTCCCCTATTTACCTAAATCTGTTTTGCTTCTCTCACAGTGAAAAAGAATATTTGTGTGTGTGTGTGTGTGTGTGTGTGTGTGTGTGTGTGTGTGTGTGTGTTTGTGTGTGTGTGAGAGAGAGAGAGAGAGAGAGAGAGAGAGAGAGAGAGACACACAGAAGAGAATGAAAGGAGAGAAAGGTGCTACAGAGCAAAGTCACTGCAAAATGAAATGACACAAACAACAAAGACAGTCTGCACTTTCCCCATTTCTCAGACTTTCCCTCTATCTCATGCTTTCCATTCTGTCTCAGGGACATGGCTGTTGTGCTGCCAGCATACCATAACTTTAAACACCCCTTCTTCAAATATCTGTTTTTCCTGCCATTTGTTGCATTTTCTGGCATCAGCTTTTCTTAATCTAAATACAGAGCCTGTAAAAACATTTACTGAGCAAGTTCATGTATCTAATATTGTATTATTATAATCCTATAATTAATTGTCAACACCATATTATGTACTTACTTATTATTTTAATCTTTAGAAGTTCTCTAGACTTCAGGATCAGGGCATGCCTTTGAACATGAGAGAAAGTTGATAGAACCAGGTTAGAACCAAGACCCTGTCCCTGTTGGAATAGCAAAAAGCTGTAGAACCTGTGAGCTATTATTGGTTTAACAGGAACCATGGGTGTGAATTAGGTCATACTCATTGTTGGACAGGTCCATGTTTGGCTTAGAATCGAAATGTCACAAATGTTTGAACTGGATCATGTCACAATTACAGTGATGAACAGTATGGAGGCAAATGTAATTCGTTACTCTAGTTAAGTAGCTTTTTCATGTATCTGTATATTTCTATTTAAGGAGACTTTTACTTTAATTTCACTACATTTCAAAGTCAAATATCTCACTTTTCAATTGAAATCAGTCGTTCCTCTTTATTTATAAGTAGAATTAACTGGTCAAGCACACAGCAAGCCACCAATCAGGGTTGCCAGGTTTTGAGCTTGTCTTGATAGCAAGCAGTACATTTTGAGAAATGGTGTAAGAAACTCCAGACTTGAACTTGCCACAACACCCATGGCCTTTTTTGTGTGATTTTTTTTTTAAGTAGTTGAAAAGAAGGTTTTGGGCTCATGATCATTTTAATAGATATCAATCAGTGTTTGACTCCTTAATATTTTATTAATAGATTTGTGTGCTTAGAGTAACATTAGAGTCTTTTTACATAATCTGAGTTGATTAAGAAAGAGTCTTGTGACCAAAATGATAATAGGAACATTATAGCCACGATAAATCATCGTACTTTGGATACTTAATTACATTTGATGGCAAATACTTTTGTAGTTTTTCAAGGGAGCACATTTACTTTTACTGGAGTCATATTTTACCTGCCGTATCTCTCCTTTTACTCAAGTGGAGCTGGAGGAAGCAGAGCTGAAGATGTGGATATTTTCTTTGGGAGTGACGACGATGGACAGGATTAGAAACGAGTTTATAAAAAAATAATAATCATTTTATTAAGTATTGCCTATAGTAAGTTTGTAATGTCTGTGGTAGAACTGTTGAAACCGGTCCATAAGGTGAGACTACCAGCCTCCCCCATTTTTGGAATTTCCTAAATTCCTAGATGCTATGATTGAGCTGCATCGATAAGATAATAAGAATGTGTTAATGATATAATGGGACAATTGAGACATTCTTAAAGCATTAGGACATTCTTAAAGCAGAATCTTGACATGCCAATTATTGGTTTCCCGTTCCGTCAAGAGTAATGGGAGTCGTTAATGAGAGTCGTTAAGATGTAACTACCCCAGAGTTGGAGAATAAAGGGAGAGTGTCGAAAAGTATTAGAGGGGTAACACTCAGTGAATGTGGGAGTCGATGGGGGGGCCATGGGCGAGACTTTTGTGGTGGATGTGCAAAGAGGTCTTGATCTTTTTGGGGATGGATGAAAGAGCAGCAAGAAAAATAAGAGACAGGTTGTGTCTAAGACCTCTGTTGAGAGAAGTATTTTCAACCTGGACATACAGTAGATGGCCTCCTTCACTCGTCTCCCAAACCATCGGTCCAAAATGTGTACCTTTCGTCCTCAGAAGTGTGTCCTTTGTTCTTTAGATGCCTGTACATGGTGATTCTGGTCCTGAGGTGTTGCTTTTTCCGTTTTGCAACATCCTCCTGTGTAGTGGTCGTTTTGTCTTTACGGGTTTGAGTTGACGTAAACATGGATTGAATATCATTTATGGATAGAGAGTCGTTTAGAAGAATTTTGGAAAGTATTCAGACTTTCAGGCCGTAAGTAGGCACACATTCACGTATATCCTCAGTGTTCTCCTCCCTACACTTTATTCCACTCTCCTACATTCCTTATTCATAACCCACTTTGATGTATAATTGAGCCTTGCTCCATGTCCTTCTTTTCCCTCTTCTCCCCCTCCCTTTTCCCTGGAGAAAATGAAGGGAAGGGAACAGCAGGGAAGATGAACTATAAGTCTGAAAAAAAGAATGAGAGAGCAAATTCATTTGAGCACACACACACACACCAATCGTTTTGTTAAGCCTAGTTCAGAATGACACTAATTGACCATGTATCAGGATTTCTGTCTCAACTGGGCGTCAGAAACGATGACTAACACCTCAAACACTCTCCAGGTAAAGCAGGTTGTATGTATGAATGGGGTATGGGAGGGAAGTGAAACACAGCCGTCTCAGTAGCTTTTTTTCCAGTTTTTATGGTCCGTGGTAAGGTTAACATGCAGAACGCCAAAGGAGTTTCATGCTCAAGCTGAGATAACAGCGTATCCCTGGTACACACAGAAGAACAGATCTCGACAAAGCGATATGACAAGAGAAGGACATATAGAGAACATGCTAAGACGTGTGAAAAGAAGCAGAAAAATGGGTGAGAAGAAACGAAGAAATATGAGCAGTCCAAATCCAATGTGAGATGAGAAGTGAGGCAGAAATAGAATGAGATAGATGCAGGGATAATAAGAGGGAGAGAAAGTGACAAGGAATAAAGCAAAGGACAGACAGAGACAAACTATAGATATAGACAGACAAAGCAATTGGGGCTTTCACATTAGATTTCCATGCAAACTAAGAGTGCAGAGATGAAAAAAAAATTATATTATGAATAGAATACTGAATGTTGGGGAAATGTGAGTAAATATTTATATCAGAAATCGCACTTCGAAATTTAACTTTGGAGCTATCTCTCGGAAATCCAATCTCAAAATCGAGAATTTGCAGTAATGTAAAGTATTCTGAGTAAATGTACTTTCGTTACTGCACTTATGACTTTATTTACGACGTATTTATTAGTCATATTTTGCCTACTTTCTAGTTTTATCGAGTGTCAAAGATATAAGCAACTTTTACTTTCTACTCAACTACATTTATGATTCAATATACAAGGTGGTATCAAAAGGTTTCGAGACTTTCTTTCTTTTAGCATCTCCTATCAGGGGTCGCCACAGCGAATCATCCGTATTCGTGATCCGCATGTTCGATTTGGCACATGTTTTACGCCGGATGCCCTTCCTAACGCAACCGTCCCCATTTATCTGGGCTTGGGACCGGCACTAAGAGTGCACTGGCTTGTGCAACTCTGAGACTAACCGTGCCAAATTGTGCTAATCTGACCACGTTACCACATCACAGACAGCAAGTAAGCAAGAGCAAACGTGAAATTCTGCATGAAACTGGCCAAATCTGCCACAGAGACGTTTGACAAACGGCGATGCTGCGATGTGTCGTTCGAGGTGTTTTGAGTCGAACATGCAAGAAGCGAAAAGAACTTCACTTCACAGATGACGAGAGATCAGGAAGACCTTCAACAGGCTCAACCTTTAAAATTGTTGAAACGATTAGGCTTGTGCATAATGATCATCGGAGAACAATCAACATGATCTCACTTCCGCACCCACTCTACTTGCCAGATTTGGCTACTACAGACTTTGCAGTTTTCGCGAAGATGAAGATCCAGCTCCTTTTGACAACATTGCGGAGATCCAGAGCGAATCGCAGAAGTTGCTTGACACGCTTCGGAAAAAAGACTTCCAGGAAAGATTCCTGAAGTGGCCGGATTGCCGGAAGCACTGTATTGCTGTGCAAATGGAATATTTTGAAGGCGATAGTGTGGAAACTTAGATAAAGTAAATAAGTAATACAGTTCTTCCTTGTAAATAGAGCTAGTTTCATAACATTTTGATACCACCTCATACTCGAATATATTCTAATTGACAATCAGAGTTACCAATTGACACCTCTGCTGTAGATGTCATTAAGGTTCAACACTCCCCTACCTGCATCTGTTACCTGTGAGTAACTTTTTAGCACCGCTGACCTCATTTTCAGTCCAAAAAGAGCTCAAATCAATTCCAAATACTTTGAGAACCAGCTTTTGTTGCTCCTTGAGGTGCATCACATCACAGTCAGCTCTGAATATTTGGTTTATCTAAAATTATTTACTTTTGTTTTATTTGTCCATTGAATACTAATGGTTCTTCTACTTTGTGACATGCAGTAATTTGATTTGTTCATTGAAGATTCCTTTTTTTGAAAGATTTTCCTCACAAATCAACTGTTTTTGGCTTTTCACTAACATGGTGTTGAGGATAAGTGCATCATTGAGCCTAAGTTCAATACGAGTCAAATACTCAAGTACTGTTCAAATCAGATGCTTAAAGACTTTTACTCAAGTCAAATTGGAATTGGTGACTTGTAATGGAGTAAGTTTTGCAGTATGTAAGGTATGTGGGCTAAGGTATGTATACTTTAACTCAAATATGATTTTCGAATACTCTTTACCAGTGGTGGACAGTAACAAAGTAAATCTAATTTGTTACTGTACTTAAGTAGGTTTTCATGTACCTGTACTTTACTGAAGTTGTTCCACTTGGGAAGACTTGAACTTCACTGCATTTCAAAGTCAAATATCATACTTTTTACTCAACTCAATTTTGTGAATCAGTCACTCTTTTTATGAGTGGATGAAAACATAACTGCTCAAACACACAGAAAACCAGTAATCAGGCTAAAGCGCAGGCTCTGTTTTAAACTTGTCTTGATTGGCACATGGTGGTATCTACTTATCACCAACATACAGTTCAGCATCACTGCAACAGCATGCAGAACATTTTCAGTGGAATAAATGATGGAAGAAACCCCTGACTCAGCTTTATTTAGGTGTTTTTTTTAAGTAGTTGAAAAGGTTTTGGTTTCATAATTTTCATATATTAATAAATAGGAATCAGTGTTTGAATAATGTATATCATTTTATTAATAGATCGGTGTGCTAAGACTAACATTAGAGTCTTTTTCCAAGCTGAGTTGATTGTGAGAGTCTTGTGAAAACTTACTGGAGTCATATTTTACCTCCTGTATCTCAACTTTAACTCAACTACATGGTTTGTGTATTTCATTTCACAACTGCTCTTTACACGTGTGAGGATTTGTTGAACGAGGTTATTAGGTTTTCTATAAATCAAGCTGTTTTAAACGAATTCCCAGCTGCCCACCTGTCCCTTGTTTTAATCGTAATCATATCATCAGTGAATCACTTAGATTGCATTTAAAAGATTTTCTTTTCTTTTCTTTTTTCTTTTTTTTTCATCTGTCTGGCACCATTGTGTCTCATGCAGCAGCTGTAAACTTTCACTCACTATGGTGCAGGAAATTCAACAGACTCTCTGTCTGTCTCTATCTTTCTCTCTTTCTATCCCTGTCTCTCTCTCTCTCACACACACACACACACACACACACACACACACACACACACACACACACACACACACACACACACACACACACACACACACACACACACACACACACACACCCATTCATCTTTGGTTTTTCAGATAACAAGCATGCAATGCAATCACCAGAGAAATACATCCAAACACCTTTCACATACTGTTTCTCATGCAGGATTGGAACATCAGGGTGGCATAAAATCACAGAGCATATCCACTGCCTGTGTGTGTGTGTGTGTGTGTGAGTGAGTGAGTGAGTGAGTGAGTGAGTGAGTGAGTGAGTTACGCATGGCACCGAGGTCTAGTGCCGATTCAGTTATGTGTACACACTGTACAGTACATGCAGTACATAATTACACACAGCTGTACATGTTCACTGAATCAGTATCAGGTCTACATGTCTGGTAGACTGAGGACATTTCAAGGCAGAATTTGCTGTTTTAAAACATTTCCGATTAAAGGATATTATGTTTTGAACATGCAAATAGTATCGCTTTTCTATTTATCTGGACATGTAGAAAGGGAACTAAATCTGTAGGTGTCCATTGTATAACAAAAATATTAAGTGTGTATGCATTAGTTTTAGTTTTACAATGGACACGTCCTTGTTTAGGTCTATTTCTACATGTCCAGGTTAAAAGTTATTCCATTTCCTAACTCAGAACATAAATTTCTATCATTGAACATAAATTCAATGTGTCTCCAGTAAAACAAAATTCCCCCCTTCAAAATGTCCCCAGTTTTTAAATACACATAAACTTGATACTGAGAATGCAGACAATGAGTGAGAAAATCAGATATACCAGTCTGCAGGTGAGACTTCCAGCCTGCCAATGTTAGAATTACCAAAATTACTATACGATATGACTGGGCTGCAATTCGGGATTATAATAACATATCCATGATACTATTTAGATGTGTGTTTAGATAGAATTGGGATTACTGGTATGACAGGATGGGTACTACAGTATTATTTGTGTAAAAAAAACCCACAATAAAAATGAATAGTAAACTATTTTTAAATAGTGTACATTGTATGATTGTATAATTTGATAAATCGTTCGTAAGTACAACAGCAATCCTCTTTTTTTAAATCTGAAATTCTAGTATGTACTTTTAGAATCTTACTGTAGTGGAATTGTTGCTACATTTATTGATCATGAGAGGTCAGGTGCAGATATTGTGATGGAACAGAAATAAATACAGTATACCAATCAGCTTAAAATGTTTAAAATGTCTATGATGTTTGATTGTTTGAATTGAAGTATGCATTGTCTATTTATTATATTAATTATATTTGTTATATAATAATCCTTTATTATGTAAAATTTTTTATTAAAATATAATAATTATATTGTCCATTTATTGCACTTAAGATCATAAATGTAAAGGTATAAAAGACCAAATTTTACATGTAGAAACATACCCCCCACCCCCATCCAAAAAAAAGGAAAGAAAAGAAAGCAAGGAAGTTGTCTAAAAATTAATACACGGCATAGTGCTGGCTGGAGTTATCTATTATGGGGGTGTGTGTAATGCTTATTTCCTCACTTATCTGATTTAAATGATTTTAAATACAATTACAAAAGGTTTACCTTTTTATCAGAGCCATGGAAACAGCTTTGCACACTCCTGGCATTTGTTACTTAGGAGCTTCATGAGGAGACCAGCTGCATTTTCCACAGTCTGGCAGAAGTTCCCACATGCTGAGCTCCTGTTGGCTGCTTTTACGGTATTCTTAAAGAAATCACACTTGTTTTGGACTTAAAAGAAAAACCCTACAAACTAGTGTTTGCAGTCGGATTGGGGCTTGTGTATGGTGCATAGGGTTTTCTGGGAATTTTCAAGACTGGAAACTTGTCATGGGAATTAATGGGAAAATATGGGATTAAACAGGAATATATGGGAATTAATAGGAATAAACTGGGAATTTACAAATTTGCAGGTTAGATTATAACAGGGAACTTGGTCTTGGTTAAAACAACCAGATTTAATGCAGTTTCAGTTGAATTTTTATGTTGCACATTCATCAGTCACATGCACACATAATAATGTCAGAAAATGTCCATGTTGGCCTATTTTCACGTAAATTACATACATTTGTTTAAAACTTTTTTTCGCTTTGCGTAAGCAACAAAATTATACTAACAATTAAACCAAATGTAATTTTTTAAATCCTGTTTTAGTTTGCAAGCATGTCCGCTTATGACCAAACAAAATATTTATTTTTTTGTGTGTATATTAAAATTTCCCTCTGTTTCTAACTCCCATAAATTCCTGTAAATTGCCATAACTTCCCAGTAAGTTTCCAACTTGGAATATTTCCCAGATAGCATTCCCAAAGAAAGTTTCCAACCCTTCGCAACCCTAATTGTGCACTTATATCTCGTTGTTTCATTTGAAGTCATAGGAGCTTTGCGAGAACATGAATCATGTGAGAAAGTGGATCAGCTGTGGGAACGACTGCCCACCTTTCAGTCTACAGTAGGGGTAATTACCTGATTCAATCAATCATCAGTTAGAGCAGGGTGGACCAGGATGAGGTCTGGGAACTTTCATTTCTAAACTTTAAACCTGTTTAGAGATGATGTCACACCTTTTTATACACAAACCAGGACACCATCACAAGGATAATACATATGTCTAATCGAGTATTCTATTTTGCTGTCCTTCGTTGAGAACTTTGAGATCTTTACCGCTTTATAGCCTGATACATGCATTCTGGGATTTGTTCGATTATTCTTTCCATTCTCTTTCTTTTCATCCACCGGATCTCTAAAGTATGGATTACAGTTTTGCTGTTCATCAAATAAAAAACTGTCACCAGGGATAAATAGGAGTGTATTCACACACACTCGCGATTACACGCTAATAACAAATGAATGCATGTTGTTACTCCTGTCGCAGGTGGCAATATAAACAACACTTGTTCCGTACTGTTTATTGAAAATAAATATTACGTTGCTTTACACCTGTTCTCTCCTGACACAGACGCTAAGCAGTCTTCTTCTTCTTCTTCATCTTCATCTTTCGGCTTTTTCCATTAGGGGTCTTCACAGGGGATAATTCGTCTTCATACCCCCTGTCCTCTACATCTGCCTCTTTCACCCCAACTACCTGCATGTCTTCTCTCATCACATCCATAAACCTCCTCTTTGGCCTTCCTCTTTAAGCAGTATTCCAACTTTTTTTCCTCCTTCACCTAGGCGACAAATTACATAACTTACAAACAACAGCACAAAAAATGTGATGTTGAAAATACATTATAATATTCTTGAGCACGATGCAGTTGTTCTTATTCAATTGATTTCGGATTTATTTAATGAATTAGTCACAATATGTAATTATCAGCGCACACGCACACAAATCTGATTTATAAACCCGGTTTATAAATATAACAATATATGCACAGATATATAGAAAAGAAATGGTAGGATGCCACATAAATTATGCCAAGAATTTTTAAAAAAGGATAGAAGAAAGCAAGGAGGTCATTCGTGTCTCACACACACACACACACACACACACACACACACACACACACACACACACACACACACACACACACACACACACACAAACACTTGTACAAAGAGTCAGAGAAAATAGAATCAAATAAGTAAATGAAGTCAGAGTGTTGTGGCACCTCAGGCAACACCCCTTTATATGATAATCAGCCTGCCTTCATTTGCATAAAAAATACATTTCACCTTATTACGCAGATGAAGGGGAGCACACAGAGGAATAAGCGATGATGAAAAGAAAGTGACAAAAAAAAAGGACGCATTTACCAACTTTTCGCCTTTAATTGTGTATGTGTGTAAGGAATAAAACAATCAAGTGGTGGATTATATCTTCAAATCTCTCTTGTGGTCTCTAAAACATGTCCTCAGGGGTCTTATTCCTCTTATAACGCAGCAGCACATTGGATTTTTTTCACTATATGCATAATTATAGACCGGAATGTCTGGAGTTATTTTCTATATTACATAGATTATAACAGCTGTATACAGTCTCTTGCTTTTTGTCCCCTTTTCTGTTGAAGTGAGTGAGAAACCAGAAAAAGTCTTGAAGATGGTGGAAAAAAAAACACTGACACGGGAAACTCCTTCCTTTGGTAATTCGATATCGTGTAGATTATCTGCCATTCAGTTTTTGTGTCTACACGCCAACTTGCTATGAAATGATAATATATCAGAAAGAGTGCAGCTCGAGCTTTTCAAATCTTTATGACTGCGGCTGCAAATGCCAGTGACCGTCCCAAAACTTTCCTTTCTAGACACAATTCCCATTTGAAATCCTGAAGTATATGTAACGCAGTGCTGTAAACCTCCCTATATTCTCTCAGTAATGGTTTTAACATCAGTGCACAGCCCTCCACGTGGTTGTTTTCATTTGCTACAGAAACGGTGAGTGGGGTTTTTGTGGTGATAAAAAAGCACTTGGCATGCTCGGCACTTCGGGGGTCTGTTTTTTTTTTCCACCATTACCTCTAGATATCATTTTACCGCAGTGAAAAAAATGCTTTGCGCCGCTTTAAACGCTCCCGGTGTTGTTGTTCTCTCAGCTGTATCAATTAAACTACATGCATTAATCTACATATTTATACAGTACAACTATGAACTAATGTCAAATCAAAGAGGCAATTATCTCTCTCTCTCTCTCTCTCTCTCTCTCTCTCTCTCTCTCTCTCTCTCGCTCTCTCTCTCTCTCTCTCTCTCTCTCTCCCTCTCTCCCTCTCTTTTTTCCACATTCGCTCAATTTAGCAATTCAGTCTTCAAATGAATTCATCCATTTGTTTCCTTTTAATTAAATAATCGGCATGAAGGAATTCTATTTGATTTGGCTTAATTGAATTCAAAATGTAAAATTTAAATGATATCAAATGTAATCTTATTTTATTCAATACACATTTCTATTCAATTAATTTAACTTCTATTAAATTCCATTTATCTTTCTTGCTTATATATTCTTACTATTCAGTTATTCTATTTAATCCACTATCACACATTCACTCAAATGTTTTACATTTATTGAATTAACATGCAAACGGATTTCCTTTTCATACAAATTTTTTATTCAACTAATATAAATGTACATTGAATTTCACTCACCTTTCTTGCTTATATATTGGCAATATTCGATTCATTTTAATTAATGCTCGATTTCTCTGGTGGTTTACTGTTTTAATGCCGTTGTCATTTCTTTCAGACACTGTCGCTTTTTCTCCATTTCTCTCTCTCTCTTATCTTAATGCACATTTTTATTCAATTACTATAAGTTATGTTGAATTACACTCATATTTCTTGCTTATATATAATATAATATTTAATTGACTTGAATTTGATTTAATTCTGCTCTATTCTATTTTTTTACCGTTTTAGTGCTGCTGTTGTCATTTCTGTCTGTAATTTTTTTCTTTTCCCCCATTCCTCTCTCTCTCTCTCTCTCTCTCTCTCTCTCTCTCTCTCTCTCTCTCTCTCTCTCTCTCTCTCTCTCAGCAGAATTGTCTTTACTCATAGCTTTGTTCTTAAATAAAAAGCCCAAGCTCTTTGTTTCTGTCGATTCTCTTGTGCACACTCCCTCTCTCTCTCTCTCTCTCTCTCTCTCTCTCTCTCTCTCTCTCTCTCTTTCTCTCTCTCTCTCTCTCTCCCTCTCTCTCTCTCTCTCTCTCTCTCTCTCTCCATGTGTGTGTCATTGGCTCTGACCCTGGCTCTTGTCTTTAGAGACTGTGAAAGCAGGATGAATTAGCGAGTGCCGACCGGAGTGAGCAGTTACTGTAGCGCTGCTCCGTGTCCTTGTGTTTTGTTACAGTATAGACCATCATGTTCATTTCTCTCCATCTCTCTCTCTCTCTCTCTCTCTCTCTCTCTCTCTCTCTCTCTCTCTCTCTCTCTCTCTCTCTCTCTCTCTCTCGCACGCTTTCTCTTTCTCTCTACCATTTCTTTTTTTAAGCCCTTCTTTTAAAAATGCTGCATTTTTGTTCATTTTCTCAACTTACTACTCCTTATTTTATTTGTTTACACACACTTAGATTCACATAAGGGGTGTCAAAGAACTCCAAACACTTTGGAATAATAATGGGTTTACGTTTATAATCACTTCTGCAGACTCTGGGAACAGCAAACTTTCAATATCATTGCAATGTAAACTTTACTATGCAAATGTATTTAGACTTAGTCATATACACTTTACAGGCAAAAGTATTGGTTCTTCTTTAACCTGTTACCACAAAGCACAATTTTATTGGAGGTGGTATAATGAAATCTTGCGTTCACTTGAACTTGGAAACCCAAACCCGTTCCAGCATGACAATGCCCCTGTGCACAAAGCGAGCTCCATGAAGACATGGTTTGGAGTGGAAGATCTCCTACTATAGAGCTCTGATTTCAACTTTACTAAACACTGTGGGGATAAATGTGAACGCTGACTGCACTGCATTGAGGTCAATGGCTTGAGATCATTTGCTGTGGCTCAGTGCCTTTCAAAATCATTCACCACTTCTTGGACCTGCCATGATCTCGATAGACCGTGTGTGTGTGTGTGTGTGTGTGTGTGTGTGTGTGTGTGTGTGTGTGTGTGTGTGTGTGTGTGTGTGTACTATTGTCATCAGCACTCATTATTTCTCTGACAGTAAAGAAAGTGATAAAAATAAACATAGCTTTGGCCCTGCATTTTGTGGCCAATCTGTGAGGGGCTTCATCTTTTTTCCCTGTCTCTAACACACAGACACACACACACACATGCACACACTCATACACACCATCAGTCTCAATCTAACAGCAAAGCAAAATAGAAAAATGAAGGCAGAAAACAGACGTTAAATATAGGATACAAAAAGAATAATAATCCAAAAGCTGGTCATGAGATGAGCACAAAGTGAATTGTTAACTCCAACATCAAAGAAGACTTTGTCTTTATCCTTTATTTGTTTGGACATTTGGGTGATCAACTCATTTTAACTGCAGTAGAATTATTGATGAAAAGATTTATAGACACCCAGCTTACAGCAATGACAGATGAGTGACTGTTTTTGTAGAAAAAAAAATGAGAATACGAACATCAGTGAATTTCTTTTATTATTTTTTGGGATTGTATTTTAAAGAAACATTTGTTTTTTGTTTCCATTCACATCTGGTATAAATTGTTGTTTGTCTTGTATCTCTGATAGAAAAAGTTTTCTGTAGAATCATAGTGAAGCCATTTTTATAAATATATATATATATGACACATTATATGAGTATATGAATGTTATTACTTACTGATTTGTATTTTTTTATTTGATGCTTTTATTAATTTATTGTGTCTCTATCTGTATATGTGACTGATTGCGGTATCTGTAACCAATCAGCAATGGTCATTATGCCTAGCCCCGCCCTCTACATTAACATAAACAGGTTGCCATTTAAGACTAAAAAGGCAGCCAATGTAAAAAATGTGTAAAGTATCTTTCTTTCTTTCTTTCTTTCTTTCTTTCTTTCTTTCTTTCTTTCTTTCTTTCTTTCTTTCTTTCTTTCTTTCTTTCTTTCTTCTCCTCTTTTTTTCTTACTCATTTTATCTTTTAGTGACCTATGTCTTTCTAACTCTGTGCAAGGTTCACCGCACACACTTATACACACTTCGGTTTCTTTTATGGTGTTGGACTGAAGGACATCAAGCGTCTGCTCGTTCAATAACGTGCTGAATTATTAAGCAGCTCATTTCACAGCTGATAGATGGAGATGTATGATGAATGCGAGTGTAGTGAGATCACCTATTGCTGCATCTCGCACAGCTTCAGATATTAAATTCATACAGTTCCTTTATGGTCTTGCTTTAATAGTTTATTAAAAGGATTTATTTGGGATAATAAATAATTTTCTTATCCACATTATGCCTTTTTAAAATTGGAGATGCATGGTTGTGGATGTTATGGAGGTAAGATTTTTGGACATGCATGCCAAGGAATATTGCTAGAGGATGGTTTTAGGTTTATCTAGATTACATGTTTGCATAAATGACCCAGATGGGGTGTGGCATTATTAAAGCGCTTTTTTGCTCGCACACAAAACATTGTGCATCCTGTATATATGGATATATTAAAAAAGGAAATTTTTGGTTAGACCAGCCATACTGGATTCTTACCTCCTATTTTCAATGAAAACTAATTTCTTTTTATTTATTATAAGGTTTAAAGTCTGGCAAAACCAGCTTAGCTCGGTGAAAACGACAATTTCTTGCATTTCCTTTTCTTCTATATACAGTGAGGAAAATAAGTATTTGAACACGCTGCTATTTTGCAAGTTCTTCCACTTACAAATCATGGAGGGGTCTGAAATTGTCATCGTAGGTGCATGTCCACTGTGAGAGACATAATCTAAAAAAAAAATCCAGAAATCACAATATATGATTTTTAAACTATTTATTTGTATGATACAGCTGCAAATAAGTATTTGAACACCTGTCTATCAGCTAGAATTCTGACCCTCAAAGACCTGTTAGTCTGCCTTTAAAATGTCCACCTCCACTACATTTATTATCCTAAATTAGATGCACCTGTTTGAGGTCGTTAGCTGCATAAAGACACCTGTCCACCCCATACAATCAGTAAGAATCCAACTACTAACATGGTCAAGACCAAAAAACTGTCCAAAGACACTAGAGACAAAATTGTACACCTCCACAAGGCTGGAAAGGGCTACAGGGAAATTGCCAAGCAGCTTGGTGAAAAAAGGTCCACTGTTGGAGCAATCATTAGAAAATGGAAAAAGCTAAACATGACTGTCAATCTTCCTCAGACTGGGGCTCCATGCAAGATCTCACCTCGTGGGGTCTCAACGATCCTAAGGAAGGTGAGAAATCAGCCCAGAACTACACGGGAGGAGCTGGTCAATGACCTGAAAAGAGCTGGGACCACCGTTTCCAAGGTTACTGTTGGTAATACACTAAGACGTCATGGTTTGAAATCATGCATGGCACGGAAGGTTCCCCTGCTTAAACCAGCACATGTCCAGGCACGTCTTAAGTTTGCCAATGACCATTTGGATGATCCAGAGGAGTCATGGGAGAAAGTCATGTGGTCAGATGAGACCAAAATAGAACTTTTGGGTCATAATTCCACTAAACGTGTTTGGAGGAAGAAGAATGATGAGTACCATCCCAAGAACACCATCCCTACTGTGAAGCATGAGGGTGGTAGCATCATGCTTTGGGGGTGTTTTTCTGCACATGGGACAGGGCGACTGCACTGTATTAGGGAGAGGATGACCGGGGCCATGTATTGCGAGATTTTGGGGAACAACGTCCTTCCCTCAGTTAGAGCATTGAAGATGGGTCGAGGCTGGGTCTTCCAAAATGACAATGACCTGAAGCACACAGCCAGGATAACCAAGGAGTGGCTCTGTAAGAAACATATCAAGGTTCTGGCGTGGCCTAGCCAGTCTCCAGACATAAACCCAATAGAGAATCTTTGGAGGGAGCTCAAACTCCGTGTTTCTCAGCGACAGGCCAGAAACCTGACTGATCTACAGAAGATCTGTGTGGAGGAGTGGGCCAAAATACCTCCTGCAGTGTGTGCAAACCTGGTGAAAAATTACAGGAAACGTTTGACCTCTGTAATTGCAAACAAAGGCTCCTGTACCAAATATTAACATTGACTTTCTCAGGTGTTCAAATACTTATTTGCAGCTGTATCATACAAATAAATAGTTTTAAAATCATACATTGTGATTTCTGGATTTTTTTTTTAGATTATGTCTCTCACAGTGGACATGCACCTACGATGACAATTTCAGACCCCTCCATGATTTCTAAGTGGGAGAACTTGCAAAATAGCAGCGTGTTCAAATACTTATTTTCCTCACTGTATTTTTCACATTCTTTCTGCTATCCTTTACATCTCCGCTGCTCAACATGTGATCATTCGGAGTCATCAGAGTTAAATTCTTTCAGTCTGAGCGAAGGCGAGGCGAGAAAAAGAAGCCGGCAGAATAAACAAGAGCGAGAGACTGCTCGAGGAGAAAGACTCAGGACGCGAACATTGCAGAGTCTGAGTGATGCCGAGTAAAAGAGAGTCAGACCGAGCTGTATAATCAGGCGCCCAGTTTCCTAGATGTAGCAAGCGCGGCTATCGGAATATGGCCTTTGAGCTAGCGTAGGTGTAATCAATGTCACATTGTTCAGAGCAGCTGGACAGATCGACCCTTGCCTCTATGGTGCCGGGCCTTTAGCAAAGAGCACCATCGCCTGCAAATTGCACCATAGTCACCATTCAGCTTCGCTTTGGATTTGTAGTATTATGCTAAGTCCTACTCATCATCCACACAAAGGCCCTGTTAACCCTTTAGATCTAGCTGCGAGCTATACTTAACACCCTGCTTAGTCTTAACCTTCACTACACGCCTCTTTTATTATTCGTCGGTCCCTTCTGCCAAAAGAAAAAAGAAAAAAAACAGAACCTTATAATTGCAATCAACCATGCCTCATTAGGTCGTTCCATTATGTGAGCAGAATTATTCAGAAGTATTCTCATGAACATTTTTACATGTGGGTTTAAATTCATGAAAAACATGTAGACTCTGTAAAAAAAAATATATATATAATATGCTAGTATGTGTTTAAAACTGTACTAGTTTTGCTAATGCATTCAAATGGAGCAGTGGGATAGCTGGTCTTATTCAGTGGGATCTAAAAGTTTGGTACTGTTAACAACTAATAAATAACAAGAAAAGTATTTTTAGGGGAGTTTTCTAAAGTGTCTTTATTACTTGTGCTAAACCATTCAATTCAGTAGTTCAGGAAAGGAATACTGTAGCTCACTGTCTAAGATTGTTCTAAGAAGTTTGACTTCTGATCAGAACGAAGTGAGTTCAAGTCTAGTGGCCACTGCTGGGCCCTTGAGCAAGGCCCTCAACTCTAAACTGCTCAGTTGTATACATGTTTACATTATGTTCTGTGTGCGCTTATTAAATACAGTGGTACCTCGACCTACGAGTTTAATTCGCTCCGTGGCTTAGCTCGTATCTCAATTTGCTCGCACATCAAATCAATTTTTCTCATTGAAAATACTTAAAATGGCATTAATCCGTTCCAACCCTCAAAATGCCACCCTGTTTTTATGTTTCATGTTTTTAAATTAGGAAAATACATTTCTAAATAACAAATCTTGTCTAAAAACATAATCGAAAGAGTATGTAAAGATATAATAAGGTTTTATTCAGTGTATTTACCTTGGAGGTGAGACGACTTGAGCTAAAGAAAACGCTGGCGGAGGGGGGCGTAGGGGGTTGGTAGAGGCGATAAGTGGCGGAGGAGGGAAAACTCATTTTTTGCTACTCTCTCTATCACTACTGTACACTACGTATCCCTAAACTTTAAATTTTTCACTTTTTCTTCTTTGCTTATCTTAATTTTCGTTACCATCTTCGCTTTCTGGCTTTGCTTCGCCATCTAGCAGCGGCATCTCGAGCTCGTACCTCAATTTTTTGCTCACATAACAAAGCAGAAAATCGACCGAGTGACGGTTCATACCTCGGAAAACTCGTACATTAATGCACTCGTAGGTCAAGGTACCACTGTATCGCTTTCAGTAATTTGGCACCAGTAAAGAATGTGTTCTCTATGTTGAGTTCAGTAAGCATTTAATTATGCTCTACTACACTTTAATGCACATGCTTTTTCCACTTCACCGCTTTCGTCACACTACTGCATGTTCTATAAATGATGTGATGTACATGGTTCTTAACTATTTTAGTTAATACATTTCTATTGCCTGAATGCTCTCCATGGTGATGAACTGTCCAATTCCTTACTTTGCTTTGAAATACAGTATGTATTGTGTACAGTGCTAAACTCTCTAGTTTATTACTTTACTAAACTACGTTACTCTGCTTGTGTGCTATCCATGGTGCTGAACTACTTTAATACTGTGTACCACACATCTTTTCTGTTCATATGAAATCTTTATATAATATGCTCTATAGCGTGTGTTGCTGAGGTGAATTTTTCACCATTGTGTTTAAATGTACACACCCATTGAACATCAATTGAATAAATTTTTAAAGATCTTCAACATAGCACAAATCTAAGATTAATGTGTATATTGCTAGGGCTACCGTATAATTCTAGAGCAGAGATGTTAACTTTTCATTGGGAGTGACGAGCATGGACAGGATTAGAAATAAGTTTATTTGAGAGAGCACATGTAGGACTTTTTGGAGACAAGATGTGGAGGCCAGATTGAGATGGTTTGGACATGTGCAGAGGAGGGACATGGGGTATATCGGTAGGAGAATGCTGAGGATGGAGCCACAAGGAAGGAGGAAAAGAGGAAGGCCAAGGAGGAGGTTTATGAATGTGGTGAGGGAAGACATGCAGGTAATTGGTTTAAAAGAGGCAGATGTAGAGGACAGGGGGGTATGGAGACTAATGGGAGCAGCCGAAAGAAGAAGAAAAAGAAGATCTGGTCATTTATATTTTTGTTTGTCAAAGTAAATCTTCATAATATTAAATGTACTAGTTAGTTTCATAGGAACAAACGGAACATGCATGTGTTTTTCAAGAATGATTAAAGCTAGGATTTTCCTAAATTGTTGACAGACCCCCTAGTTATCCGCTGGGTAATAATGGATAAAAGATGTACTCCAAGTACTGTCTTTATATTGGAAATTACTAACAGTTCCATAAGATCAGAAAAAGACTTGGCACCAGTCCAGCACTCATATCCAACTCGTATTCGAGCAGAAACCCTAAAGCTGTCTGTTAATAATGTGAATGAGTAGGTAGTTTAAAAAATGGAGTCGAGTGTAATTATGAATTGAGTACACTGGGCAGCATCCAACCTATAAATGAGTTTGAGCACAGAGCAGTGGGTCAGCAGGTCTCTGTAATAAAGCCCTGCGATGTTTTGAGGGCCACTCGCCACAAAGACAGATGTCTCACCGCTCCCTGTCTAACCTTCTAACCTCAAAGAGCATCATCTCTCAGCCTGTGCCAAGCTCCAAAGCCGCATGCTCAGAGTCAGTGGATTGGATCGTCTGTCTGATATGACCCCGCTGACCCTCTGAGTTTTTTGCCAACGATTCCCCATGTGACTTTCCCATCGCGAAGCTCACAAATCTATCATCCTTAATGCAGACTGAGATCTTTACCCCTATGTTGCCTCTCTCTCTCTCTCTCTCTCTCTCTCTCTCTCTCTCTCTCTCTCTCTCTCTCTCTCTCTCTCTCTCTCTCTCTCTCTCTCTCTCTCTCTCTCTCTCTCTCTCTCTCTGTGCCTATCTGTCTTTCAAAGTGCTTAGAGGAATAATCTCACTCACATTATACAGCAAGCCTCCAGTTGAAAGAGTTCAGGGAGTCCCAGTTGTATTTGCACTTCTTAATGGCTATTAGATGTGCTCTCGCTCGCTTCCTCTTGTTCTCCAGCACATGGTTGTAGACTTTTTTTTTTCGCTGCTGTATTCTGTATTACAGTGTTTGATGTCTCTTTATGGTTCGTTTTTTTTCCCATGGGACACTTCTCACTGTTTCTTCAGAAACCTTGTGTGTGTGTGTGTGTGTGTGTGTGTGTGTGTGTGTGTGTGTGTGTGTGCACTACCTTTTTTTGTAACAAGATTATTAATGTATATCCCTCCCCCTTGATTTACTCTAATCATAACCATTATTGGTGATACATGAATATTTGATGCTTGTTCACACTAAAATATTGACATTCGCTATCCTTTGGCCCGAGTGTAAGGGCTGGACCACAAGAGAATGCGGTTTCCTGTTGCATTTGTGTGTGAAAATGACGTTATCTAGGTCAGAGCTTATGGACTTCAGTGCTTTTCATAGGAGCATTTCATTTTATCTTTTAGTTTTTTTTTTTTACATTTTTTGAGTGGAAAAATGAGTGAAGTTGAGTTAACCGATATGGATTTTACAAAATGTATGTGAACATTTTTACATTTATGAAATTTTACTTGAAATGATCTTATTCATACAACTGAGCAGTTAAGGCTTTAGGGCCTTGCTCAAGGGCCCAGCGGTGGCAGTGTAGATCCACTGAGCTATCACTTCCCATCACGGTTAATGAGATAAATATGATTGTGTAGATGATCTCTGGGTTTTTTTGACACCTGGATTTATCAAATGAATGCCCTTGTCTGGGAGCAAAGCCTTGACTGTTGAACACTGCGTCCTGCTTTTGTGCTTCAGCGAGTCGAGGTGGCTCAGCGTTCGACGCGTCGAGCTGAAGCCACATCCCAAACCTTTAGATTTCTTCTCTAATCCTCTTTGCCTTTCATCTGGTCGATCTTTTGCTTCATGCTCTTTTATGTTCTTGCTGTTATCATTTATTGGAATCTTTTTCTAATCCGGACTTCTCAAAGGACCGATACTCACAGTTCCAATAAACAAAGAATTTCAGACTTTTTTTTTCCCACTTGTGTGAATTTATGTGCAGTTTGACCAAGTAAAGCACTCTGCATTCCTTTGTTCAGTGTTTACAATGAATATTTAAAATATAGACAAATTATTTGAATTATCGGACCTTTGAACAATGAATGGTTTGTCACGTTTGTTTTCTTTGTGTGTGTGTCTATAGGACATGGCAGTGGGAACATCAATCTTGATGGTCAATGCTACAGACCCAGACCAAGGCACTGGGGGGAGTGTGCTTTTCTCCTTCCAGCCTCCTTCTCCCTTTTTCTCCATTGACGGAGCCAGAGGAATTGTGACGGTGGCAAGACGTCTAGATTATGAAATTACGAGTGCCTACCAGCTCACTGTCAATGCTACGGTATATACACACAAACCAACACACACACATACACACACACACACACACACACACACACACACACACACACACACACTCACTCACTCACTCCAGTCTAACCAGGTAAAAGTAAAACATTCTTCTTTACATTGGCACAAAATAAGACTAGTAGAATATAAAAATACATTGTATTGTACATTTTGTACAAGTATTCAGACCCTTTTAAATGTTTTTAAAAGATTATCTTATGTTGTAGTTTGATACAACAATTTTTTTCTCTTATTAATCTACACTCTATTGCCCATAATAAAAAAGTAATAACAGAATTCTGTTAATTAAAAAAAATCCTGAAATATCACACGTACACATGTATTCAGATCTTTTGCAAAACACTTTAAGATGAGCTCAGGTGGCTCCCATTTCTCATGATCAATGCTGAGATGTTCTAAGATGCCCTTATCCAAAGCAACTTACATTTATCTCATTTATACGATTAAGCAGCTATTGGGTTAAGGGCCTTGCTTAGGGGCCCATGGGTGGCAGGTGTTGGTGTTGCTGGGATTTGAACTCACAAACTTTGGCTCGAATGCTAAGATTCTAGTTTCTTGAATGGACATGATTTGAAAAGACACACCTCTCTATAGAAGGCCTCACAGCTGACAATGACTAGATGGAAGAATCTCCTCAGTGCCAAACCCATGGAAATCTGCTTGGAGTTTCCAACAGGCACCTGAAGTAGATTGTCTGGCCTGATGAAACCATGATTGAATTGTTTGGCCTCATTTCTAAACGTTATGTCTGGATGAAACCAGGCATCGCTGATCAAATGCCCAAAACCATCTCAACAGTGAAGCAGGGTGGTGGTAGTATTATGCTGTGGGGTGTTTTTCTGCAGCAGGGACGTAGCAACTGGTCAGGGTTGATGGAAAGCTGAGTGGAGCAAAGTAGAGATATCCTCAATAAAAACTTGTTCTACAGCACTCAGGGCATCAGTCTGTGCCAAAGGTTCAGGTACTGAGTATAGATTAATGTAAAAAATAAAAAAAAATGTAATATAAATATAAAAAATTTTAATATAAATGATTGTAGTTGCGGCTGCAATTTATCAAAATTCAAATAAAAGTGATGGGGGTTTAAATACACTGAATGCACTGTATATAGTGATTAGTAAAAATGTTATCAGGTATTTACATCAGAGCAATTACTTCTGTGATAGTACCATGATTAGGAACAGTATATAGTACATTAACACAACTTCATGCCCTTTTTTTATTCCACTACAGGATCAGGACAAGCTCCGTCCTCTCTCCAGTCTGGTTAACTTGGCCATCACTCTCTCTGACATTCAGGACATGGACCCCATTTTCACCAACCTCCCTTATAGCACCAATGTCGAGGAGGAAGCACCGCTGGTCAGTGCCCACACCCATACACACACTTCCAAATTTAATCTGCAACCATCCGATATTGCATTTCACTTTCATCTGAACCACTCTGACCAGTTTTTACAATCCCCCAGTCTCACAGAGTGACTTTCGAATTGTCGCCTCTACTTTTATCTCTGTAACTTCCTTTTATGGACGATGTCAGAGAGTGCACAAGCAAATCTATGCTCCTGGGGACTGTGTGATTATGCTAAGATTTAATTGTGGTATTCTATACACGCACGCACACACACACGCGTGCACGCACACACACATACACACACGTACACTCGCATATACACATATATATATATATGTATTGGGACACCTGCTTTCCCAGCCATGTGTGGTTCTTTCCCAAACTGTTATCGCAAAGCTGAAGGCACAGAATTGTATGCATTAGATGAAGATTTAAACCTGTTCTGTGCACAAAGCAAACTCCTTGAAGATATTCTTCGTATGGGTTGAAGTGGAAGCTACTATAGAGCTTATCTCAAACCTAGGGAACACTACTGAGATGAAGTGGAACCCCAGGCCTGATCACCTGACCTACATCAGTATCATGTACATCATGACTTTACTAACCCTTGTGTCTGAATGAGTACAAACCTTTACAAGCACACTTCAAAATCTAGAGGAACATCTCAGAAGAGTGGAGGGGATTATACAAGCAAATGGAGCCTAAATGTAGATACGACTAGAATACGACTATCAAAAAGAACAAACTTCTGATCATATGTCTGAAAACATTTGCCAATATAGTGTGTGTGTGTGTGTGTGTGTGTGTGTGTGTGTGTGTGTGTGGGTCTGTTTTGTATATGTGTGCTTTTTTGTATGTATGTATGTATGTATGTATGTATGTATGTATGTATGTATGTATGAAGGTGTGTTTGTGTACTTTGTGTCTATATGTTCGTCTGTGTGTGTATACATGTGTGTTTGTGTGTGCTAGAGATCTAGGATTGTCGTTCTTACTTGTAAATGCATGCACACAAATACACACACATGTACGCACACTCGTATACTCACACATACTCATCCTTCTATAGTAATATGGCAGAATTTATATTTGCATGAATATTAACAGTATGTGAAAGAAATGAGGGTTTGGTGACTGGCTGATTCATCCAAACAAGGTCAGAGAGAGAGCGAGAGAGAGACATAGAGAGAGAAAGAGAGAGAGAGAGAGAGATGCTATGAGCTTGCCGATTCTTGGCTCTGTGACTGAGGAGAATTTACTATGACAAATGTGTGTTATGGGTTGCCAAATCCTCTCTGGCTTTAAGCTCTAGTCCCCTAAAGCCTGAATTCGGTCCATTAAAACCTGCTTTTCTTTTAACAGTTACTGGGGACGAAATCAAATCTGTTTGCACACCGTCTTCTTTTTATTGCAGTGTTTCGTCGTGCTCCTGTATATTGTATTGAGATGGTAACAAATAGATGCGTCAGGGACGGACAAATCATAAATATGTTATCTAGCTTACCAGGCAAGGAGACGTTCCAGCATGCTGCACTGTCCTATTTGGCTTTCGCAGAAACTGTATGGCCTGCTAGTTAGCGAGTTCAATACATTTATACAGATGAAGGAGAGTGAACAAGGATCAAAATTCCAGTGGAGGAGTCAGTGAAGACCAGGGGTGCCCATTATTTCACTCGCGATCTACCAGTTGATCGCAAAGGTAGTGTGGGTAGATCACATGACATAATAAAGTATATTTATTTATGCATTTTTATAGTAGGTAGATAATTTTCTAAGTAGCCTACATGCTGAAAAAGTGTGTGCACCCCTGGTGTAGACATAGTCCCTATCTTCTCCTGATCAATCATTGGATGAAACACACTGACAAAAGTCAACATTTTGCTTATGGCATGCGGATTCAAGATTGGACCAGCAGATGTTTTTCTTCTGTAAACTGAATGCATTTGGACCTAAAAAGAAAAAAAGAAAAAAAAGATTTGTTGCAATTGAATTTTTATTTTCCTGCTTTTTTCATCAAAATGCATTTATGTTCAGTGAATATCTGAGACCACCCAGCTGTTCTTCAATGCTTTCTGCATGATGAAGCTCCTACAAGTTTAAATAGATGCATTTCTTTGTAAATTGGCAGATACATTTAAACGTCTACTATCTCGAGTTACATCCTCAATTAAGATTACTGAGCCTGTTCCAGAAGTAACCATGGAAGCCCACCAAATGACACTACCTCCACTGAGCTTTCATATACTGGATGATGAGCAGATCAAAATCCTTCCTTTCTTGACACATTGGGATTTCCATCAAGAGGATAATTCTGGGAATCATGCATCAAAAAATGGATGTTGTGTAATAGATGTATATATCAGAAAACATCTGCTGAAATTCTGATACATCTCATATCCATCTTTGGACCTGAAACCCAAAATGTCCTCAGTGTATCGCAAAAAAAAAAAAAGAGCATTGGCCTTGCAATACTTTTATAAAAGACTTAATGCCAAAACAATGCAACACTTTCTAAATAGACACACACAGACACACACAAAGCCCATAGATGCACATCAGATGCTGGAGAGGTATCTAAACGGTTGTTTTTGTATCCTGGTGTCCTCAAATTGACATTTTCAGCCTTTTAGTGTCAAACACCATTTGGCTGTCATACTTCCTCTCATAAGGGAAGGGAGCAAAAGAGAGAGAGAGAGAGAGAAGGACAGAAAGAAAGAGAAAGACTATTGTGAAGATGAGTATTTGGCTGAGTGAGCATTGTACATGTGTGGACAGCGGAGGAACGGCTCTCAAATAATTTCAGCATCATTTCACTTCCCCGAGTTTTTTTTCCTCTCACTTATCCTTCTTTTCTTATATCATTCTCTCTCACTCTTTCTTTTCCTCTATCTGTCTTTCTCTCTCTTGCTCTCTTTCAGCAAGGTAAATTGTATTGTAATTGGTGCAGGCTGCTCTTTTAGTACTCATGATGCATGATAAAATAATTCTTAAATGGTTCAATCTTCTCTTTTGCTGTCACACACACACACACACACACACACACACACACACACACACACACACACACACACACACACACACACACACACACACACACACAGTGTACTTTTAAGCAGGCATTTTGGCTTTCAAGTAGTTTGCCACTTATTAAATCTTTATGGAGATCATAAACTGAGCGGCATCCAAAAGCCCAGAATTATCAGGGAGGCTTCCTGAAATCTGCTCTACAGGACCTGGGTGTTTTGTATGTGTTTATATGTGTGTATGTGTGTGTGTGTGTGTGTGTGTGTGTGTGTGTGTGTGTGTGTGTGTGTGTGTGTGTGTAGGCTGAAATCATTGAGATGCAATTTTAAGATCTGGGTTAATGTTCCTATTGATGAATGAAATAATGCAACATCTATTTTCTTTAAGTCGCTCTGTTCTGGTGTTTCTGTTCTTGCTGAGAAGAAAATGTTGTATAATAAGGCCCAGTGGGATTGTGTGAGATCAGCGTGTGAGTGGATTTGTGCCTCTCAGGAAGGGGAAAATGCTGACAGTGTAAATGGATTTGAGTTGAAATGTATGTGTGTTCAAGCATTTTGACAACTAGTTGAGGTGCATGGTGGCACATGGTATCAGTGGCAGGCAGTGCTTTTCACTAATCACAATCAACCCACTTCTTAATATCATCATTATGACGCCACGGCTATAGAAGCCATCAATATTAGAGAAAGACGCAGTATAACAGAGCATTGCATCACAGACAGGAATCTCATACAGTGAGAATTAATGATATTACTAAAGCAAGAAACCCAATGAACACGAATCAACAAGTCTCCTTTCACTGTAGCCACGGCTACACCACCGCATACATCATCTCCAGCAGAAATATCGATTTTGACCTCATAAAATGACCTGCATTTTTTCCGTGCATTACCAAATTTGAATTTAAGGAAAATTGTGTGTTCCAAATTCCACGGAAAAGAAAACACAGAAATGGTACATGAAAAAGCTTAACTGTTTGAAACTGTTTTTACTTGATCTCCTCACAAAGTCCAGCTTTTCTTGAAAGGTCATAAAAGTCCTTGTAAGCGTACCTCTCCTATGGTAGCCTTTGCGGAATAAAAGAAACCAACTATTAAATCCACATGCATATATTTATAGCTTGTGCAGTTTGATACAGACTCGGATTATGAGCTAGTGTGCTTTCTGACCATCCAATCAAAGGGGGTGAACATGCTGATGTTATTGGATGCCTTCTAGAGCACCTCGAAGGGGCCTTCGAGCAATATGGAGTGTATGCTGAAAAAAGCCAGTAGGTGCTGGCAAGTTTCAGCTCCTAGATACCTTTGACTCCAGCAAAAAAGTGAAGTGATGGCTGAGATCTGATAGAAATTCCAACATAAACTCACAATCTATGAATTGAAGAGAAAAGACTTAATTAAATGAATTAAAGGGAACCAACCCCAACCACTCTCAGTGCCGGTCCCAAGCCTGGATAAATGGGGAGGGTTGCATTAGGAAGGGCATCCAGTGTAAAAACGTGCCAAATCAAACATGCGGATGATCCGCTGTGGCGACCCCTAATGGTAGAAGCCGAAAGAAAGTTTAGATAAAAATTTTTTTAAACATATCTGGAATTCCGACTTTTCGCTAGCAGAAAAGGCACTTTCTGGCCCGGATGGCCTGCCACTGACTTTCACATTTTCCCGGGAACATTTTCTGAAAAAAATAAAGAATGTCTATTTGAATTGTGTGTGTACACTTACTATCTGCTTCATGTTCTTTGTGTCTGCAGGGTTTCGAGGTGCGTAAGATCAGAGCGATTGATCAGGATCTGGGCAAACCACGAGGCATCGGATACACCATTTTATCAGGTCAGTGAGATTCGATTACTCGTCGATGAGAGTGACCGACTCTTTGTTTTATTGCATTAGAACCTTTACCCAAACATGGGTATCTCGGCCAGATTGAATTAATGCACGATCTGCTGATATTATGTGCGTCTTTGCTAATGCTGCGCTAATGGCCGTGACCAAAAACATTTCATTAGCTGCAAAACAAGCTTTTGATTAAGATATTTTTGGGCAGATTTGGCAAGGCATTTGGCTTCGGGCCATTTTCCATTAACATTATCTCTGCTGTGTCTAGCCGATCTGAAGCTGCCCCATAACCTTTGTGAATTACCACAGAAAGGGCATTTCATTATAGAACATATCAATGCATTACAATACACTTAATCACTTTGCTTAAGACTTTCTCACTATGGAATATTAATTATTAATCATGTCATTATTAAGTCACATTAGAATTGCTAGAATAGTGAATTCCCTTTTCATTCAATTCCATACATCACTTGCTCAAGTTATGACACTTTCCAAAAAAATATCCATGACACTATATGAAATGTATTTTAACTCCAGTTTAAAGAGGAGTACAGTTTAGTCGAGATGAATCTTGTTTTAATTAAAAATGCAAGAGTGAGGACTTTCTTGACCGTCTAGAGGATGAGGCTGTTTTATTAAAAGTTATGGTTTTAGAATAGCGTTACGGTTTAGGAGATGTTTTTTTTAGTAACTTAATATGAATCTAAGTTTGTTTGAACCGTGCCTTGATGCTGCTGTCCTAACCTTCTCTGCAAGTTAATTCACAGTATTTGCATTTAAAAGTTCTACTTAGACTTTTGTAAATGGCTCTGGTTTCATGATCAAAACATGTAACCTTTATTCAATGCTTTTTCAGTCTACTTTAGTTCTTATGTTCCTTTCTGTAATGGAAAGTAGTTTTTATATTTAAAGACAGGCTTGGAAACCCTGTTTGATGTCATGGACTCCCAGCTAATTTTATTTACTCTCTATTATCATTATCATGATCATTTTATGATAATTATCATCAGCATGGAAACTATATGGAAAAAAGACCTGGAGTAAAGCGACAAACCAGACACGGCTAACGTGGTTATAGAAAACGTACTGGTTTGGTCTGAAAGTAAAAATTTCTTTTTACCATGCACATCATTTATCGATTTGCCATTTTTTATTATTTTATTTTATTAACGCCTGAACGCCACAGTGGAATCACACACCAAATGGACACACCACATTAGCTACGTTTTAGCGCATTGTTCACTTCACAAAAGCAATGAGCAATAGAGTTTAATTAGGATAATTATCACATATCAGGCTTTCTTTTTACAATTTCTGTTTGATTCCTGGTAATGTCTTTATGAAAAACCCGGGCTGAATAGCTTCAATTGGACACCACTGACGCCTGTCAACTTGTCAGCAACAGTTGAAATTTTTTTAAACTTATTTTCTCTTTTTGAGGTTGAGATACTATGGATGAGATATCTTTCAATCTGATTGCAGCTTACTAACACCTTTACATTTCTGTCATACAAATGAAAAGGCCACATTTGCACCATTCAGAGCCTTTTTATAGGCCATGACACATAGGATTGAAATGGATCTTTACAGCATCCATTACACCGAAAGAGACCCTATACCACACATGCTTGTCTCACATCTTATATTATGAAAGCAATTTATTTATGATAAGTTTTATATTAGTAGATATTTTCATTTTGTATTATTTATTACCATGTTAAAAGTTGGAGATATGTTTTGTTTCTTCCTTTCGGACATTTTTTATCAGTCGGGAAATCGGCTCCACGAGCGGGCGAATCCGAGCCGCTCAGCTGCAACAGAGTCAGTAGGGTTGATTGAAGGGAGGTGAAGGCTTGTCAAAGTACTCATTACAGTTCACCTTGTAGGCACTGAGGAGCTTTACAACTCACAAACCACTTCTTTAATATGATGCATGTTGTGTTAGAAGGTTAAGCCAGTGAGTTAAGAATGTGTTTGTTCTTTCGGGCTGGTCGAGTGATTTAGCGCTGCAGGAAAAGCACGGCGATTTTACACATCATACTCATTACTCCTATCAATCAGCTCATACCAAAAGCACTCCATCCTTCATTCGGTCCGGTCTGCATTTATTTTTTTGACAAACTGCGAGTCAGAATGAGGCATTTGATATGTGTGATGTGGCTGCAAATGTCCACACTCAAGGACATGGTGCGCTGGTGCATTTCAAACACATTTTGTTTGAGATGATTTATGTCGAACGATGACATTCAGCATCCGGAAACCGAGTCTATTAGCTGATAAAGGCGGCCAGTATGAGCTACCATGGATTCCTGAGCATTCTGCTATTTTATATATAATGCTAGTCACTGTAAAAGGTATTAGAAAATGTGTGGAAACAGTTCATTCAACAGTTCATTCATTAGTTTTACCCTGTGAACACTGTGATAGGATCAGGATTTCAACTTGTCAGCAGGGTGAAGCCTGTAGTCTCCAGACAATACAATTTAAAAGGAGCTGTTTGTCATTTTATAGCCTTCTGCATACTATAGTGATGGACATTAATAAATAAAGGTTGCATCTCTATGTAAATCTGTACAGTATATCCCATGTGTGCTGCTCCTAGTGGAGACGAAGCTTATTTCTGGGCCAGAAATGTGTAGATGTACACTTAGATGAAGAAACTTGTATGAATCATAGGTTTAAAAGTGTACTACTGGTAAAAGTGGGTGGTTTTTACTCTCCTGCTGGTAGGAGTGGGTGATTTTTAGCCCCATGTTAGTAGAGTGGGTGGTTTTTACTCTTCTGCTGGTAGGAGTGGGTGGTTTTTAGCCCCAATGTTAGTAGAGTGGGTGGTTTTTACTCTCCTGCTTGTAGGAGTGGGTGGTTTTTAGCCCCATGTTAGTAGAGTGGGTGGTTTTTACTCTCCTGCTGGTAGAAGTGGGTGGTTTTTAGCCCCAATGTTAGTAGAGTGGGTGGTTTTTACTCTCCTGCTGGTAGGAGTGGGTAGTTTTTAGCCCCAGTGTTAGTAGAGTGGGTGGTTTTTACTCTCCTGCTGGTAGGAGTGGGTGGTTTTTAGCCCCATCTTGGTAAAGTGAGTGGTTTTTACTTTCCTGCTGGTAGGAGTGGTTGGTTTTTAGCCCCATGTTGGTAAAGTGGGTGGTTTTTACTCTCTTGCTGGTAGGAGTGGGTGGTTTTTAGCCCCATGTTGGTAAAGTCTGTGGTTTTTAGTCTCCTGCTGTTGGTAATAGGTGTTTTTAGTCTCCTGCTGGGAGGTTGGGATTTTTTTGTTTAGTCTCATGTTATTAGGAATAATTTAGATTTTTTGTGTATTGCTTATAGGAATAGGCAGTGTTTACTCTACTGTTAATAGGAGTTGGTTGTTTTTTCATGTTTCTGCTTAGGAAATGAATTTGCTTATGAATTTTTTTTAGTCTTGTGTTGCTGGATTGGGTTGTTTTTAGTCACATGCTGCTGGATTTTTTAGTCTCGGTTTGATTTTAATATGCTGGTGGATGGGGTGGTCGGTGGTGGTGTTTACTCTCCTGCTACTAGAACTGGGTGTTTTTTTATCTCCTGATAATCATTTATACTCTTATGTTGGGCAGGATTGGTTAGGGTTGCACAAGTCTTAGTGCCGGTCCCAAGCCCGGATAAATAGGGAGGGGTGCGTTAGGAAGGGCATCCAGCGTTAAAACATGTGCCAAATCAAACATGCGGATGGTCCGCTGTGGCGCCCCCTAATGGAATAAGCTGAAAGAAAGAAAGAAATGTTGGGCAGGATTGGTCATTATTTCTTTAGAAGTGGGATTATAAACCAAACCTCTGCTCTCCTTTAGTAGAAAGTAAACAGCAAAATCAGAGAGAGAGAGAGAGAGAGAGAGAGAGAGAGAGAGAGAGAGAAAGAGAGAGAGAGAGAATGTAAGTGCCCTTGTACGGTCTTTAAGCAACAGACCATTAGGAGTGTTTCAAACTGAAAGCAAAGTGTAATTTCCCCAAACACACTCATGTTTAATGGTAAAATCTATTGCCCTAGGACCATTAATGTGAGTGTCCTGAACTGATTAATTAGCTGTGAATCGCTGGTATGCTGAATTCGGTCATCGTAAGATCAATGTGAATCGTAAGAGATTTACATGAGACCTGATATGAAACCATGGTAAAATCCTCGGTACCCACAGGTATGCGCAGAAGAAATGCAAAATCTGAGGGCTTGACAGTGAAGCGATTGTTTTTTACCTTCTTTCCAAGAGATGGTTTGTTAGATTTTCATAATACAGACAAGAAATCCATAATATATCTTCTGTTGATGTAATAAAACTCAATGAAAACTCACACACACACACACACACACACACACACACACACACACACACACACACACACACACACACACGGTTGTAAGAGGCAGAAAACGAACATGTAGAGTTAACACAGCAGGGTGTTTGGGTGCAGTCCACATTCACCAGACATAACAGTCTCTTTTATTGTTTTTGATGTTGCTTTTAGCATTTGTGTATATATATACACACACACACACACACACACACACACACACACACACACACACACACACACACACACACACACACACATTCATTTAGGCAGATGCTCCAATGATAATCATAGAATGTGGATCCTAATGTGATTTAATGTGTGTGTGCTCTTCAATCATATTTTCTCTCTGTACAATTTGTGTGTGTTTGTGTGTGTTTGTGTGCATGTGCATGTTTGTTCCTGGGTGTCCTCTGTGGGAGTGCATGTCCTCAGGGACTCGTATTATTAGTTGAGTAATTAAGATAAATGCATTTTTAATTGCCAGGGTAATATTTGTTAATGAGCTCAAGAGTGGAGATTAGCATATCCAGCACACTTGCATTCTTTCTGACTCATGCTTCCCCTTGCTTTCCCTCACCGAGTGTAGCCAAGAGGTTGCTCGGAAGCTGTTTGGTGTATAATCACCTTAGTAATCACTTACTATGCTTGCTTCAGATCGGATCCCATGCTCCTACTACATGTTAAATTCAATTCATTTATTTCTCTTTCTGGATGAAAGGGTTTAGGACATCACTATTGCACTTGACTTCAGAGGCATGATTCGCTTTTCAGAGCTTCCCAACCTGCTCTCTGTCTGCTTCAGAGACTTCTGAGAAGGCTTTGCGGCATTTCAGGTGGAAAATGTTCTCTCAGAGTATTGAACTGCGGGTGAAACTAAGGGTAGGCTCCCATCCTGCAGAGGCATGGGGCAAGCACGGCTTGGTGATTTTCTTACTCGGACACATCAATTAAACCTGGCACTTACCAAGTGTTTTAAAGATTAGAAAAAAGATTTTGTTAATGCAAATAATGGCACAGTGGTAAAGTCAGCGTTGATTTTGTCATCTTGCTCCCCAAGGAAAGAAAAGGAAAGGAAAGGTGCTTTATACTTGTCACATGTACTTTACAGTACAGAAATTCATCAATAAGTAATTTTTATAGCATGTTTAAAAGTTACATCTCAAACATAAATATTGGAAAATAAATGAATCAATAAATCAATAAATAAATACATGAATTAATTAATGAATAATAATAATAATAATAACAAGCATCACAGATACTGCACAAAAATAAAAATAAAAAATCTAAATGGGAAGAAAATTCCAAAGTTTTGGTGCATTGGAGGAAAAAGCCTGATCACCCCTAGAACGTAAACGGGTGGGAGGAACATCTAAAAGACCAAAATCAGAGTAGCTGAGATGCTTTGGAGTGTAGACAGTTAAATGTTGTGACAAGTAATGAGGCCCTATACCATGTAGGGCCTTATAGGTCATCATAAGAATTTTCAAATCAATCCAGAATTGAACAGTGATCCAATGCATTGATTCCAAAACTGGAGAAATGTGCTCACCAGACCTGGTCTTTTTCACAATCCCCTTTCTTCGCATATCCCATATGCTAGGAAGCTGGGGTCAGTTTGGGTTTAGGGCCTTGCTCAGTAGCCCCAAGAGTGGCAATTTGGCAATAAGTCAGAACCGTAACCACTGACCTGCCACCTCCCCATAAGACTCTGAAAGGGGAGGGGATATAGAGTTTAATGGCCACTGGTAGGAAAACCATTAGTGCCATTCTGTGGATGTCTATAGTGGTCTCATTCTATGGCTGAATGTGCTCCGGTAGGAAGTTTCCTCAGCATTCTCCTCTCAGACACCTCAAACAGAGACCATCCATTTATCTCCACTCCCATGACAGAGCCTGCTTTCCTAATAAACTTGTTTGTGGTGAAACTGTTCATGTTCTTATGTCCTCCAGGCCTGGCATTATGCCCTTTTGCCGTAAATCAAGCCAGGAATTTGGAAGAGATGGTTATTTCAGTACCAGTACCGGTTCTGACGCCAGAGTCAAACTCAAATACACATTAAAAATAAGGAAATAAAATGTAATGAAGTCGAAATGAGAGATGAGATTGAGTTAACCCATGACATGGCTCGAGAAGAGGTTAATGTCTTGACTATAGAGCTTTCTGATTCATAATTTTTGCTTTGAACGTCTGAATGAAAATTGTAAACACTTAATGAATTATAATTCTAGGAGACAGAAATGTTTACCCATAAGTCATTAAATACAAAAAAAAACCTGATTGTAATTTTAACTGGAGAGAGAATGAGAATTAAACTTGCTGGAGTATGCACTGGAGTCGATTCGAAATAGAAAATGAACCTCATTTTCTCCTCTGCTGGCCAAAATACAAATCAGTAGGCTTTGGGAAACAATAACATCGGATTCTTTTTTTCGGAAAAGTTCAATATTCGGAAAGGGAAGATAAATATGTGTCATCGCTGCCTAATATATTAGGAATGGCACATAAGAAAACATTAATATGCATCGACGAAACCTTTTTTCTACATAATACGATCCTCCTTCACTAAAGCTAACAGACACAGAGGGCCCCCCCCCCCCCTTTTTAAATACAATAAACAGGATCATAATGATTTTGGAGAGCGTAGTTATCCCAGGCAAAGTAGAGAACATTAGACAAATTAGAATTTTGGTCTCATAACCTGTTGAAGTGTTATGGCACTTGTGTATTGGCTTCTTCATGAGCTTTAGGAGATTCAATTGGATTCAGGTTCACTTGTAATTCACTTTGGATTAAAGTATTTGCCGAAAGAAAAAACGTAGGTATAAGGTATTACTGAATGCCAAAAAGCCTTGTAAAAGAAATGAAACAGGAATAGTGTGTGTGTGTGTGATGTGTGTGTGTGTGTGTGTGTGTGTGTGTGTGTGTGTGTGTGTGTGTGTGTGTGTGTGTGTGTGAGAGAGAGAAAGAGAGAAAGAGAGAAAGAGTGCAAGTGTAAACTGTATGAGTATGTATAGTGCTGCTGGCACATTGTCACAGCTGTGACCTCTGAGCTTCTTAAAACCGCAGGCTGTGTTGAACCTGTGTGTGTGTGTGTGTGTGTGTGTGTGTGTGTGTGTGTGTGGCTGTGGCTGTGGGTGTGGGTTCTGCAAGTAGGAGAAAAGTGTACCAGATGTGTGACTTGTGTGTCCGTCCTCTTGGCAGTCTCGAAAGGGTCTTCAAAGTGCACTCATGTCTGATGAATACATGATGAAGCGCCACAGGAGAATGAGTTTTATGGAAAAAAAAAAGAAGGAAAAAGACACTCCTAGATATAACCTGCTAAACCTTTCAGCTACGCTGGCCTTAAGGGCTAACGTTAAAGCCTGGTGAAATCAGTCCCGCGTCCAGAAGGAGATAAAAGGAGGATTTAAGATTCTCAACTCCCATCAGGAGCCCCATTTACATAGTGAGTGGTATCACAGCAGTTACAGTTCTGCAATAGTGACCACATGGGTCTGAGTTCAAATCCCAGCCTTGGCAGAAAGCCTTCAGGTTTTTCTCCATGTCATGAATTTCAAGAATGGATTCAGCTTCATGTTCTGGTCCAGTTAGCTTTAAGTACATAAAAGACATTGGGAGTTGCTGCTATTCTTGACTGTATTGATTCCAGTTCCGGATGTTTTCAGTAACCATGATGGATTATTTCAGTATCGACCAGTACAGCTGCTGATTTTTGACAAAAAACCCTTTGACACCTTAATGACTGAAGATAATTAATTTACTTTTCAGATATTTAGATGACAAGTTTAACTCTTAATAATGCCATAGCCATTTGTGACCCAGAGTCTAATTGAGCGTAATTGGCTGTGCTCCCATGGTGGTAAAGAGACTTGCTCACCCCTGTCAATAAGAGCGACCTTAGACCATCACAGACATCTGTGCTTACATTGCGATTACAGAAGTGGACACTTAGGGCAGATAGAGGCAATTATAAACAAAATTGCCCCTTTTAGCAGACATTAAGTGCACTTTTGCAGGTATACAGCTACTTAATTCATCGTCCATCTCTTTCTAGGGTTCAGCAGCAATATTGTGGTTTTCTTTTTTTTTTTACATGCCTCAGTATCGGTGAAAAACAGTCGACAAGACATAAATACCCAACCAACCATGGTGCTGTGGCAGCTGGAGAAAACTGTCCCTGATATAGCAAGAAAAAAGATTAATACATAAAATATTATGGAGAAAAATCTTTTTTGGTCTCAGGTTTATATTTCAAGTTGAGGTAAACATTCAGACATACCTACAGATGTAACGCAGCCAGTTGCTCAGGATGTGTCTTCTTCAATGTGTGCCAAAACCAGAGACATGTGCCAGTTAATTATGATGATCTACCACCAGGAGGCGAGATCTTAATTGGACGCATTGCATATCTCAAGAATTCACTTTTTTTTTTCAGATACACTTTAAAAAAAACTTAAAAAAAATGCTCAGCCTACTTATCCTTGAAACACAAAATCACTGACTTACATTTAAATATATTGCTTTGTCCACGAATATATATTAAATTATTCCCAATAGTCCATGCTCTTTATTTCATCGGGTTTCTCCAAAGAGGCAGCCCACCCAACGGGTTCACCAACGGGTGAAATTTTAGATTGGAGATTCTATCCAATCAGATTTCAGCCGTCACATCACGATTTGCAGTAAGACCAGCAGAAATGAACAAAATACGCTCTTGGTAGCTTCAAATCCAAGTTTAACCAATCAGAATGCGATTAGGCCGCCTAGCTGGCGTCCAATAACGTTGACATTTTCACAGCCTTTAGTTGCAAACTACACAAGTTAAAATATATTCGTGCGGATTTAATAGCTGGTTTTTTTTTTTAATTGCACAACGATAAACAGAGGAGAAGAAACTGGTCTCAGATGCATGAGATACATTCACAAGACAGAGTTCTCAAGAAAAGCTGGGCATCGTGAGGAATAAAACTATTTAAAACAGTTAAGCTTTTTCATGACCTATTTATACTTTTGCGTCTGTAGAATTTGCACAAAAACACACATTTGCCTTTATTTTAAATCCCCAGGAAAACAGTAATGATTGCAAACAAATGCATTTTATGACGTTAATATTGATGCTTCTGCTAGAGATGATGTATGCAGTCATTGCAGCTGTGGCTAAAGTGAAAGGAAACTAGTTGATTTTGTTCATTGGGCTTCTTGCTTTAGTTTCTCTAAAATATTCATGGTCTCTGTAGCCATGGTGTTTTAATGATGGTATAAAAGCAGTGAACTGATTCAGATGCCACTGAAGGTATAGGTGTGAAATGCACGTCCTGCCACTAGAGGGCACATATTGTTACTTAAAGTCATTCATAGCCAGATTCTGAATAAATATTTATGTAATTTTGGTGTTTTCAATTATTTACAATGATTTATAAAAGTCTTATACATATTAGAGGCTATGTGTTTAGGTCAACAATATGCTTGTGTTGTTTAGTCTGAGACATACACGCACACACACACACACACACATACATCCATTGCATTGTTATGGCCACTTGTCCACCTGGCAGACTCCTAAGTGTAGCACTGCTTGAGCTCAGTCATGTTCTTCAACAGGATCTTTATCTTACGACTCTGTAGCTTTTCAATTAGCTACAGGAAAACTGGACTCAATCCTGATAGCTGCTCTAATCCCCCCCCCCCCCACACACACACACACACACACACACACACACACACACACACGCACAGGCTCATTTGCCACTTGCTTTGTGCAGCCTATTTAGAGGCAGTAAGCTGTGACTGTTGCTGGCAGCAGTGTGTGTGTGATCTGGAAAATCCGCTTTTTCCATTCTTTCTCAGAAAGCATTCATGGGTGATATCTGAAAAGCACGATTCCACCTTTTTTTTTTTTTTTTACATTTTATCTGTAATAGAATCTTGTTAGGTCTTGTCTAGCTCTTTTCCCAAAGCTGCTCTTTCCTTTCCGCCATGTACAAGAATCAGAACCAGTTGCACTACATCATTGTGATCTTTACCCAGACACCATCCGACACCATCCATGTTTCTAATATGTAAAACGGGGAAAGTGATGTCTGCTAAAGCATGTCCATGTCACTTGCATTCAGACATCTAGAGTCAGGTCAAGAATTCATTCCTGATGAGCTGAAATCGTTCCAAGAATACAGATGACACTTTTTTTTCTAGACAGATCAAAGATCACAGTCTTTTTCATGACGTTGATTATCTCTCCAGGGTCCGAGTGCTCTGGATAGAGTGTTGCCTTATGACCCAACTAATAAATTGTAAGGCATAGACTCTCTCTCTCTCTCTCTCTCTCTCTCTCTCTCTCTCTCTCTCTCTCTCTCTCTCTCTCTCTCTCTCTCTTTCTCTTTTTTTTTTTCTCTCACTCTGTTTCTCTCTTACAGATTCTCTCTGATCGTGATCGCTAAAACAGACACCGCTTTCATTTTTAATCCACATCCTGGCAGACACACATAGCCGTGTTTTCCTCGTTTCAATTCATCCATTGCGGCATCACTCTTGACTAAAGCCTTTCAGAAATGGCCTTGATCTACTCGGTTTGTTTAGTATAATCTATTCCAGTTTCAATAACTGACTTCATTTTTTTTTTTTACCAAATGCAAAAACATACAACTACAAGGGCATTAATTCTATACCATCAGCTGCTGTGTGTAATAATTAAGGTGGTTTTATGCTTATAGAATAATTAGACATTAATTTAAAATCTTGTGTTGTCTTACATTGATTTTTGGCGAACAAAGGTTCTGGAACAAATAGATTTCATAAGTAAATAACACCTAATATTTGACTTTCAGTGGTGTCCTAACTGAATCAGTCCACCTCTTAATACCATCATTATGACCCCACGACTATGGAAACCATCAGTATTATAGTGAAACGCAGTATAACAGAGCTGAATCACAGACAGGAATCTCATACAACGATGAATGAATGGCTTTACTAACGCAATAAACACAAGAAGTCAACAAGTCTTCTTTCACTGTAGCCACAGCTGCACCGCCCATATACATCATCTCTAACAAAAGTATCAATTTTAACCTCATAAAATGAGCCCGTGTTTTTTTTTTTTTTTTTTTTGTCCATACGTTTTCTTGGGGATTTAAAATGAGCAAATGGTGTGTTTTTGCAAATTCTACAGAAAAGAGTTCTATAAAAAAAAAAAAGATTAACAACCAGTTTGAAGTGTTTTGGCCCGACTTTTCCTCACTATGTCCAGTTTTAAAAAAAAAAAAAAAAAAATTTTTTTTTTTTAAATGTCCCTGTAAGTTTATCCGCGACCGAATCAATTTCTTCTCCTCTTTCAGCCATTGTGGAATGCAGTTGCTGCAGATGTGGTTTAATAAACTTTAAGGTTAAGTATTGCACTCCATTGCCAATTCTAATTTGTTTTTCTGAATTTCGCTGCTTTGCATCTTGTTGTATGGCTTCTATATTGCTGCTCCTGACGACTTCTCGAGTTACCCCTGCCCTGGGAGATATTTGGTGATGTCACCAAAGTCGAGTGTTGACGGCAGATTTCTTTTAATTAGCTGACTCCTATAAACGCTATGTAATGCATTCCACAGGAACCCGAATTGAGTAGTTCATCTCATAATCCCTCTGGTCCGTTCATTGTTTTGTCACTCCTATAGATGCTACACAATGCAACCGATCAAGTTTTTTTTTGTTGTTTCTCTTGACATTACTGTTACAAAAATGTTCGGAGTCACGTGACAAAAGAACTAATGACACAGACCAGAAGATATGTACAAAATAAGGACATAATTATTATTATAACTTGTATTCAGCTGCATTGTCATAATTTCATTATTGGAACTACAAAGTTTGTGTATGTAGACTTGTTGGGGGAATCTGCTTATTGAATATGTAACATTTGATAATATTTCTTATCAAAAGAACGAAATATCTTAAATGACTCAATAAAGATTCGAGAAAAAAGATTCAAGTCACTGAGATGATCCGATCTTCCGATCACTGGTCGGAAAGCGGAGCCTTTTTCCTCGATTCCGAACTATCGTTGTGAACGTAGCCATAACTCTAAACGCACTGCTATCTGATAGATTTCCCAGCGTGCGCATTTGTATTTGGGTAATCTCTAAAGAACTGGCATAATTCAGTTGGACGTCCATTGAATAGAACATGAACTTTGAGATTCATGTGAACGGTTCACATTACGCCATTCCAAATCCAATGAAACCGAGCTAATTAAATGCACACTAAACCTTGCATTAGCGTGACTGAGGGCCAAGAAAACGCGCTGCACTCCTGTTACGCCCGATTAAACGCCAATTTGAAGAGTGTGAGCATGAATGTGTGTGTGTGTGTGGTTCCAAGTGTGCATAGGTTTTGACAGACAAGCAATAGGCCTATTATTGTATGGCGATAACAGACGCATGGATTAAAACACCAACCCATTTACATTAAATATTAGGTTTATTCGCAGAAAAGGATGGTGTAGTGCATATTTTCAACCATACATTTCTATCTTGGTCATATTGTGTTGTTTTTTAGTTGTGTTTTTATTTAACGGCTTTTTAAACAGCTAGCATGGTAAGGGAAGGGATTTTACCTGTAGAGACAGAAAAACAGCAGGTTCTTTAAGAAACCTTTAGACTGAAATTTATATACCATTCTATATCTATTGGTCATGAAAATCAGGAACGTTTAAGTCTAACGTGTGTGTGTGTGTGCGCGCGCACGCGTGTGTGTGCGTGTGTGTGCACAAGTTCAGTCACATGTGTGAGTTGTGGATGGCTCGGCTTCTCATTTTCCAGCTCACTACTGGCAATAATGTGAAAGCTTTGGCAATGTGCCCATGTTCCACACCTCTGTATTGACCTCTACACACAAACCCACACACCCACCCACCCACCCACCCACACACCAACACATCCACACACATTATTTACTCTTATGGCAATTACTCCTTTTGTGGAAACCTTTTTCTGGTCGAACATAAAATTTACAGTGTATTAAAAACGCCACTATTACACTCTGTTTGCATTCAGTTTTATGCTCCGTGTATCTGAAGTAGAAATGAATTTCCCTTCGGAGTGTGTGTTTGTACCAATTTGAAACACGTTTCACATCCTCAACCTGGCAGGATTAACTTTGTTCGGAGCTCAGTACGAAACCTGAGGTGTGCAGAAAAACCCTGGGATTTTTATTTGATTAGTTCCATACGTTTTGTTGGTTATAATCGATTTCTTCCGTAAGCGTTGTCACATTTTCAATGTCAGTAATTACCCTAAAACCCTGATAAGTTAAAATAACTGCCTCATCATGGTAATCTCCTTGTAACCATTTAGAAATGTTGATGTGGCCTTTCATTTTTGCACCCGTGTTGTTTCTGAGAGCCGAAGCCATGGCGAGAGCAGTGAATTGAAGCTTATTATGGCACGGATTTGCTCTGTTACTTCTGAAAAACTACGCAATCTTCTCCTGTGATTGTGTGCACGCATGTGTTAAAAAATCAGTTGATTTTCACTTGCAGATGTGCATAAGTGTGTGCTCGTGTATTAAATGATACACGCATGCAGATTGGATGCTTTTCTCCATGCTGCATGTGCATTTAGTCTTCCACAGGCATTCCTTTATCTTGTTAACTCTGCATATATGTGTGTGTGTGTGTGTGTGTGTGTGTGTGTGTGTGTGTGTGTGTGTGTGTGTGTGTGTGTGTGTGGTTCATCATCATGTCTCCGCCTCCGCAGGTGTGAATGACATGTGAGGACGGCAGTGGGCCGTTTAGTACACTGCTGTTGCATTATATTATAATTCTGGTCAAGCACACAAAGCAATTTCGTGCCATCACGGATACTTTGACCCTCCCAGTGTGACTGGGCACCAAACACGTGCCACTCAGCTTAAGGACCATCAACGTTCTAAAAATAATGCAGGCGCTAATGCAGCTCAAATCCATGCTCACGTTGAAGGTTAACTACAGACATCTGTAGTCACTCAGCAAATATTTTATGTGTAGAGATTGAAAAAAAAAAAATCTGAACTGTCGATCCAGCACAATTAATTTTATTCCGTCGAATTACAGTTTATTTCTGTAGCGCTTCTCACCAACGGGATTTGTCTCAAAGCAGCTTTACAGAATGAAAGAATTATAGACTCAAATTTACTTATATTTAAATTTGTTTATTTATCCCCAATGAGCAAGCCTGGGGCAACCTTCGCAAGGAAAAACTCCCTCAGATGTTAAAGTGCTCTAACAGTGGTGCACCAGCAAAAGGGTTGTGGTTGGCCGGGGCTCATTGATGCAAGTGAGGAGCGAAGGCTGGTCCGTGTTGTCCAATCCAACATACTGTATAAGCTCCTGTAGCTCAAATTACTGAACAAGATAATGCTGTTAATGCTTGACTGGTCTGAACTCAACACAATATTAGTCAGGTGGTCATAATGTTATGGCTGCCACTCCTGGTCCCCGAGCAAGGCCCTTAACCCTATAGCTGCTCAGTTGTATGAGTAATATAAATGTAAGTTGCTCCTGATAAGGGCCTCTGCCAAATGCTGTAAGTGTAAATGCAACTGTAGACTCTTATTTGCATGTCATCACCTTCCATAGTCTAGGTCACTTATTTCACATATCATTATAGAAGATATTTAGGTTTGTTGCCGCAGTAAAAACGTACCCCATGCCACAGTGATGAAATAATATCAATCAAACCAAGTTACTGAGAATCATTGAATGGCTTTGGCTTTTATATATGTGTAATGTGTGTTCATGGATCTGTTAGTCCAGTGCCTCATCCATCCTAAACCTCTCAGCACGTCACTGCTACATGAATAATCGCATTTTTTTCGCAGGAAGCTGATTATCACGTTATGTAAATACGCATATTTGTTGTTTTTTTTATTGCCTCGTTGAGAAGTATGTGATGTACTTAATATCCCAGGATCACTGTAGATATATCTGTAGAACACCTGACATGGACTTTGACATCATCTTTTGACTGTAATTAGTTTTCCAGAATGACAACCGAGATAAAATATTTGCACGTCTCCTCTGTGATAAAACGCTTGCATCCAGACGGCTATAAATGAATTCTGTCAGCTTCCCCCTGCACGAAAAACCGGCTGTTTGCATTCACTCATTTATAGAACTTCAAAACCATTGTAGCATCGCATTAGCAAATATAAGTTCAAGCTTTATCATTTGGATGGTTAGCTTGTGGGCCTGGTGTTGTTTTACTGGTTTTATTTAATATGGACGTGGTAGCTTAGTGGTTAAGGCATTAGACTTTGGACTTTCCAAAGGTCATGATTTCACATCCCAGCCACATCAAGCTGCCACTTTTGGGCCCCTGAGCAAGGCCCTTAACCCCATTGCTGCTCAGGTGTATGATTGTGTTAAACATCTGCCAAATGCCATCAACGTAAAATGTAGTTTTCCCCTAAACCCACTTAAAAGGGATACACAAGTCTTGATATCCCAAACCGACAAGACGCTACGTCCAGCATTTGCAAAAGGATGTCACCTTCGTACACGCTCATTGGCTAAGACTCAATTTACAGCCAATCCACTTTTCCACTGTTCTTTTTTTCTTCCACCGTTCTTTGCTTCCACCTCTGGCCTCAATTCACGAAAATGATCCACAAGGCTGTGTCTTTTTTCCCATGCTTTGGTTTGTTGTCGATGGCCCTCTGTCACCCCACTCACAGTTCAACAATAGTTCGACCAGGCCCAAGTGGACCGAGACCAAAAACAAGTCTGACCCGAGGTTAATCTCGCTTGCCCTCACTTCTGTCAACACGACCCCATTTTGCCGTTATGAGACCTTATGTTCAAACACTAGTGCACTTGATTCACACTCGCGGAGCCAGAGGACACAGGCTAACAGCAGCATACAGCAACAAACATGACACAAAGGGCTGGTGTTTAAATGGGAGCTGTGTGAAAATTGAAGACGTACAATGCTACAAGAGTGGATTTTCTACAGAAGAGAAAACTGGTGTCTATAAATGACGGACGGATTTTTTTCCATACATTGGTTGATTCTGCTGCAGCATTTTGCTTGTTCTTCAGTCCTCAAACTTGAAGCTTTTGGTCTTTATCAGGGGTCACCAAACGTTTTTTGTGAGGGCCACATCATTTTTCCTATAATATATATTTTAAATTTACTTTTCTAAATATGTTTTAGGCTTTGTTCAGAGCGCTGTTCGCAATGTGGGGGCTGTAGTTTGGGGACCCCTGGTCTACAGTGACAGAGTTGGAAAAAACTGCATGTGTGTTACAGAGTTCAGAGTTCAGTTGTCTTGGTGTTAGAGTGCATATTTTTGGTGTTTTAAAGCCCAATTTAAAGTCTTTTAGCTCCACTCACCCACTGCCACATACATATATACTGTAAAGTTGATACATGTAAATTGCTCTGTTTACTAAATTATGTTCTGCAATTTGTTAAATTATTACCATACTACAGTATACAAACCCATACTGATATCCATTCTTTAAGACTCCTGGGACTGTTTGACTCCATGTCTTGACTCATTTTTAGGTTATTATGGTCATTGTAGCGCGTTTCCATCATAACTCTGGGACTATCTGTACTAATGTGCTTGATATTGAGATATTTAGTTCTGGGATGAGAGCAGAAAAGTGTTTACGATTACAGTAGCAGCTGAACAGTATTTAATCCTGATTTTCCACTAAAACAAGAGTAAGACCTGGGCATTTTGAGAAGTGTGTATCCATGTGGGCCCATTTAGAGCACACACAATTGCAGAATCCCAAAGGATCAGGATTAGTCAGGCAGGTTTGGAGGAAGAGACGAGCTCCAGCAGTAGACGTGTGTCAGAAGAATTAGGCCCAGGCATCACATCAGGCAGCAGGAGTGGGTGTGCAGTTCAGCCGGAGGGAATCCCCGGAAACAAAATGGCTCGTGTTCTGTAGTAGTCACACAAAGACTCGGGCTATTAAACAAGTCCAATAACACTTTGAGGGCTATCGCTCCGAGCCAGATTGCTTCCAAGTTATGAACTGTGAGAAAACTGAAATTCACATACCACTGAAAGTTCATAAAGTTCAAAAACAATAAAGTTAGAGCTAGTTAATCTTACACACTTTTGCCATGGAAATGCTTTTATAAACGAAATCAAAGGGTTTCTACATTATTTGTTACTTTAAGTACTAAAGTTGGGAATAACTTGTTTTTGGTTTAATACCAGAATCTATTACAGGACTTCTTTTCCCCTCTCGTCCCATTCTGTTATAGGGTTTCCGTGCATACAACTCTATTTACCGGCGTAATGAAAGTCAGCACGTGTCCACTAATTTGTCGCTTGGCTGACTTGATAAATGCAACCGAGCATTACTATCGGCTACGCACATTTGCTAACCCGTAACTGTAGGCTAATTAACGCTGCTCGTGTTAGACTGTCTGAGATCAGGGTTGACGGAGTGGCTCATGTAGTAAATCGGTCTGCTGCGCAGAGATAGCAGAGGAGGGCCGCTAAAGGCTGCCACTACTGTAGCAATGAGCTAGGCTTAGCAATGGAGAGGAGCTGATTGGACTGGGACTAGCGTTGATTTTACAGCTCTTACACATGCAGCAGGCAAACATGCTTGTGTGGGGGAATACGAATGTGTGCTTGAATCTCAGGGCAAAGATAAGTCATTTCACTAGTAAACTCTGTGTTAGCATGCTGTGCTAGTATTTTTGGGGCTAATTTTGTTGATATTAATGAGCTCACTAACATGGAAGAAAAAACGGACCGGTTGTGGATATTATTATTATTCGTTATAACCTGTTATTTATTCGAGCAGTTGGTTTTAACACCTCTGACATATCCAAGAAATTATAACAATTACATAATATTCTCAGGCCGTTGCAAATTTGTCATGATTTTGTGAAAATTTTAGATGCCAATTGATGCAAAAGATGCGAAATCCTTGAGTATAACATCATTTACGACTAAATTGCGTGGCAAATTTATGGCACTATGCTGCAGTGGATAAGAAATAAAAAACAAAATAACAATTTAGAAAACACAGTGACAATTACTAACAAACCGGTAAAGGTAGCTATAGTTCGTGAATGCAATACTTCTAATACCGTTGATTGGACGGGACATCTGTCACTCAGGATATGCAGGAAGTACAACAGCCTTTAGTAGCAGTAGAAAGTGTGCAAATGAACTTTGGTTATTTTCTTAAGTTTAAATTTATACAAAAACTGGTTTATAGTGAACGCAGAGCTCCACACATACACAAGAATTAAAGTTAGATACACAATTTCTTACTTCTTGTATACCATGAGTGACCGATAACTCGTCCAATCGGCCATAAGCATTCAATTCACAAATGGAATCCTGCATTGTCTAAAGGCATAAGTTAAATTTTTTTTTTTAGAGTACAATCCAAATATAAAAGGCTTGAAACAGCATCTGAACGGATCCTAATTCAGTGGTGTTAGATTGAGCTGATTTGATGGTAAAATATTTGCTTCTAAATGAAAAATAATCTTCTAAATAAAGATGTTTGTAATTTTGGCATGTGGTGAATCTGATCGTGAGAGTTAGCATTCTTAGTGCTTTTCCAATTCTAACCTATAATGAATGGACATTCACTGCCACCCAGATGAGGTTGGGGTTCCTTTTTGAGTCTGGTTCCTATCAAGGTTTATTCCTCGTACCATCTCAGGCTACGTCTGCACTAATCCCGTTCAATTTGAAAACTGCGTTTTTGTCGGAAAAAATGCTCAGCATCCACACTTTTGTTTCAATTGTTTTGCAAAATGTAAGATGCTTCTACCTACATTTTTTTGCTTGCAGGTTATTCACTTTCCGGCTCTTTGAAATGTCAAGACAATGACTATGTGACATTGACTGAAAACAGTCTCAGTGTGGACAGAAGACCGAAACAGAGAAAAACATGCATTTTTAAAAGCAAATGAATTAGTGTACACATGACCTCAGGGAGTTTTTTCTTGCCACTGTCACCACTGGGTCGCTCATTAGGGCTCAACTTATAGGCACCAAACTTATAGGCATTATAAGTTCAAATTTAGTTCAACCTGCAATACTGATCTGTGCAAAGCTGCTATACAAATAAAACTGAACTGAATTGTATTGAATCAGTCCTGTGCATAAATACCATCTGACTGTATTTTGGAGTGAATTTTTTTTAAACAAAATGACCAGGTCAAGAGTGCTCAGAGTGTGTGTTAGACATATCTTCTCTTCTCACATACACACACACACATACTTGTACCACCCTCGGTCTGTTAGGTTTCCCATTGCACAATGGTGGCAATTTGGATTGAAATGCATGAAGCCATGCATGCTCTAATGCGCACAGTCTCAATTCAGTAGCAGCGCTTCGACAAAATGATTTTGTCATGTCCAATTTAGCATAACAATTGCTATGACTTGAGCTGCCATCGAAAACGATTATGGGATGAAGAGATGGGAGGAATGCGGGAGAAAGGAGGACGAGGAGGACGAGGTGTGTAGCTCCCTCTCCATATGGCAACTAACTAGCATGTTGTGAGCAGAGTTTAGACTCATGAAAAAATACAAACATTTTATTATTAGTGGAAAAAATTGTCACAAATAGTAATGATTAATTTTAAACATAAACCTAAACGTTAGAATTTTGTTCTCATGAGCTCAAAGAATTTTTTTCCACACTTTTGCGGAGTCTCATGCTTGGCCTTTGACAAACTTCCTAGTTAAGCCTGCCTGGAGGAGGCCATCCACCAAAACTACTACTGGTCATGTAAATAGACATTAGTCAGAGACTTGCCACCAAGAAGCCAGTGGCATGTCTCAACCTGATGCTACCACTACCATGCTTCAGTGACCAGATGATATTCTCAAGGCAATGAGCAGTGTCGCATTCTTCTCCCAAAGACAGAAAGTTTGGGGTTTGCTCTTATTAGCTAAAATAACTTTTTTTCCCCATGTTTGTGGAAGCACTTTGGCAAACTCCATCATTTGACAAACTTCCTTTTCTCCTTTTTGTCAATGAGATGATTATACTCTGAACAGCGTCTCCCATGTGAACTGTGCTGTACATCACTTCTCACCTCCTTCTTTGTGACAAGGTTGTTGTTTTTTTTATAGTAAATGCAATTATGGTATAATCAGAGTTCATCTTTTCACCTTTGGCTCTTACAACACAATGAAAGTGTTTTCGTTTGAGTTCTGTGTTGTAAGGAAATGCTCTTTTTCTTTTCTTTTTCCTTTCTTTCGATCGTCTCTATTCACATTTTTTCCTCTGTTGTGATTCATTTCTTTTATTCCTTTAGGGAACACCAACAGCGTGTTTGCTTTGGACTACATCAGCGGATCGTTGACGGTGAATGGCCGGCTGGACCGAGAGAACCCGCTGTATGCTTCAGGATTCTCGCTCACTGTCAAGGTGTGTGTTGTTTGTGTGTATGTGTGTGTGCAGTATGTGTGTGTGTGTGTGTGTGTGTGTGTGTGTGTGTGTGTTTAGATTTAGTATACATTCTCAGGACAATTCACGCTGTCAATTTGAATTGATTGCTAGTCAGGGTTGCTAATCAGCGCCGTTGATTACAAATGACAAACACCACGAGAGAGAGAGAGAGAGAGAGAGAGAGAGAGAGAGAGAGAGAGAGAGAGAGAGAGAGAGAGAGAGAGAGAGAGTAAAAAAAAGTCTCCCAGAGTTGCTGTGTGTGTGTGTGTGTGTGTGTGTGTGTGTGTGTGTGTGTGTGTGTGTGTGTGTGTGTGTGTGTGTGTGTGTGTGTGTGTGTGTAATTAAATGGCATGATGCATAATAAAAGGCTTACTTTCACTCACACAGCCAGTCGTGTTTATAAAGCTAATTTTACAGCATGTTCTTCTAGACAGAGAAATGTGAGGAAACGTTCTCGCTGCTGATGTTAATGGACAGCAAATTGCAGATATAATGAAGTCTGTTGTGCTTTAAAGAGTATTTTATAAATGTCCACTTGCTGTAAGTAATGTTCCGCAGTTACGTATGAATGAGCTAATATTCAGTTAGGATTGGGAATCTATTAAGATCATTCTGAGAGACTTTTTCTCTGTCTGTGTGTGTGTGTGTGTGTGTGTGTGTGTGTGTGTGTGTGTGTGTGTGTGTGTGTGTGTGTGTGTGTGTGTGTGTGTGTGTGTGTGTGTGGAGTGTGGGTGGAGTATATATAGAAAGAACTTCACAATTAATCACTATATGCCCAAGTCATTTGCCCCAAGGCTGAAAGAAGCATATGTGTGCATGTTATGTGCATGGAGGTGGTGCTCAATTGTTAAAGCATTGGACTTCGGATTGGAAGGTCACAAGTTCAAATCCCACCACCAAGCTGCCAATGCTGGGCCCTTGAGCAAGGCCCTTAACCCTCCCCTGCTCAGTTCTAAGACGCTCTGGATAAGTGCGTCTGCCAAATGCCATAAATGTAAATGTCTGTGTTTGTGTCTGTAAGTGTGTGTTCTCGTTGTTGCTCAGTATAGGCCTCGGGCTGGAATCTCTCCTTCTTTGTGACTTGCCTTTCAACAAAGTTTTAAAGACTTTGAAAGAAGTTGAAAATTAGGTCTTTAGTCACATCTCTGGCAGCTTATCGCAAATTAACACCAAGCTGCTGTCAGTCGTGAACCCCCTGTTCAGCTCCGTGCAGCCAAATTTAGGATATAAGACTTTATTTATAACTGTTTCACATTAATGTTAGAACTCTAGCAGATCTGTAAGTATTTTGTTAGTTTTTTGTAATAGGCTCTTAAGATTGCAGTTATTAGGGACATGTGCTGTTGCCATATGGCGCTTTTATTCTACACTACTCGGATATTTCAGCATATGATCATTCGTTGCAGTGCCGTAAAGCACTTAAGTAAATGTACTTCTTTACTGTACATAAGTCTTTTTGTAGCTTTTTTTTAGTATCATTATTATTTACTCAACTATATTATGATTCAATATATCTACTATTTACTCCACTATATTTTTAATCGACAATGACGTTACTGATTACATATTGCAGTCAGTCCACTCTGAATATTTGGCTTTACTTTATCTTTGTAATTTTATTTGTTAACTGAAAATACCCTTTTTGTACAACAGCGTTTTAGTGGCACTTTAAAAAAAATTAAAGAATCGAAGATTACGAGATTACAGAAGCAATACGACAAGAAAGTCCAAATATTTTAAGAATAAAGTCGTACCAGTATAAGAATATATTCAAAATATTTTGAGAATCAAGTCGAAATTACAAGAATAAAGTCAAAATATTTTAAGAATAATGTCGAAATTACGAGAATAAAATCTGAATTTTTGAGAATCAAGTCGAGATTATGAGAATAAAGTTGAACTATCTAGAGAATAAAGTCATAGCAATATGAGATTAGCGTGTTAATATTTTGAGAAAACAATTGCTAGAAACTTTTTACTTTTGCATACAACGGATGTTGAGTATTTGGTTAAATCCTACTTTAGGCTCGGATTTAGCAATAAGGAAATTGTCATTTGGCACATCAGCATGGACTTATAATTAATGAACGGACACTGCAGCGGTTCTGTAGAAAACTAAATTTTTTTAGAAGAAAAAAGACACTAAGCGTTTTGTGCAGTCTGAAATGGCAACCAGTGCTTTTCTTCGTCGTATTAAAAAAACTGCTTTGCCACTTTGTCTTTTTTTTGTTGACCAATTTGTCTGATCTTGGTTCCATTGAATGTTGAAGAGGATGTTTTGTTGATGGTTAACGCAATATTGAGGTGTGCAATTTGATTTAGGCTATAAAACCTCACAAATCACTTGTTTTTAGCTTTTCACAAACATGTGGCTTGGTGTTAAGGCCTGGTGCACCTCTGAGCCTACGTTCAATGCGAGTCAAATACTCAAATACTGTTCAAATCATATAGCCGAAAACATTTACTCAAGTCATATTGGAATTAGTGATGTAATTGAGTAAGTTTTGCAGTAAGGAGATCTATACTTTTACTCAAGTATGATTTTCAGGTACTCTTTACACCTCTGATTTGTTGTATTAAAGCTAAAATTCATCATAGCCTTTTTATAAACAGAAATATGAAACTTCAGCAATGAAGTGAAACTGATTCGGAAATCTGGATGGTCAAAGGTTTATAGAATGCTCTTGGTGGTGCATTCGATGCAAATGTGGTTCTGTGGCTTTGTGTAGCAAAACAATATTTGTATATCGTAAAGCAGAACATGCTCATCTTTTTATCAAACTTTGACTGTCATGTTTTGTTTAAACCCTCGTTTGTGTAAGTGCTCATATTTATAGGTAACATGACCAAAATGTCCTTATAGTTTTGATAAAATTTTGTTTAATTTTGAAGTTTGGAGGTTGGTGCCCTACTGACTACCTATAACAGTCCAGGTGCTGTGAGGTCGCCTCCACGGTGCACGCTGTAGTAATATAATGCATAAGGTACGATTTGCCACTCAGAAATCATAGCATGTTGCTGATTGCGAATTCCGCTCCACTCTCCTGGCGACGTCTCTCTTCGTGATTAAAATCAATGATCTCACGAAAAGTCCCAGCGAACACCTGCTCCAAAAACATATTCATAAGTTATAGATTTTCTTCCACTCCTTTTCTCCATCACGCGTCGCCTCATTCCCGCTCTTTCTTTTTTTTTTTTTCCCTCCAGCCGCTCTCATTGGCTCGGATATTGATTTCGAGTGCGAAGGTAATAAAACTAATTTCTCAACTTCACGAAGCTCGGATGGGGCAAGAGGTGCTGCACTGGAGGTCAGCGCATTCATAAGCTCTGAGTAGAAATTAGGAATAAAAAAAGAATAAGAAATTCGAGGACATTCTATGATTACGGGTTCGTAGCTATAACCTCTCCTGAAATTACCCCCCCGTCCCTCGTTCAGCCAATACGGCGTATTCCTTTTTCATCATGATCCCTCAGCGGCGAGGCTGTCGGCGAGGACGAGAGGGAAGCGAACGAGAGCGAGTAATTGTTTCCGATTAGACTCGCACTCAAATCGGATTGTGTTTGTGTGTTTCGATGCATTGGCCCTTGTTTAACCCCACTTATCTTTTTTTTTTTTTACCCTTCTCAGCTTATCTAATAATAAAAAAGAAAACACACAAGGGTGAGATTGAGGGGAGACCTTTCATGTGCCGTCATGATCGATCCATCTTTTCTTTCGATCGTTCTTCCTGTCACACACTCGCTCGCTCTGTAGCACTGTAGGCCATATTTAAAAGATTCATCGTTTGATATTGTTTCGGTGACTAGCTGAGAAATGCAAGCCACACACACACACACACACACACACACACACACACACACACACACACACACACACACACACACAGTTAATATGTGGTGACATACGTTGAATCTATATCACTTTTACTTTTAGACCATGAACTGTATTTAAATACGTGTTAATATAAATATTTGATGGTGATACACATGAGTACAAATGCAGAATTCATCTGAAGCCTATTGGAATATTTTTTCCAAATGTATGAAGTTTAATCTACACATTAAAAGCATTTCAAAAAACAACTGTCATAATAAAAAAAGCTGAAGAATGACTTTAAGAGCCTTCATATTGAGCAGTAAAGAACCGAATTACAGATTTTGGATTAGCAAGTGGCTCTAGTATTCCTTGTATTCTCAGATCTTAATGAAGAACCTACACTTACAGTGTTCTTTGGACTATTATACTCGAACGCCTCCACACTGGGGTGTAACGGCATTCATTTGCGAACACGTCAACCAAATAAATGCTGTTAACTAACATTCTGGTCAACAGCCAGGACAAACACAATGCTAGCATGCTCGAAACATGAAACGCTAGACAGGCTTTTGACGTTTCTCCAACTTTGAGGACGTTTCCTAAAAGTAAAAAAACAACAAATATTTTTTTCTTTTAGGATTCAAACCATTATTTTGATGATCCTATAACATTTATGGCATTTGGCAGACGCCCTCATCCAGAGCAGTTTAGGATTAGCGGTGGACAGTAACAAAGTGATTGTTAATCGTTACTGTACTTAAGTTAAGCTTTTTCACGTATCTGTACATAACTGAAGTATTTCCATTTGGGGAGACTTTCACTTTAAATTCACTAAATTTCAAAGTCAAATATCTTTTTACTCAACTATAATTATTTTAGTCGATAAAAAATTAACTGGTCAAGCGCACAGCAAACCTCCAATCAGGGTAGAGCTGGTTGGTGTCTATTACTATATTCTAGCACAAGCATACAGTTGAGCATCAGTTCAACAGCAAGCAGAACATTTTTAAAGGAATAAATGATGGAAGAAACTCCTGACCCGAACTTGCCACAGCATAGAAGCATAGCATTGAAAAGAAGATTTTGGGTTTATGATCATTTTAATAGAAATCAATCAGTGTTTGACACATTAATATCATTCTATTAATAGATTGGTGTGTTAAGGGTAACATTAGAGTCACATAAACGATTAAGTTGATTAAGTAAAGAATCTTATGACAATAATAAAAGAACCATTATAGCCAAAAAAAGTCATAGTACTTTGGATACTTATGTATATAGTACTTCATCCACCACTGCTTGTTTAAGGTCCTAGCTTGGTAGTGCTGGGATTTGAACATTGACCCTCCAATCCAAAGTCCAATGCCTTAAACACTGAGCTTCCACCTCCACATAAAGGTGAACATGGCTTGAATGAAACCAACGACTTTCTGTGAGATCTCCTTCCAAATTCTTTCCCGCTGATCGATTGCACTGAACGTTTGCTCCATCTCAGTTGCAGGAAGTGGAGTAAACATGCTTTGCAGCACATTATTACTTTTTTATGCTGAACTGATGACGCTTGAGAAGTAGTTGAATAAAACACTTATCAGCAACGGAGTAAACAAACTACAAACAGACTAAAGAACGATCATATGAGCGTGAACATGGAGAAGAAAATTGCACATGTATATTATAAGGGTGGTGTTTTTCGAGAGCACGCTGCATGAAGACTGGGCGCTCGTGCTAAAGTTATATGGAGTCCTTAATTAGCAGGGAACAAGCTGCAGGTGTCGAGATTTCCAGCACGATGAAGCGCTGAGAGGGCGGATCGGCTTCTGAGGCATGCTGGGAATTGGATTTCGGTGCATCCTGGCTAAATTGACATGCAAGATCTATAACAAGTGCTGGAGGACAGAGCTGGAGTCATGCAATGTGTGTTCTGGATGGAACTCGTTGGTTCTTCCAATGGGGAAAAGGTTGATGTAGATGGGGATTTGTATTCTGCACATAGTAAAATAATAATCAGAAAAAAAGCTAATTTTGTTGTTTCACTTCTTTTGAAGAAACGTTTAGTGCTCATTTGTCTGTCTATATGCATGTGTGTAGGCGACGGAGCTGAATGAGGACCGCACCCCGTCCTCAGCGACCGTCCTCACAACCTTCACCATCCTCCTCATCGATAAGAACGACAACGCTCCCAAATTTAACAGCTCCGAGTACCGGGTGCGGATCACCGAGCTGGCTCAGGTGGGCTTTGCCCTGCCACTGTCTATACAGGTGGAGGACAAAGACGAGGTGAGACAAAACATCGCAGTTGACATTGTGGAAAAATGAGATATTACCATGTTTTTTTTCTTTACCTGTAAGAACCTTATACAACATTGTTCCATGTCTATTTTACATATACATAGGACATGCTAAGTCTATGCCTTACTTAATGCAAAGTGTAAAGTATCGTTGAAGAAAGTATAGGTGCTTTTTAGATCTGACATGCTTTCTCCCAAACAAGCAGCTGTCAGTAATTAACCTCATTGTGTGCCACAAACTTTTATCTCAGCATTTAAAGTTTGCTGTGAAGATACGATGCCGGTCGGTAACAAGCTATTGATCAAGCAGGACGCACCTTTCCAATTACTGAGCTTTCTCTTGCATAGCAGGAGCCTGTTACACAAGAAAGCCTTTCCGACACACTGCATGGACCGCTTCTGAACCACACATGAATTCAAGAGTGACGGGAATATGCAGCTTACGTTTAGAAGTATGTGTGGAGAAGAGCTGCTCTTTATTGTAGGTGTTGGAAGGCCAGGCTGACTGTGTACTGTTTTTGTGTACTGTTAAACCTCTGTTACACCTCTCTGTCTGTCTGTCTATATAGATAGACAGACAGACAGACAGACAGACAGACAGACAGACAGACAGAGAGGTGTAACAGAGGTGTAACAGTACACAAAATTCGCAGTTTGGTATGTACCTTGGTTTTTAAGTCAAGTTGCAGTTTAATTTCATTGCAATTAAGGGTAACAATTAAAAAAATAAAATTGCTTGTCATTTCAACGCAGTTTAACTATTATTACAAACAATAAAAAAAAATTATATATATATATATATATATATATATATATATATATATATATATATATATATATATATATATATATATATATATATATATATATATATACAGTACAGGCTAAAAGTTTGGACACACCTTCTCATTCAAAGAGTTTTCTTTATTTTCATGACTATGAAAATTGTAGATTCACACTGAAGGCATCAAAACTATGAATGAACACGTGTGGAATTATATATGGAATTATATACATAACAAAAAAGTGTGAAACAACTGAAAAATGTCATATTCTAGGTTCTTCAAAGTAGCCACCTTTTGCTTTGATTACTGCTTTGCACACTCTTGGCATTCTCTTGATGAGCTTCAAGAGGTAGTCACCTGAAATGGTCTTCCAACAGTCTTGAAGGAGTTCCCCGAGAGATGCTTGGCACTTGTTGGCCCTTTTGCCTTCACTTTGCGGTCCAGCTCACCCCTAAACCATCTCGATTGGGTTCAGGTCCGGTGACTGTGGAGGCCAGGTCATCTGGCGCAGCACCCCATCACTCTCCTTCTTGGTCAAAGAGCCCTTGATGCCTTCAGTGTGACTCTACAATTTTCATAGTCATGAAAATAAAGAAAACTCTTTGAATGAGAAGGTGTGTCCAAACTTTTGGTCTGTACTGTGTATATATATATATATATATATATATATATATATATATATATATATATATATATATATATATATATATATATATATATATATATATAAAATAATATTGTATACAGAATATAAAAAAATCTCTGAATAAATCTAATTAATAAATTTTTTATTATATTGATTCAACCAAATAATCGAATAAATTGGCACAAATTGAATTGATTCAACAAAATTCAATTTATCAAAAAATGTTAATTAAATTGTTTATATCTGTCAGACTCTATTTGGGTTATACAGAGGTGTATATACTCACTTTTGTTGGCAGTTATTGTGACAATAATGGCTGTATGTTATTTTGAGAGGACATTCATTCTGTACTGCTATACAAGCTGCATATTGACTACTCTAAAATATATCCATCGTTTATTTCTATAATATTGTCCTTTGAGAAGGTAAACTGAAATGGTTGCTGAAATGTGAGGGCTGTACTCATTATTGTGAGCTACTGTAATTTTTCTGTGTATGTTGGTGTGTTTTTCATGTAATATTGAATTTTTTGAAAGATATGTTCTACTAAACAGTTCTACTTCTTACAGCATACGTTACCAAATGGCTTCATTCCTTCCATCCTCCATTCATGTGCTCCCTCGATATGCGGAATTGTCAGGATTTTCTCCTTTTAAGAGAAATTGTAACTGGACATGAAATGCGAAAGAATCCATATCGCTAGACTGTCGTTAAAATGTAGCGGATAACAGGAAGTGGCAGTGATTTCACGCATGCTTAAAACAGAGTTTTTGCGCATTTCAAATTGTATTTCTGGTATGGAGTGGAGTAGCCACAGCGACACTGCGTATCGGAGAGACTTGTGGTCCACAACTTAATAGGTTCGTGAGGGAACTCCGATTGTAACTATGTTCTGCACGCAAAAGGATTGCATTCGGTACACCTGTACTGAAATGGTTCGGTAGGAATACATTAACCGTTACACTCCCACTATATACATACACACACAATAACATTATATTGAGATGTAAGTATCACAGGATAGAGTTATCTTTTTTGTGTTTAGGTGTATTACCTAAAGTTTCAGAGGTGGTGTTTTTAGTAGAGTCATGCTATTTGAGTTGTGTAGTGTCGGCTATGAAATACACACATACACACACATACACACGTCACTGTTGAGCAGTGATTCAACAGTGGCCTCTTTAGCCCTACATCAAGTGCCTGTCACTTCCCATTAGTCATATCTAGTCAAGTACAGACACTCAGACACTCACACACATTCGCACACACATTCGCACACACACACACACACACACACACACACACACACACACACACACACACACACACACACACATATACCAGCACTCCAGCAGAGCAGCACTTGGCACACATTCGACTCTGCAGCAATTTAATTTGCTCCAGAGAAGAGGGGACAGAGCGTCAAATTATAGCTAACGAGCAGAATCAATCAGAGAAGGGCAGAGATAAGCTCAGAGCTATTGGACTCTGATTGATTCGCACCTCGACTACCCAGGATGGGGCCTGACAGATAAAGGTAGAAAGGGAGGAGGAAAATGGTGGGTTAGGTGGGTAGGTAAGGTGGAAAAGACAGGGAATAAAAAAAAAAAAAAGAAAAAATAGGATTAGATATCAGGTGGGTAAAAAAATAGCACTAACTGGAAATGAAAAGAAGCAAAGAGAGAGAAAGAGAGAAAATGTGGGGAAATCTGGTCAACTATCGATGTGAGAGAAAAGGGGGAAGAGTGAGAGATGGATCGACGAGGCTGAGTGAGAAGGGTGTGGAAGAATGAAGGAAACTGTGGATTTGATGGACTGAAGGGGGGGGGGGGGGGGAATGACACTGTGCTGTCCAAGTTACTGGATTAAAAACAAACATAACACTCCATATAAAATAGTACTGAATTTTATTACAAAAAATAATAAAACAGTACTAAATCATGAAAATGTGCTAAATTAAATAAATATAAATATATACTTTCATATTAATAGATACTGAGGAAAGTAAAAGACATGCATTCAAACTGAAACAAAAATAAGTCTGAATAAATACAAGGAGTTACATCTAAAATGAATAGACAATTCAAATAAACAGCATTTGATGTCAGTGATTCCTCACTAGAGGCCGCTCTCGTACAGTATAACGCAACCCGGAAAAACTATCGGTATGTATTTTTGCTCATAGTTCCAGCAATCAACTATTGGTGCCAATTACAAACCACTGTTAGATGAACACAGTCAACTACATCTCCACAAAGATGAACTCTGCTTTGTTTTGTTGATTGCTATCCGTTAATAGAACAGACACAATTGATTATTTCTTGCTGAAAGTGTAAATTATTTTGTATTTAAGTAGAGGAGTAGTTGGATATGAATGTTGCAAAGAGAATGTGTTTGGCTTTTGTTAACAGATTAGTGAAAAATCGCTTTAGGGAGTTTTAAAAAAGAGAGAAAAAATGGAAGGGAGGGCGATCCAAAGCTGGCAAAAGTACCAAATTATAAAAAAGGAATTGACAGGAAAAAAAATGGATCATATAATGAGTGAAAGATGATCTGGCCAAAGATTAGAAGCAAAAAAGGAATAGTTGAACCAAGATAGAGAGAATACAGCTGAAAATGTGTTTTTTTAAAAGAGAGGTATTTGCTGTACTTTTTTTTTGATTGTGTAGGTTTGCTATTCAAAGGTTACTTGTGTAGAATGATGTGTGCTCATTTGGCTTGAAGCTGTCCATTATGGGTGCTTGGCTGCATGGGTTTCCTGCATCGCCTCCTACTTTTCATCATTGGGAAACAGGTCCAAATGCCCAGACCTTAGTCTGAATGAGAATTTGCAGCAAGACCTGAAAAAACCCTGTTCGACCAAAGATCTTCATCCAGTCTGCTAGAACTTGCGCCAGGAAGAATATCCGACTGTACCAGATGGGTCGTAACTAATTGGATACACACATTTTAATAAGTAAGTAAGCTTCTGTCTCCCTGTATTCTCTGTACAAGACAGAATCTTGTATTCTTTCTATCTACTTGTTTTTGTCCCTACACACTCACACACAAAAAACACAACCTAACACATGTTCTCACACTTAAAACCACATCGTCCCTATCAACATGTCCAGACGTCTTTGTTCTTCAGGAATGCTGTTGACTGCTTCATACCTTTATACACAAATTTAGATGCCGTTTTTGAAGGTGTGAAGATGCCCCCCCCCCCCCCACATACAAACACGCACGTACACACACTTGTCTAAACTTTCTCTACACGACTTGTCTGCAAAACTTTGATGGCCTGTATGACAGGCTGGTTTTATCCTCTCTCTCTAAAGGCAGAAGGCGAAATGGACGGGCAATTACGCTTATGGCCGAGGTGTGTTGACATCCCTGCATATTGGATGGCTCTTTAAATAGCCGCCCATCAGCCACAATGGCTCCCTAAGAGCTCCAAACAAAAAAAAAAAGAAAAAAAAGAAAGAAGGGAAAGCAAAAACAACTACCTCCAGCGTAACACGGCCATCGATCCAGAACGTCAGAAGCGGTCCTCTTCTTCAGAGCCGGCATTTGTTCCAGCGATGATAAGGCGTTGTCCCCTAAGTAGGTGTTGCAATGTAGGCACGTTTTACAGCGCGTTTTCAGAGCGTACCAAATGTCAGACTGGCGTGAAGGTGAAAATCCGATCCCTTCATTTAATGACATTGTTCATTTATTTAAACAATTAGGTAAAGATCAATTATCTTAAACATGAAACATGACTGTGTGTATTACTCAGGCTCTCGGCACTCATCCAGATAAATTCCGCCTGGCATTTCTTTCCTTTCCGGCTCTTTGAAACTTCGCGGCAATGACTAAAAATGCGTCGTTGTTTTCCAAAGCCTCTGTTTTCACAGTCCATGCTGAGACGCAAAAACGGGGCTTTCAAATTCATCCACTTTGAAGAGCGTTTTTAAAAAAGCTCTGTTTTTGTTAAATGAAAACTCCGTCTTAGTCTTACTCAATGTCATACTTTTTTTCCCACCAGTTTTAATTCTATTTAATGTTGTGGAATGTCTATGAGCCCACTAGGTTCTTTCTATGATCTACAATATAACAAATATTTTTGTTTTAATAAGAATTAAACTGCCTCTTGTTACTGAGAAAAACAAAAAATCCTCCGTCCTGAAGACTTCCCTGTACCGGAAAACCTTACCTCTGATTGTTACAAGGCGTTGACACTGGAGACTCCTTCCATTAATGTAGTATAAATAAAAATCCTTATAGAAAAGTCCACGTCAATTATTTTTGATGCTTCTCACCTCACCAAGTCTGTAGATAAGATTTTAGTTACCATCGCCTTCCTGTCAGCTCAACCCAGGCTTGCTAATCTCCTGTGACCCGCTCACATCACCACGACATGTCCAACTGCAAAGTGGAAAAATCTGAAAGCTTTTTTTTCTCAAACACAATTCTGTGTAAACCCTAGAGACGGTTGTGTGTGAATCCCAAGAGATCAGCTGTTTCTGAAATACTGTACTTAAACCAGCCCATCTGGCGCTAACAAACATGGCAGGGTTTAATTCAGTTTGAATACATTGTTAGTTTTGATAAAAAGTTGAAGCATTTCACCTGTTTCTGTCTAAGCTACGCACAGGACTAGCTCGGTGGTTGTCAATCGGTTTTGGAAGCTGCCACTCCTGGGCCCCTGTGCAAGGCCCTCAATCCTATAGAAGTTTAGTTGTATGAATAAGATAAATGTAAGTCACTCTAGATAAGGGTGTCTGCCAAATGCCAATTGCATATTTGTTCTAATTGCAGGAATAAGCATATGGACAGGTAATTCCTAGTGAATTAAAATATATATAAAGAGATATTCAGGGTCAAGATTAACACACTGCAGTAAACATGGCAGTAAATAATTGGTAAACAAACTAATTACTGTCTCTGTTATTCAGTCTTGAACTTTGTACTGCTATAAGAAAGAAACAAAGGTGCTTAACAATTAATTTCTTTCTTCTCATTTGCCAGTGATGTTGGGAAGCTGGATTCTGAGCACATGTCTGGCATGTTACAGTGCCCCTGGAGCACAGAGGGTTAAGGGCCTCGTTCAAGGGCCCCAAGAGTGCCAGCTTGGCAATACTGGGGTTTAAACCCCTGACCTTCTGATCAGTAACCCAGATAACTAATTGTTATTTGAGTAGTAGTGTAAATAAAAAGAATTTTAATTCAAATAAAACGTCTCGGTTTTGTAGACATATTAATAACAAAAATGTAGCATGTCTGTAGCCAATATCAGCTCTGTTCCTTATTAAGAAACACCTGTCAAACGTGTACAACGATCCAAAAAAAACAAAAAAAAACCGTGTTAAGACAAAGTGATGTGCACCAGGGAGGGATTTCATTGTATATAACTGCATATTACAATCCATCTTAATGAAGAGGAAGCCAAATACTGAGATTTTGTCACATTTATTCTTGTCAGCAAGCCTTCAATCCCACCTGCTAACATCATTCTCTTGTTTTCTCATTTAGTCCATCAGGAGGACATGCTGCCATGTGGTTAAAGCCAGGCTCATCCTCTTCTCTTCTCTTTCTAATCATAGTCTTTCAGCATGAAGGGAGGCCTGTGATTCCACATTCATGCCCACAATTACAATCTACAGCCTGCGGAGAAGCGATTTTCATAAACGAGAGATAAAAAAAAGGGAGGCATGGATTAACCTCGATCGCCGACTGTTGCGGTTATTGTCCGTTAATCTTTTTTTTCTGCTGCTTCCCTGGTCTCGGTATTTTGCTCCGCAGCGGATCTCCCCAGGTGAAATGTTTATTGAACTCCGAAACAATTTTCCCTCTTCGGATCAATCGCTCGCACTGCGGTCGCGAATGACTTCGTCTGCAAATGAGATCCAGAAGCGTGTGTATGTGTCTGTGTGTGTGTGTGTGTTGGTATTTATGTGTGTGTCTGAGTGTATGGTAATTGTCTGCTTCACTTCATTAAACTGCGGGCCTTTGTAATTTGTGTGTGTGTGTATGTGTGTGTGTGTGTGTGTGTGTGTGTGTGTCTTTTTCATATGCACTTTTCTACATACACACATTATGTATACCTTATTAGCTATGTATGTACTCCAGAGACAGGTCATTGCTGCAGAGCCGTTTAATAGAAAATTAACACTAGTTAGCTTTAAAAATAAATATGTTTATATATAATTTGATATAAAATTTGATATAAAATTTATATATACAGTATGTCCAATGCATTTACATATATGGCATTTGGCAGATGCCCTTATCCAGATTGACTTGCATTTATCTTATTCATACAACTAAACAGCTATGGGGTTAAGGGCCTTACTTAGGGGCCCAGGTATTGAATTCTAATGCCTTAACCACTATGCTACCACCTCCCATGAGAGTAAATATGATTGATATTCTTGGTTATCACACGAAAAATTGCCTGAGACATATGGATAATAATTTATTTTTGTATATTATACCTTATAGCTACTTAAATGCTTTTACATTTTGCTTATGTATGTATGTTTGTGGTGTGGTGGAAGATGATGAAAAAATTTCCTAAAGTTTCTCCATACTGGAATAAAGCTCAAAACCACCTTTTTCCATAAGTTGTAACGTGAATGTTGTCAACCTGTCAAAAAACACGATACCAAATGCAGTTAAGAAATGCGTAAAAATAAAAAATAAAAACTTAAAAATCTCTAGTTAGAATAGAACTAAAAGTACAGGTACGCCAGTGTCTAAAGCAGACCATCCAAGCAAAGCATTAAGTACATTTATTAAATACATCTTAACTCAATTTTTTTTAATTAATTTTTTTTCTGTATAAATTGGGTTACTAAGCCAAAGTCTTCTGAAGCAAGTCTGTAATGATTTAACAGATAAGTACGGTGTTTCCTGGTCAAACAGGTTATCATATCTGGTGTCGTGGAAACCATCTGCTCCATGCCCAACTGGATTCCCACTGGATTTCCAAAAGACTCAGTGATCGTTCCTTTTTTGTGATTTTCTTTCACTCTCTACTACCTTTGTGAGATTAAATCCTCACAGGACTTTTTCATACCTGACATGTCGATGACACACGTTTATCGTCTCCTCTCCTCCCTCGGATACACCTCCCTTCGTTCACATGAAAGTGTATTCCACCTATTAAATATTGCTGGAAAATGTGTGCCCACTACAAGATCCTGCCATCCTCCTGGAGAACACTATGAGCTGAGGAATCATCTTAACATTAGAACAGTTCATTTCCCAATTCAGAGGCCAATCAAAATCTCAGTCTTTTGTCATATTGGACTTTGAGCTTCAAGTACTTCCTTGTCACTTCAACAGATTCAACTGATGCATAGTTCTCCCTCATTGTTCCATTGCTGTCTTTCCTTCACTGTCTTTTCATCACATTAAAATGCTGATGCTTGTCACCGAAGCTGAAAACAGACCACCTACTTGACAATGATGGAAGAAAATCCCACTTAGTACCTGCTTCTGTTTAAGCCACAGTCTGTGGGACTTATTCATTTATACACCATTTTCAGCTATAAACATTGCCTCAAAGCAGTATTGCAAGAAATCCAGATTTAGATTTCAGAGTTCAGAGTGGCAGGAAAAATTCCCTGAGATAACACCTGTGAACGAAAACTTGAAAGAAGCAGAAATTTAAAGGGAGCCCATCTTAAAGTGCACACTTTGAAGCCAAACACTACTAAGTGTGTAGAAAAGATGTTCACTATATGAGCATCATGGTGGTGTATGATTACATCAGCAGTTCTTATGTACTGTAACTACAGCTAAGATTATCCACTGAAGTCTGGGTGAATCTTGGGCATAAACAGTTTTGAATAGAAGTCCTAAAAGGCCATGCGTTAGAATATAATTTTCTTTCTTGTTTTCTCATGATCACGACTTCATTTTCTGGTGATCTCAGCCATAACAAAAGTTGTTTTGCTCACGATCATGACCTCATTTTCTCATGATCTTGACATAAAATTTGTTTTCACTCGACCTCGACATAAAAATGATTTTCTTGTGATCACGCATTCATTTTCTCGCGATCGCAACATAGCGAGTCCTTTTCTCGTGATCACATTAATTCTCAAGTGAGCTCGACATAACAGAAGTCGTTTTCACGTTATCACGGCCCGCTGCCACAAATGGTTATGGTTCTGATGTGCCGATGCTGATAATTCTAGAACATGCTCTTATGCCGAATACACAGAACAAGTAAGTACTGATCATGAGGAAACAATGTTTGTTATGTTGAGTTCATAAGAAAATAAAGTCGTGATCATGAGAAAACAAGAAAGTAGCAAAAACTAAAATGCATGGCCTTTTAGGGCTGCTGTAGTTTTGTTCAAATCTTCATGGATATTCATGTGGGACCATTCAAAGCAGCAGAAAGTGAATAACTTTCACAGGCCTGCCGTCTCTCATTACACAACGAAGGTCTTCTGCATCCCCACTGTCTCAATATATGAGTCTCTTACTGTTTTCAACACTGCACCCACGAGATCTTGTCCAGTTATTGAGACTGGACACTGTCCAATTTTGAAATGCTTCATACATGCGAGATCGTAAGACCTCTTCATAATCAACATTCATCTCTTACGTCGTTCTCTCGTGCTCTGTTTTCACTTCAATCCTCCTTTTCTCTTAGAAGCAGTTATCACTCCCTTTTCCCCCTCAAATCCCTCCATTCCTTAAAGGAAGAAAGAACGACACTAATGAGGCACATTCTGACACATCTAGGTTTGACAGGATCTCTTCCACCACCTGTGGCATCAAATTAAGTACGTGTTTGTATGTGTCTAGCTCCAAGTTGGTGTAGCTCTTTCCCAGCTTGCCTTGGTGACTAACAAGAACCCGTGCAAAGGTGGCATTATGCAATCACCAGGAATTCTGGGAAATGAATTCTATGCCATTGGAAACCACCTGTTTTGTTGTGAAGCATGTTTGGCATCCATCCTTCATTTTCAACCTCCTGTTTCCATCCCTGTTTTCTCGTCCTTCCATCATCTGGCCGGCACTCTCCCTTGAGACTGTCTTCAAGCCTTGTATCACAGTGATTGACAGGTGAGGAAGTAAGACCGTACTTTTCCACCCAGAGTGCAGGGGCAAATGTGCTCTCTTGGACATCAGGTCATAGATGGCATTCAGTTTGAATTGCTGGTATTCAAACTCATGATTTTGTGATGACAGTGCAAAGGCTTTTTTTCGCAGTGACACGCGAGAGGTCCATAAAAAAAAAAAGAAATTAAATAAATAAATAAATAAATAAATAAATAAATAAATAAATAAATAGAGAACATTTCTGATGTTGTTTGGTCACTACACTAAAAATACATCGTAAGTCTTTTTTTGTTCTTAGTATTCGCTGTGTTTGAATTGAAAAATGGTTTTTATCTGAAGGGACAGTAAATATGAATTTATTAGAGGAACCATGCAGGTGGGACGTTTTGGAGACTGGTGAGAGAGGCGATCGAGATGGTATGGTCACGTGCAGAGGAGGGACATGGGGTATATGAAGCAATAGAAGAATGCTGAGGATGGAGGTGCGAGGCAAGAGGAAAATAGAAAGGCCAAGTAGGATGTACAGTATATATATATATATATATCCCCCCCCCTCTCTCTCAACAATTTCCATGTGCGGTCCGCTGTGGTAAAAGGAGCAGCCAGAAGAAAAATTAGGAGAAGAAGAAATAATGGGCCTTTTGCAATCTTTTTAAAAAAAATTTAAAATTGCAAATTATGTGTTCAACAGTAAATATTAAACAAACACTTATACATTGCTACAAGCACACATTACCATTAATCACTTCTTTTTCTCACTTTTCTCTCTCCGGCTCTTTGCAGGGAGTGAACAGTATGTTTGAGGTGATCTTGATGGGAAACAACTCGGATCACTTCACCATCTCCCCCACGTCGGTGCAGGGCCGAGCTGATATCCGTGTGCGTGTGGCTGTGCCTCTGGACTTCGAGACTATCAGAAGCTACAGCTTCTCTGTAAGTAGACTATTGGCCTTATCCTAATCTGGCTCACATAATATTGAGTATTTATACAATAAAAATAAAAAAATAGGGCAGCTAAAATCTAAAACCGTCTTTGAAAAGCGTGTGTTTCAGTGTGACATCCATGATCACAAGTTGAATATGTTGCTGTATTACACATTAGAATGAAACATGCTACTAAAAAAATGGGGGTTAAATGATAATAATAATAATAATAATAATAATAATAATAATAATAATAATAATAATAATAATAATAATAAAAAATAAACCATTAATTTTTGTTGGTTTTTTTTTGTTGTTTTACAAGAATATTAGTCATAAACAAAAATGTTAAGTACAAATGCCACTTCAGGTATAAAGCCAAGAAAAAACTGAAGAAGTAATCTTTCATTGGGACAATGAGACAAAACACTCGGCCAAAGTTTATGATGGCTTGAATATTATGAGGAATGTGAGGAAAGAGTGAGTTCTTAAAATGTACTATTTTGCTGCAGAACACATTAGAATAAAATGTGCTACTGAAAAAAGAGTTGAACAATAAATAGATCTTGACTTTGGTTGTTTGTGGTCGTATCACAAGAATATTAGTCATATTTCAGGTATTCATATTTCACACATTTCAGGTATAAAGCAGTCAAATTGAAGTCAAGAAAAAACGTTCATTTGGCCAACGAGACAAAACACTGAGTCAAAATGTATTGTGGCTTAAATATTAAAAGGAGAATATCATTCAGAAACTCTGAAACTCAGTATAATTGCACTAGAGGCAGAATTCAGCATGCCAGAAAAGATCCAGAATAAATCGCATCCCAAACCAAACTCAGGAGACATTTTCATGCCAGTTCAAGCAAAGTTCTCCAATGATCTCCAAATATTTGTATCTGAGAGCTGAGGATAAATGACTAAACATAGGGAAAATAAAGAAATACAGTAATGAAATATATTAAATGATTTGGCCAGAGTGCTGCAGAATTTCAGTTGGTGTTAGATTTTTTTTGCTTATGTAGTCGGGGTGACTGGAGCACAGCCTCAAGCATCAGTTCGTCGTGTTTGAAGTGGCACGCTGCCGCTCTCAGAGGAGAAGTAAATTTAAGTTATGACTCGTCTCGAAGCTGAATTGGGTATAAAAACCGACATTTTATAGCCTTTTTTTTTTGCAGTTGGAGATTTCTAGAAAACCTTGGCTCAGCTATCACTATTTGTGTCTGAGCCTTAAAGTCTTTCCCGATCGGAGTTAAGCGGCAACACTGCATTCCCACTGACTGCATTTAAATATTTAATGTTTTGGAGCTGTATGAATATATAACCTCTGCTCTAATATGCAGTATATGTGGCATTTGGTTAGAATAGCTTTTTTTTTACACTGAACTACCAGGACTTTTCACGAAACGGCTTTTATTTCCATCCACTAACTACAAAGTTAATATTTCCCTAAGTGCTCAGACTTGTAGTTTTCCTTTTTTGGTCAAGCTGCAGCGTTTTAAACGTATTAAACGGAATCGTCCGTCAATCGTCCATTTTCCCCTGGTGGTCTAGTGGTTAGGATGCAGCGCTCTCACCGCTGCGGCCCGGGTTCGATCCCCGGTCAGGGAACCAACCCCAGCCACTCTTAGTGCGGTTCCAAGCCCGGATAAATGGGGAGGGTTGCATTAGGAAGGGCATCCAGCGTAAAAACATGTGCCAATCCAACATGTGGATGATCCGCTGTGGCGCCCCCTAATGGGAGAAGCCGAAAGAAAGTTTTAAACGGAATCGTCCGTCATAGTGACGGCGTCAGAGAGCGAGCGGCGTCATTACCAAATCAGCTAAGTAGATGAATTAATTACACCGCACAACAAAGTTTCATTGCAATCTTAAGTTTTGTCATGTTTTTTCTTATATTTGTGTCCAAAAGATTTTGTTTCTCTAAAAGACCTACAGTATGAACAAAGTTTCGTGCAGTCTGGGCATGCCCAGGCATGAAATCAGGCCAGGTTGGAAGCTGTTCTGTGGAAGCATGCAGCCCGGGCATGCCTGGGCAGGCCGGAGCCAGCTTGACACTGACTCAGCAGGCTAGGAAAGTGGCTTGCATATACAGATGCTGCTCATTGGATTAATATAGATGTTACAGTGTGTACATATTGTTTCAGAATATAGTATATTGCATTAGTAGCGCTGTAACAAGTCATTCAGATGTTACAGAGCCCCACATTACATTCAGCTGGTAGACAAACTTCTCAATGCATACAAAACAATGAAGCGTAACATGTCACTCAATATTAATTTCCCTCACTCACACTTGGACTTTATCCATGCAAATCTCGGTTCTGTCAGTGACAAACACGGTGAAAGAAGTTTTCACCTGGACATTGCTACAATGGAAAAACGATATCAGGGCAACTGGAATCCATCAATGCCTGCTGACTACTGTTGGACACCGCAACGTGATGCACCAGACATTGAATATAAACGAATAACAGAAGCAAAACACTTTTAATTGTGTTGAACCTAAAAGGGTTTTAGAAACATAAACACGATTAAATACATTATTGCCGGTAAACAGTTAACTGTCTATTTCTCAGAATTCCTACGTGATGCAACAAAAACAAAATATATATTTGTGCATACCCAATCAGCAAAAACTTTTCAGGAAGCAAAACTTTTCCAAAAGATTGTTGTGCAGTGTTATTGATAATAAAAAGCTGTTCTTGATTATAAAACTTTCCGTAATTGTGATTTCCGTTCAGCTGTATGCCAACGAGTCTGTGGCAGAGCACGTGGGCTTCGCTCGGGTCTTCATCGATCTGCTCAATGAGAACGACAACAGGCCTGTATTCAGCCAACTGCTGTATAACATCAGCTTGCTGGAGAGCACAGCAACCGGAACATCACTAGTAAGAATCCAAGTAAGTACACACATCCACACACCCACACACCCACACACACACCTTAACACCATCAAAAACAAGCTTTTCGGTGGAAATACATTACATGTGCAGTTTTCTTGTTTTGTTGGATGTGATCTTTTATATGTTTGGAGGGCAGCATGGCCAATTAAATGAGAAAGTCCAAAAGTTTGTTTTATTCAACCGCCAATAAAAGATAGAAATGCATGGCATTTTAAGAGTGTAAGGGCAGAAACATTGGGACATCTAAATAAGTGTTTTTCACTTTGTTTTAAATACTGAACAACATTTAAATAATGGCAGAAATGGCCAAATTGAGCACATAATATATATCAGTAGTCCCCGATTTACGATGGAGATGCGAACCTTGACCGCATCGTAACATGAAATTGAGTTGCACACAGGAACACTTGCATACACACAGTCAAATCCCAAAGATAGAGGGAAAAATGCTTTATGTAAATACATTTATTATGCTTAAAAACAGAGAGAATTGAAGAAATAGAGGCTGCGATCAATACTGCAAGAATTCAACTTTGGTCCAGATCCTGACTGAAGTGCTGGAATATGTTTCATTATCCCGTGCTCAGTAAGGTCATTTCTATATCATCGTTACCATCAATAATGTAAAATGGGCAACACGTTCAGTGCAGGTGCTCATAACTTTTTATTTCGTCTTTAATTCACTCACTTGTCCCCATTTGTCACAATAAGTGGAATAGAAATCAATACAGATCAGTAAAAAAAAAAAAAAAACTTCTTCAAGCGTATCATTGACCTTGTGATAGACACAGATTGAGACTGAATAGAATCTTAAATCATGCACTAGCCTTTATTAAAATCTTTAGGGTACAGATATATGTTTATTTGCTTTGTTTCTGTCTAAATATCATAAAATATGATTGTATTTTTTATTTATTTAGTTCTCTTTATCTGAGCTTTGCTTCAGAGCTCATCACAAAGGCTAAATCCCAGAAAAACGATGCTGCTGTATTTTCCTGAAAGTGCATATAAATTCCCTGTCCATGTATTTCCTCCTTCCCTTTAAGAACTCCTTTATCGCCCGACTGAAAAATGCATGAAAGCCTAACTTTGGTTGTTGAATGATCTTTTTTTTTTTTTTTTTTTTTATCTTTCTCCGAGCATGTTGCAAACCTGACTTCTGAAGTTGTTTTTCTTTACAATACACCATGTTTTCTAAGGGTCCACTCAAGAATTTTTTTTTTTATCTCAGATACTCCACTCCTTTGTTCCTTTCACTGACTTACATTGAAAACTTTATGCTGGCTTTAAAAAACTAAAATGGACCAGCAACAATCTATCAATGGTAACCCTGCCCTGTGTCTCAGCTGCCTGAACCTGTAGGACACAAAGACATTTGGCAAACGCCCTTATCCAGAGCGACTTACACTGATCTCATTCATACATCTGAGCAGCTATGAGATTAAGGGGAAAGAGTTGGCAGCTTAAAGTGGTTCGAATATGAACTCATGACCTTCTGATCCAAAGTCCACTGTACCACCTTCCTATATACTTTATACTTTATTTCCCACGTAAAATTTTTTTTTTCTTTGCATATCCCAGTGATGTAGGAAGCTGGGGGCAGAGCTCATAGGCAGCCATTAAGTTAAGGGCTTTGCTAAGGGCCCCAAAAGTGGCAGCTTGGCAATACCGGGCTTGAACTGCTGACCAGTAACCCAAAGCCTTGACCACTGACCTACCACCTCCCCTCAGTAACAGTGAAATTATTTCCTCATATATCTAAAGCTGGGGTCAGAGTGCAGAGAAAGCCATGATATAGCGCTCCTGGCAGGGAGGATAAAGGGCCTTGCTCAAGGGCCAAAAAGTGGCAGCTTGGTGGTGCTGGGGTTTGAACTCCCAACCTTCTGTTCAGTAACCCAGAGCCTTGACAGACAAACATTTCTGTTTGTGTGGGGCCCAAGCGTGGGGTTTAAGAGAATGTCTCAAGAGAAACATCTAATCAGTAATTGAAATTAAATTAACCCTAAATGAGTACTAACTGAGCACCATGATGGCTGATTGGTATTTTTAATCCAGTTAAAATTTGAATTAAATATATTTGCAGTAGCAGAACAGGAACTCGACAGGAATGATCTTTCCAAATGTTGGATCCGTGAAGTGAATCTGTATTTTCAGTATATGTAAAAGAAAGCATTGCTCTTTGTTAGAGAACCTCAATTCTCATATTTTTATGGTATATTTAAAGCACATTGACTCAGTAATGACTTATAGTGTTGATATGTTTGTATGAATTTGCTGCATGTGCAGTAACAGCAGCTTGTGTATGTCATTCTCTTAGCACTGTGTAACTCCTTCTCAGACAAAGCTCTCTTCTCTCTCTCTCTCTCTCTCTCTCTCTCTCTCTCTCTCTCTCTCTCTCGCACTCCATTCCCACTCCCCACTTAATTCCAAGCACCACCTGTAAAAGGTTTGATGCCTGGTTTTTAAACAGCTGATTGATTCTTATTGTTTCCATTCATGTTCCATAGTAGCTTTCCATCAATCCATCGCCATCACTTAAGATATAAACGGCGAAAATAATAATTCTGCTTCACGATGTCCTCTATATGCGGCATGCTGAATCGCTTTTGATTTGCAGCAGGACGGCGAACCACTCGGGTCACATTAGATCATTCGCAATGGAGAAGCAAGCAGATGTAGATCCAGCCTTGTAAATAATACATGAGAGTTGTTGTAATGTCATGTTTCCCCCACTAATGGACAACTCATATTCATTTCAAGATGCTTCTGCACTATATATGTCTTATGTAGCCTGTTGGCCATATTATTGCAATGAGTTATCTTTAGAGAGCCAGTATTTCAAACAGTGGTCATAGATAAGGATCATTGCTAGTGGCCAGAATGTTGTATATCCATCTTACTTTTTTCCACAGTAGCCTTAGGTAATATTTACCAAAACTCTTTTTTTCTCTTAGCAATGTCTAGAATATTCACATCGATACTCTAACATAGAGCAGCGTATGCTTACCATGTGTATTCTTTGGGTTTCCTGTCAAAAGAAATGGTACATACATTTAAGACTGATATTATAAATTTTACAAATGCTGCATCTAGAGTTCTGTAGTTTTGACGCTTGAAAATGAAAGTTGAGATTTTTCCACTACTCTGATCATAAACGATGCATTTAAACCCAGTGGCGGGCCGTGCATTTCATACCCAGGTCTTCAGTGATGTCCTACCTGAATCAACCAATCTCTTATTACCATAATTATGACACACAGCTATAGAAACCATCAATATTATAAAGAAACACATTATAACAGAGTGCTCCATCACAGACAGGAATGAATGCCATTACCAAAGCAAGGAACCCAATTAACACAATTCAACAAGTCTCCTTTCACTGCAGCCACAGCTGCGCTGCCTGCATACATCAGCTCTAGCAGAAACATTGATATTAACCTCATAAAATGACCCCGGGTTTTCCATGCATTTTTTCCGTTGATTATGGTTTTCCGGGGGGTTAAAAATAAAGGCAAATTGTGTGTTTTTTGCGCAAAATCTACAAGAAAGAAAACTTGAACGTGTTAATGGTTTACTATTAAATCCAAACAAATATATTTGATCTTGTGCAGTTTTCTACAGATGCAGTTTGCAAGCTCTGACTGGTGCGCTCTCTGTCCACCCAATCAAACGACGTGAAAATGGCAACGTTATTGTACGCCTGCTAGATGGCCCCAGAGTCACCAACTCGAAATATGAAGATAATTGACTATTTAGAATAATTTTAAACGTATTTCTGAAAATAAATATATAGTAAAACCCTCAAAGGACATTGATTCAGGCAAAATATTGCATCTAATAAAGAAAGTAACCAGTATAACAGTGTTGTGTTTAGACCCATATTTTCATCTCTCTCTTTTACCACTAAGCAAGGTAGAACAGCATCGTTACAATCTCAATTCTTGGTATCTGACAGCATTCACTCATCCGAACCGACTCTCATTAGCGCTTAACAATGTTTAATTACTGTTGTTTCCGAATAATCTGCCATTCTAATCGTTTTTCCCATTTAGCCCACGGCCTGTTTAGCATCTTATCTGGCCATTAAAAATGTCTTACTTTATGCTATTAATCAAGTGTAGTTGATGTCTGATCCGGTAGCGGAGACCTGATTCTGCTCAGGGAGAAGCTCATAAAACAGTGGTGCTTTTTACGACTGACATAAAACTGCTGCTGTTTTACAGGGTTGTGGACATTGAGTGCGGTGTTAAACCGTGTTAGATGACCTTTAATTTGAAGTCTTGTTAATGGCTTTATATGGAGGACGATTCACCTCTGGGTTGATACAGTCTCGTAATAAAGCCTGGAAGATGGAGGGAAATTAGCATTCATTCATCTCACACATGAAGGTTAACTGTACTGAGTAGTTTGTCACAATATTATGCTACCTGTGGCATTTAGCACAGTGGAATGTGGGTTTTTTCTGTTTTAAAAAAATGTCTATTCACATTTCCTTGTTTATTCTGTCAGGTCAATGTACAATAGTACATTATCTTCTTCTAAGCTTTTAGTTTAGTTTAAAAGCAGTAATTCTGATAAAGTTATTGAACAAAAAAAAGGGAAAAATGATTTATTTTCTTTTGAGTCAAGATTCAGACAATCTTTAATCAACAATCCCAGCTACATATTATTACCATCTTGAAGTTTCATTAATTTTTTTAACATTTTTCCTTGAAACATATTATTTAGTAAATTCCACAACATTACCATGAACATGAGAAACCCAAGCATATCCGGACCCATGTTTTAAATTATTTTGGACCTATATTATTCAAGTCAAGTCAAAAGTCAAGTCAAGTCAAGTCAAGTCAAGTCTATTTCTATAGCGCTTTTTACAACAGACATTGTCTCAAAGCAGCTTTACATAATTTTAAGATTCAAAGTGAACGATGTGTATTTATCCCTGATAAACAGCTGTGGTGACTGTGGCAAGGAAAAACTCCCTTAGATGTTATGAGGAAGAAACCTTGAGAGGAACCAGACTCAAAAGAGAACCCATCCTCATTTGGGTGACATCAAGAGTGTGATTATAGTCTTTAAACAATACAGAACACTGAAGAGTGAGAACTAACATGAGCACTGGAATGTAAAATTATGAGTAATGTACTTTCTACAGTCTTTTACAGTCATTTGTGGTTATGGAACCAGGAGCTACTGAGCAACTCATAAAATAGCCCAACATTTGAGCTCATCATAGATCCAACACCAGCTTCTCCATGCCCAGAGCCTTTAAACACTCCAGGAGGTCCAGTGTCCAAACTCCACATAAAGTGTGGAGGATCCAAATGGTTCAGGACGTTTGCGGGGTCGGCATCTACTTCTTTAAAGGTCCACAATCTTCATGAGGTGGGACGTGACTGGCGCAACCTCAGGATGTTTCGGGATGGGTAGAGAAAGATGTAAAAATGTAAACTGTAGTTAAATGCAATACTTAAAACATACTTTAGTAAAAGTAAAATTACAGATTATAAAAACTGCTTTCAAAAGTAGAAATACACAAAAAACTGCTCAATTACAGTAACACAAGTAAATGTAATTGGTTGCGTTCCACCTCTGACAGTAGCAAATTACATTTATTCTAATTCTTAACACCACTGTCATAAATGTCATTATTTTTTTACAGCAATACCGAGTATTATACTATATGTTCACATACTGTATATACAAATCACTGATCATTAATGAAATATGATCATAGTAATGAATGATTTAATTGAACTATAACTAACTGCCAATCTTTTATTTATTATAATTTTTTTTTACAAATGAATGCAAAATGATAAAACACGCCCTTTGCATGACATCTTTAGTTTAAGCTTTGGCAAACAGGCATGGTCAAAAGTCAATGTGAAATTTTGTCTTATCAGTGATGGCTTGCCTGATAGAGTATATCATATAACTCGAGGCAACATGATGTTTATAAGATTGCTAAATACACTATATGGCAAAAGTATTGGAACATCTGACCTTCTCAGCCTGTGTTTTTTCACCACAAAGATGGAGACACACACACGTCTTCGGATGCAGTAGAATTACATTTCTCCTTTACTTTAACTAGAAGGCCCAAACCTGTTCCTGCATAACAATGCGCAAAGCCAGCTCTCAGAGGATATAGGTTAAAAAGGTAGATCTCCTGCTATAGAGCTCAGACCTCAACACTACTGGACACCTTTTGGGATGAATTGGAACTCTGACTGCACCCCAGACCTCCTCACCGCACCTATATCAGTACCTGGCTTTGCTAACATCTGAGGAGCTGAATTTGCACAAATCTCCACAAACACACACCGAAATCTAGTGGAAATTCTTCCTGGAAGAGTAGAGGTTATTATAAAAGAAAATGGGGCTTGAATATGGAATGGGATGTTTGAAAAGCACATAGATTGGGGACATTTAATGCATTTGGCAGACACCCTTAAGCACAGCAACATGCAACTATGCAGTTCAGGGTTAAGGGCCTTCGCCAAGAGCCCACAGTTGCAGCTTGGGTTAGTAGTGCTAGAATTTGAACTTGTGACCTTTGGATCCAGCGTCCAATGCCTAAACTACCTCTCAGATATCAAATTTATGGTCAGATGTGCACAAACACTTGTTCATGTAGTGTAGCTATAGTCAAGAGGTATTTACTTCCTTAACTGCTTATGATGGAGAATTATTTTAATTGGATTCACGAATAAAGAAACGCTATTAGACCTTTAAGTGTTTTAGATTTAATATTCAATGGATTATTTTTAATGATCGTTTCATCCCAGTCAGACTTGAGGCAGGTCTTGAGTATTAATTTTATTTGTGATTCTTTTTCTAGACAACTCCTTAAATCAGTAAACTTATCCAAACTTCCCCTTGTGTTGAACTTGACCTAAATGTATTATATGCACTTCCTGTCTGAAAAGCATGTGTTTTTTTTTTAAATATATAAAAAATCTAGGACATGGTTCAAATAAAGGGCGAAGTCAAGATCCCTGCTGCACACTGCACACTGTCGACGGCTAATAAGGCCCTCGCGCTATTTGTTTGCCTCTTGGTTGCGTTGCCGAATTGAAACTATAGAGCGCTCTGGAAATGCCGTACACGTTCTGGCACATGGGCCGGGTTTTACAATGAGAATACGAAGTCGTAATTTGTTGTCTGCTTGAACCACTTTTTGTTTGTGATTCTCCTCGATTTATTCATTTACTCAATGCTGCACAGTTTAAATATTTACACGTTGCTGGAGGTTTGTTATGGCTAGCATTATCATGTACTAAGGAGCCATATGGTTGCTTTCACGTACTTACTTAGATGCTAATTTGGGCTAATATGTAAATGGAACTGCGCAGGAACACAGGAAATGGAATGGCTTTTAGTTATTTATACCCAGGACACACTGGATATCTATAAGGCTACATTGTTAATTTGTTTCCCTATTCTAAATGGAGAGAAGGTTAAGTGAGGAAGTGAGCTGTGGCATTATCTTTAGCATTTAGTTGACTTTTTGTAGCATTGTCAAGTGGTCTTATACAGTACTTGTGCTTTTAGGTTTGTGCAGTTTTTCACACCGTGTTTGTGTTCATCACTTTTAGCATTGCTGATCATTATAAATATTTATAGTGATTTACAGTGTGTGTGTGTGTGTGTGTGTGTGTGTTGGCTCTCCTGAGGTTGCAGAACCCTGGATCTCCTCATATCTCTGAAATTGCTCTGTTCTCTCCCTCCCCCCATCCGCCAGACTGGAGTAGGTTTGCATTCATCCATCTCTTATCAACTTCCTTTCCTTTTTCACTTTCTTTATTCCCCTGTATCCATTATATCGCTAATGGGTTTCTGTCCCTGTGTGTGTATCTGCTTGAATCTTTGTTTGTATGGTGTTTGGTGATGTTTGCTGTAGTTTGTGTGTGGCAGCCCTACATGGGAATGGAGGTTGGGGATTTTGTCCATTCTGTCCAAACAAATGAGTGTGTGCTATATAGTGGGAAACATGAAGTTCAGATTTCTGTATAAAATCAAATAAAAGCTTACTATTTTGTCTGAGACGGTGTGTCTGCTGATACTTGTCATGACCCTGCCCTCTCTTCATTAGTGATGGGTTGTTCATGAACGATTCGTTCATTGTGAACGAGCCTCTAATGTGAATCAAAAGAACGAGTAGTCTCAAAGAGTGATTCGTTCATTTTCCACTGTGTGTGCATGATCATAGCATCACAAAATCTTTGTAGGCTATATACAGCAAACAGAATTGAGTATCTCATGAGTCCAATGTTCCGAGTTGTTCGTTCTTTTGTCACCTGGCTCCAATAGACGCTACACAATGCAATAGATCAGGGTTTTTTGGTCCAAATCTTGACATTAGTGTTACAATAATTATGGGAATCACATGACAAAAAATACACAGACTAGAAGATTTGAGAGATGAACTACTTGTTCTGTTTATTATAATTTGTCCTTATCTGTATTGTCATATTCTCATTATCGGAAAAAGTCCAAAACTAAATTTGTGTATGTGGACGTGTTGGGGATCTGCTTATTGAAAACTTAACATTTTATTCAGTTTTCGATCAAAGGAATGAAATGAACTAAACGACTCCAAAAACAGATTCATTCAATGAACCAAGTTACTAAATGATCTGAGCTTCCCATCACTACTCTATCACTATGCCAGGTGCATACATGGAGGCGGCATTAACTTCGATTTATTATAAAAGCAATTCCTCTCATCTTTTCCTTTTTCTGCTCTTTTTCATGCTTGAAATTTCTCTACACCGCTCACTATCTCTTTCCTCCCCCTCAGTTTTGTCTCTGCCTTCGGTATTTTGCTGTCAGCAGCAGAACAGAATCTGTGTCTGAGTTGCAACTTTTGTTCATTTTTTTATATATATATAATCTCACTCTTGCACTCTGCTTGTGTGTTTACTCATTTCCTTCTAATCCAATCACTTTGTTTGACTTATTTTCTTATCAGTTTCTCACAGTCTGGAAAGACGCTGATCCCTCACCTGCTAATTTCTGACCGTGTGAATGCGAGTGTTTGTGTTTGCGATTAAGTCTGCGGTTGTAGGTCGGTTTGACTGTGTGTTGCTTCTGCCTGTTTATGTGTAAGGTTATACGTAAATGCATTAGTAGGTTTTGGACAGTAAACAACCAGGGCTGCGACATGTCCTTCCTGGTAAATGAGGTTTTTATCCGAACCTCTGATATTTAAATATCTAGCCTCAAGATTTTACCTTGAACTAACATTCTACCCCCAGGGTTAATTATTCAAATCCAAGATTTTACCTAAGCATCAGATACTTCACGAGATGTCAATCAGCCCAGGTTTAACACCTAACTCCAAACTGGATTTGAACTGGTCATCAAATTCTGCCCAACAATTAAATTTAACCACAATTTAATCTTAAATTTTTTCACACCATATAAACGTTGAAACTCCTTCTTAGATGTCAGACCAGAATTGAAACATTTAATCTTAGTTTCTAAGCCCAACTTTTATTTCAGGTTCTTTAGGAATGCTATGGTTTTAAATCCCAGGACCACCAAGCTGACATGGCTGGGCTCTTGAGCAAGGCCCTTAACCTTCAATTGCTCAGCTGTAAAACTGAAATACAGTTTAATTAATTTTTATTTGCAGAGCGCTTTTAACAATGGACATTGTCTCAAAGCAGCTTTACAGAGCCAAAGCAGTAATAAAATAACGTATAAGCTTGTTCATTATAACTAGTATTTTGTCCACTATTGTTATTAAATGCAACCTGTGTTCCTAAACCATTGTAGCAGACTGTTCATATTAATTACAGTCCAAATCCATACTCAAAGTTCTCAGTAATTTAATGCATCTTTAAAACCGTAAGTTGCTCTGGATAAGGGTGTCTTCCAAATGGCAAAAATTTGAAAGGAAAACCCTATTCTCAGTTTTCCAAATTTTACTCCACACTACATTCTGACCCAAAAGTTCACATTATCCCCAAGATAAGTCTTGCTCCACCATGTGGTACAAATCAGATATTAAATTTGGTCACGATCAGTTGACTATGAAGGTACAAAATACCAATTGAGCTCTTATGCTGTGAGAGGCCACACCCATTCCGATTGAGATTGTAGGATAAGGGTGAATCGTCCGAATAACGTATTAATTTGTAGTACCAAGTAGATAAACTCAATGCATGTGCACTTTAGAACTTTGTTCCAGAGCCTTTTAGTGAAATGCTTACGCTTTGTTGCTAATCGGGTGTAGACTTGCCATCTGCAGAATCCTGCCTTTTCAGCAAGAATCTGAAATGAGTACCGAACTTCAGAGGGGTAAAAATAAGATTGAGTTAAGGAGAAAAAGAGAAATTAGAGCGAGAGTCTCATGCGTGCATGTGTGTGTGTATATATATATATATTCTTTGCTAAATTTGTGTGCAAATCATCGTGTAGTTGTCTGTTTGTGGGCATTGTGTTGTTTGTGCCGGAGATTCTGCAAATAGATAAATTTTGCAATTTTAAACCAAATTGTTTCTTTATTACATTAGCGGCACGCTGGGCCTGTTGCAGCTGCTCATTTGGGTCCACACTGAGTAATTTCCCGCAATAGCACGTCTCCCAGCAGAGCTGCAGAAGGATTGAGACGCAAATAGCATAGATAGAACTTTTCTTTTGAGCTCGTCTGCTTGATATCGTTATAACAGCCTTAGCACTCTGTACGATCAACAAAGGGTGTTTGGAACTAAGCAGTTTTTGTAAACGGCCGGTTTTGCATATCTTGGAGCATAAAGATTTATTTTAGGACATTTCAATTAAAAACAATGTATACTAGCAAATGGACACTTTAATGACAATTACAATCACACTAAGTCACTTTAATCTGTACTTCTGCAAATATCTGCCGTACATATCCATCCATCCCTTCTGTTTAATTTATGTATGTGTATATACATAAATACATACATATATACACATATACAGTACAGAGCAAAAGTTTGGACACACCTTCTCATTCAAAGAGTTTTCTTTATTTTCATTACGGCTTGCTCATCAGGGACAAATTCACACCATTCACCTTCACTTTTGTTTTCTGTAAAGCTGCTTTGAGACAATGTCTGTTGTGAAAAGCGCTATACAAATAAACTTGACTTGACTTGACATGACATGACTAGGAAAATTGTAGATTCACACTGAAGGCATCAAAACTATGAATGAACACATGTGGAATTATATATGGAATTATATACATAACAAAAAAATGTGAAACAACTGAAAAATGTCAGGTTCTTCAAAGTAGCCACCTTTTGCTTTGATTACTGCTTTGCACACTCTTGGCATTCTCTTGATGAGCTTCAAGAGGTAGTCACCTGAAATGGTCTTCCAACAGTCTTGAAGAAGTTCCCCGAGAGATGCTTGGCACTTGTTGGCCCTTTTGCCTTCACTCTGCGGTCCAGCTCACCCCTAAACCATCTCGATTGGGTTCAGGTCCGGTGACTGTGGAGGCCAGGTCATCTGGCGCAGCACCCCATCACTCTCCTTCTTGGTCAAATAGCCCTTGATGCCTTCAGTGTGACTCTACAATTTTCAAAATAAAGAAAACTCTTTGAATGAGAAGGTGTGTCCAAACTTTTGGTCTGTACTGTATGTATATATATATATATATATATATATATTTTAATATACTTTTATACTTTTTTTTTTTATTTGTACGTTACATTACTTTACTATTTTTATTTTTCATCTTTATATTGTATTTCTTTTTCATGTTCACAAGTTGAACAGTCGTAAAAAGCATTTCACTATAAGTCATACTCTGTGTGAATGTGTATGTATAAATAAAATTTAAATACATTTTAATTTGAATTAGAATCTGTATTTAAATTAACATACTTTTCAATTTTATCTGCTTGGTCAGAATATGGTGTGTAATTTCTTCAGTTAAAGCAGCCTGAATTGTGGGTTTAATGCCAACCAACATTACTACAGTTATATATTACTACATAGTACATACATAGTACGTAATACACATAAAAACCCCCAGCTTAAAACACGTTATTTGTATGTTTAAATGCTGTTTAAAAATGGCTGTGTTGTAACGTGTTGTTATTTAAAAAGAAAGTCACATTTAATCCTTTTCAAGTCAATGCACCTAACTGGGAGGATTGAAATCTAACATACAGGACTGTCCTGGGCGTGTGCTTTTAATCACGCGGCCTAATACATGGTCAAAATCATGGCGACCATGTTTTAATAATCTGGACCAGTTTTAATAATCACAAAGTTACCTTAATATTAAAGTTAGCTTAACGATACATAGCAAGGAGAGCTAATGATTTTAGGTAGTCCACAGCTATCTGCAAGTAAAATACTGAGTCTGTACTGTATGTGCTCAATAATTGTATTATTGGATAAATTCAGACTTCTCCATGCAGTTCTCTCTCTCTCTCTCTCTCTCTCTCTCTCTCTCTCTCTCTCTCTCTCTCTCTCTCTCTCTTTCTCTCTCTCTCTCTCTCTCTCTCTCTCTCTCTCTCTCTCTCTCTCTCTCTTCCTCTTCTCAGTGTGTGTTTAGTGTTTTTTATAGTTGTATGTATTTGATGCTTGCTCTGACAGAAGGTAATTGGTTTCCTCACACTCTTCCCTCTGGTTGGAGAAGCAGCAGAAAGCAATTTGTGCAGCACGTCACTTCACATCTGCACTCTCTTCAACACACACACACACACCTTTACAGAAGATCGAGGATATAGACAAAAACTTTATCCTCATTGCGTTTCATGATCGTAACATCTAGGTGCAGCTCAAGGCGTGCAAGCATAAACTTTGTAGATTCAGGGCGCAAAGAAAACATGGGATTAAGGCATGATGATGTGGCAAAATCATGCTATTAATGCTATTTTCTACTAATTAGCTTACTTATACAAGGGTAATGTATATTAGGGACACCTTGTGGCTGTTTTTGGAGCATAGCTAAGCAAAAGTAATTTGGTAATACAGCGAGAACAAATGTGTGTGTTCTTGTTTTCGTTTCTGTTCTAGTTTATCTTTTAATTGAGTTTGCTAACTTATAGTGTTTACCTGTTCTGTGTTGTTAGCCCTTGATTATTTTGTTTGTGTACATACTGGAAGTCGGAGCCTTGCATTTTCCTGCATTCTGTTTATTGTATTGTTAATTTAGCATGGCATTTGGCAGCCGTTTTTATCCAGAGAAACTTACATTTATCTCATTTAGGGATAAGGGTCTTTTTTTAGGGGTCCAGGAGTGGCAGGTTGGTGTGACTGGGAGTTGAGCTCATGACCTTTGGAATCAAAGTCCAATGCTTTTACCATTAAACTACCACCTGTGTTACAGACTGACCTGTCCCCCATTAAAGAAAGGAAAAAAAATGTTGCCCTCACAGAAAAAAAGTTTGGGGCCCCTGGTTAAGTGTAATGGTGTGTATAGTAAGCAATTTCAAGTAATAATTTCTGATTTCTTGTCTAAAATAATACTCTTTAAACCTTGGAAGTTGAAGTTCTCAGTGTAGGACATTACCTAATAGTTCTCAGAGTGTTTGCTGACAGGATACCAGTGCCTACCTGGGAGACGGCGTCAGGCTTTTGCTGGCTATATCGCTCTAAGTGTTGCGATTACAGACTGACAGTTAAAATGACACTCATTGTACCCTCTCACCACGGCTTTTAGCCTGAACACTTCGAGTGCATCATTCGCTCTGGACGGATTGTTTTTCAGCTTTTGCTCGGAGGCTTCACTCTCGCCTGGTCGACACCCTGATTTTTTTTTTTGTTCAAGCGCAAACATAATTTAGCATCTGTCACTCACGCTCGATAGGGCCAAGAAAATCAGACTGACCATCAGACACGAGGCCGTCTCTCTCCCTCCATCTCTCAGTCCCCCCATCCCTCCCTCCACAGACGTTATCTCACGCCACTCAGCTTTGTCGAAAGTTTCACATCTTTCCTCCAGGAAAAAAAAAGAGAGAGGACAACCTGTCAGGTGATTTTTTTTTTTCTTCAGCACCAGAAGGAAAGAAGAGAGAAACAGGAAGACTACCATTTTTTTTATGGGTGTTTGCTCTTTTTTCTCTTTCTTTTATGCCCCTTTATATTTAAATACATGAGGTTACACTGTTCATCATCAGGCTCACTAGCATTGTTGCTGTACTCATGGACCCCTGTATCCGAGACAACGAGCAGCTGAGAGATATACCGAGAGCGAAGAAAAGAGGAGTAGCTTGAGGGCAAAAAGGTAGCAAGGGGAGAGAAGTTATTTTTTAAGAGAAAGAGATTCAGAGTAGTGAACATGTAGCCCAAGATGGACATTTCGAAGGAACAGATAAGAGACAGAAGGAGAAGGAGAAATGGATGGAGGGTGAGGAATGAAGGAAAAAAAAAGAGTACAACAAGAGCAAGTAAAGTCTTCTGGCCTGTGTCTTCAATCACAACCTGAAGTTCTGAGCACAGGTTTTTTAATAAGTCCTAAACAAAATATTAAGGAGAGTGTGAGAAAAGAAAGAAATAAAAGAAGAGTGTAGAAAAAGGAAAAAAGAGTGTCGAATTTTACCTGCATTTGACAGATGAAAGGTTGTTGATTTGGGAGGTGGGAGTTTAGTGGTTAACACTTTGGATGGGAAGGTCACAAGTTCAAATCCCATCACCATCAAAGCTGGCAGTGCTGGGCCCTTGAGCAAGGCCCTTATCCCTAAACGTTATCCCTCAACCATATCCCTTTTTTGCTTGGATTGGTCTGAGTTCTATTCGACATCGGATACAAGTCGAGCAGATTTGATCAGATTTCTTTAAGCTTTGTCTTTGTGATTAGACTTGGTGTTGTGTCTAGTCTGACAAATCAATGCTTTGCTTACTGGGTGATGTTTATCTCTAGTTAGCTGGCTAACTGGGTTTATTATCTGTTAGCATACATGCTAGTAATCTACACACACACACACACACACACACACACACACACACACACACACACACACACACACACACACACACACACACACACACACACACACAGTAAGACAGTTGCTAACAGTATTACAGACAGCACTAATGTTAAGCAATCCTGTGAGCCAAAGGCCACATTATTCAACTGTAACACCAATTAAACACCAGTTCCCTGAGTGTGTGCGCGTGTGTGTGTGTGCGCGTGTGTGTGTGTGTGTGTGCGCGTGTGTGCGTGTGTGTGTGTGTAAAAGAAAGACAGTATTGCTTGGTGTGCCTTTGTGTATATTACTTTAGTTGTGTGTGCTTTACTTTGACTTTCTGTGCACGTTTGTGTGTATTACTTCAAGTTTTGTGTACTTGTTTGTGTGTATTACTTTGAGTTCATGTACCTGTTTCTCTGTATTACATTAAGTTTGTGTACACTTTGTGTTTCTTTAAATTTGTGTCCCTATTTGTGTGTTACTTTAACCTTTGCATACCTGATTTTGTGTGCTACTTTAACCTTGTGTTCGTGTTTTAACTTTGACTTTGTGTACCTGTCTGTGTGTATTACTTTGAGTTTATGTTCCTGTCTGTGTGTTCCTTAGTGTGTGTACCTGTTTGTGCTACTTTGAGTTTGTGTGAGTTTTGTGTAGCTAGTGTGTATTCATTTGAGTTTGATGAGTACAGTACCTGATTGTGTGTATTACCTTAAGTTACATATACCAGATTGCGTGTGGGGTTTTTTGGTGTGTTTTTACATCTTAGCTTACAAGAAAGTATTGAAACAGATGGTCTGAGCTCTTTTTCCCAGTGTTTGTGTGTTTGTGAAAGAGTGAGAGGGAGAAAAGGCTGTGAGAGCATTTGTAATGCTGTTATTATCACACACACATGAGGTTGGAGAAACAGGCTTTGTGATGGTTGTCTGTTGTCTCAGTCGTTTATTCGCCTATTTGCATAAATACACTTGAAAATCAAAGCATTTATCTAAAGCAATTTCCTTCTCCACGCTCTGCAGGGCTGAAATAGCTATTCAGAACAACACAACCAAACACACACACACACACACACACACACACACACACACACACACACACACACACACACACACACACACACACACACACACACACACACACACACACACATATATATACTCTACCACCTGCATACAAACATTCTCATAGCCATTGTTTCATTGAGTGAAAGAATGTGTGTGTGTGTGTGTGTGTGTGTGTGTGTGTGTGTGTGTGTGTGTGTGTGTGTGTGTGTGGGTGTGTGTGAAGTTCTGGACAGAAACCTCACTCCTGACCATGTGCCGAGAGAACATATAGTGTGTGTTCACTAAAAACACATTTCAGTTTGTGTACCTGTTACTTTGAGCTTTGTGTTCCTTTTTGTGTTATTTATTTCATTTTGTGTACTTGTTTGTATATTTGAGATTTTCAGCATTAGTTGTGTAGAAATTGTTTTTTTGTGTGTATCTAGTGAGTATTTATCTGAGTATGATTTGTACATTTTGTGTTTTACCTTCTTTTTTGTGAATGTGTGTGTGTGTGTGTGTGTGTGTGTGTGTGTGTGTAGCACTGGACAGTAACTTTTCTCATGAACATGTGCTGTGAGAATCAAATCAAATCTAATTTTATTTGTCACATACACATACATACAGAGTACGACATGCAGTGAAAAAGTATAAACTATATAAAATATGTGAAAATATATTATATATATATATATGGCCAAACAGGATTTTCCGTTTCTCCCAGAGGCTCATTGAGATTTCGCAATTGTTGCGTCATTCCAGATGTTATGAAAAAATCTGCAGTCAAAGCAAAAATGCTATAAACTTATAGATTTTCACATACAGACACGCCATGACACATTTTCCTCCATCACGGCTGCGACTTCTAAACGGAAATGATATAAATTCGGACTTCGATAGAAATCGAGAGTATGACGTTGATTATGTATGACTTTGTACTTCTGTCTTCTTCAAGGCCACGGATAACGATTTCGGCACGTTCGGTGCTGTGCGCTACTACTTCAGCGACGAGCCTGACCAGTGAGAAAATTATCTCTCCATTTTCAAATTTCTGAATTACTTAATTTTGACCGGACGCTAATGTAGACATGCTGTCTGTAACTCCGCCCCCTGCAGATTCTCGTTGGACCCTGAGACAGGCTGGGTAACACTGAGGGGTCGTTTGGATTATGAGCTGACCCGCCGCTACACTTTGACCATCTTGGCCCGGGACGGAGGCGGGGAGGAGACCACAGGACGTCTCAGAGTCAACGTGATGGACGTGAACGACAACGCTCCTGTTTTTCAGAAGGACGCCTATTCTGGTTCACTCATGGAAAACCAGCAAGTCGCTCAGCAGGTGGCCAGAGCGAGGGTGAGTCCTTAAAATATATAATAATAACTAATAACAAGTAGTCACACCGGTTCCAAACAATTCAGTTCAGTGTCTCCGACTCCTACTTCCAAAATTCCAGGCTTTCCTGCACCACTCTGTACACATATATATACTCTCTCTATAGATATAGCCTCTCCAGAACTGCAGTTCTTGTGGGCTGTTCCTGGTCTGTAGTGGACAACATCAGTAAGGGGGGCCGACATAATATTAGGCAGGTGGTCATAAAGTTATGCCTGGTTGATATATATATATATAGTGGTGTTTGGATTATATAGAAGTGTTGGATCCTGATTTATTATTTTTTTTGCATGTTTGTCCCACTTTAATGTTTCAGATCATTAAACTAATTTAAATATTAGTAAATGATAACACAAGTGAACACAACATGCAGTTTTTATTATTGAGGGAAAACGAAATCCAAAACTGGCAGGAGAAAAAGAGGAATGCCAAGGAGGAGGTTTATGGAGGTGGTGAGAGAAGACATGCAGGTAGTTGGTTTGAAAGAGGCAGATGTAGAGGACAGGGGGATATCTGCTCTATGTGTATATATATATATATATATATATATATATATATATATATATATATATATATATATATATATATATATATATATATATATATATATATATATGGACTGAAGCAACCTAATAAACTACGGTCGTTTACAGTGCCAGGGCTGCATGATGGTGAGTGACTGTCCAGAACATAGTGGTTTGAAAGTCGGCCAAGTAAACCAGCATCTGAGGCGAGGTTTTGATGCAAATTTTAAACTCATGGTGATAAAATCTTATTTATCTGTTAGAGTTATCTAACTACTGTCAATCAGCCAAGAAATACGGCATGTCAGAATTTAATGTCAGGAGATGGCGAGCCCAAAAAGACAGTCTTAGAAATGCTAATACAAGCTTACATCCAGTCCTAAAAGCGCTTGAAGAAATTGACCCGCAAGTGTGTCAGTGCGTAGCCAGTACACATATATACACACACAACAATCACATCCATCATCTCAGGTTAATTCAGTTTCCAGTAATTTTTTTATTCAAAATAATATGTAAATGAATCAGAGTAAATACAATAAATGTGTTAAATGTGTAAACGTCTGTGCCAAATTTTTTTACTATGGACTTTTCAATAATCATGGCCCGAGTCCACAGTAGGAGTCCGATCACAGGTGCATTTAATAAAGACTAATTTATATTTGGATTTGATTCGGCAAACTTAGGTCAGAATCAGAAACAATGTTAAACAGCTGGCAAGAAAACTAGAAACTGGGAAGATTATAGCATAGAATTGGCAAATTTTTTTTCCTTATTTTCTAAACAATTTTTTTTTCTAGTCAATTCCTAAGAGTTGTGTTAAATATATCTATTTGCCTAGGAGATTGAGATTTAGCTATTTCTGTAATTCTAATAATAATATGACTGATCAGATACTTATATCTTAAGAGTTGGCGAATAAAATAATGATGAGTGCATTTTTCTCTAATATATATATATATATAAGGGTAACTGCAAGAGTGAAAGAGAAAGTTTATAGGACTGTGGTGAAACCTGTTATGATGTATGGATTAGAGACAGTGGCATTGTGTAAAAGACAGGAGGTGGAGCTGAAGGTAGCAGAGCTGAAGATGTTGAGGTTTTCGTTGGGAGTGACGACGATGGACAGAATTAGAAATGAGTTTATTAGAGGGACAGAGCATGTAGGACGTTTTGGAGACAAAGTGAGAGAGGCGAGATTGAGATGGTTTGGACATGTGCAGAGAAGGGACATGATGTATATTGGACTGCTGAGGACGGAGCTACCAGGAAGAAGGAAACGAGTAAGACCAAAGGGGAGGTTTATGGATGTGGTGAAGGAAGACATGCAGGTAGTTGGTGTGAAAGAGGCAGATGTAGAGGACAGATGGGTATGGAGACGGATGATCCGCTGTGGTGACCCCTAATGGGAGAAGCAGAAAGAAGAAGGCATTTATATATATATATATATATATATATATATATATATATATATATATATATATATATATATATATATATATATATATATATATATACACAGTGGGTACGGAAAGTATTCAGACCCCCTTAAATTTTTCACTCTTTTTTATTTTGCAGCCATTTGCTAAAATCCTTTAAGTTCATTTCTTTTCCTCATGAATGTACACATAGCACCCTATATTGACAGAAAAACACAGAATTGTTGACACTGTTGCAGATTTATTAAAAAAGAAAAACTGAAATATCACATGGTCCTAAGTATTCAGACCCTTTGCTCAGTATTTAGTAGAAGCCCCCTTTTGATCTAATACAGCCAGGAGTCTATTTGGGAAGGATGCAACAAGTTTTTCACACCTGGATTCAGGGATCCTCTGCCATTCCTCCTTGCAGGTCCTCTCCAGTTCTGTCAGGTTGGACGGTAAACGTTGGTGGACAGCTATTTTTAGGTCTCTCCAGAGATGCTCAATTGGGTTTAAGTCATTGCTCTGGCTGGGCTATTCAAGAACAGTCACAGAGTTGTTGTGAAGCCACTCCATCGTTATTTTAGCTGTGTGCTTAGGGTCATTGTCTTGTTGGAAGGTAAACCTTCAGCCCAGTCTGAGGTCCAAAGCACTCTGGAGAAGGTTTTCGTCCAGGATATCCCTGTGCTTGGCCGCATTCATCTTTCCCTTGATTGCAACCAGTCGTCCTGTCCCTGCAGCTGAAAAACACCCCCACAGCATGATGCTGCCACCACCATGCTTCATTGTTGAGACTGTACTGGACAGGTGATGAGCAGTGCCTGGTTTTCTCCACACATACCGCTTAGAATTAAGGCCAAAAAGTTCTATCTTGGTCTCATCAGACCAGAGAATCTTATTTCTCACCATCTTGGAGAACTCCATGCGGGTTTTCATGTGTCCTGCACTGAGGAGAGGCTTCCGTCGGGCCACTCTGCTATAAAGCCCCACTGGTGAAGGGCTGCAGTGATGGTTGACTTTCTACAACTTTCTCCCATCTCCCGACTGCATCTCTGGAGCTCAGCCACAGTGATCTTTGGGTTCTTCTTTACCTCTCTCACCAAGGCTCTTCTCCCCCGATAGCTCAGTTTGGCCGGTCGGCCAGCTATAGGAAGGGTTCTGGTCGTCCCAAACGTCTTCCATTTGAGGATTATGGAGGCCACTGTGCTCTTAGGAACCTTAAGTGCAGCAAAAGATTTTTTGGAACCTTGGCCAGATCTGTGCCTTGCCACAATTCTGTCTCTGAGCTCTTCAGGCAGTTCCTTTGACCTTAATGATTCTCATTTGCTCTGACATGCATTGTGATCTGTAAGGTCTAATATAAACAGGTGTGTGGCTTTCCTAATCAAGTCCAATCAGTATAATCAAAAATTTCTGGACTCAAATGAAGGTGTAGAACCATCTCAAGGATGATCAGAAGAAATGGAAAGCACCTGAGTTAAATATATGAGTGTCACAGCAAAGGGTCTGAATACTTAGGACCATGTGATATTTCAGTTTTTCTTTTTTAATAAATCTGCTGTCAGTATGGGGTGCTATGTGTACATTCATGAGGAAAAGAAATGAACTTAAATGATTTTAGCAAATGGCTGCAATATAACAAAAAGTGAAAAATTTAAGGGGGTCTGAATACTTTCCGTACCCACTGTATATATATATATATATATATATATATATATATATATATATATATATATATATATATATATATATATAATGTTGTGTCCTCTTCATCTAATTGAGAATGTTTTGGAGCTCCTCTTCCTGAACCTCTTTCTTAGCATCTTGTTCTTCTTTAGATTTCCGGTGTTGTCAGCGTTCATCGTGTCCTGCTGTCTGGTCCAATCACTTCACTCTTTAGCACGTATTAAACTCCTGTCTCGGCATCTAGGCCTCTGTATTATCGGTTAATACGTCATGTCAGGGTTTGAGCGTCTCTTGAGTCAGCTAATCACACTTCTCATCTGAGTGGTACCCTGAGCGATGATAGACAGATGGCTGGAAACGGGCCTGTCACAAAGCGTTTGCTTACATTCAGACGTGTTGATTTATCTGTTGGTTTCTGCAGCGTGTGTGTGGGGACGAGTTTGCTCCTGGGTTCTCGCGAATTCTGATTCTGAGACTGAATCGCTTACGAGTTTCATGCGACGAGTGCAGAAACATTTTTCAGTCGTCATAAAATGAGAACGTCGAAGCATTTCACTGCATGTCGTACTCCGTGTGTACTGTATGTGTATGTGTATGTGACGAATAAAATTTAAATTTGAATTTCATAACATGGCAACAGTGTGAAGGTTAACCCTAAAGTTGATTATTTACCCTATTTATTCATTTATCCAATCAAAACAAGTCTGAAATCTCTGCGTATTTTTCATAGTTTTATTGTTTTATTTTCATTGGTTTCGGATTTCATTTTCAGTCTGCACTGCAAAAACCTGGTCAAGATCGTTTTTCTAGCCATAAAAATCGCATTGATCTTATTTTAAGAATAAAATACTATGCAAAAGCAGATTATGTAAGATTGTTATGATTGTTTTAAGATGTTCTATCTTTTTTTATTCAGTAAAGCTTAAAGTTGGTTATTTCACCTGCAAATTGAGCTTAATTGCCATCAGAAACAATATTAAGGCCTTGTATTTTTTTAAACTTTAATTTAGCTGTAATAACTGGTTTGAAGGTTGCCAGTAAAAAAATGCTCAATAATCATCCTAGGACTTGTTTTATGTCAAACTCCAATCACACATGTCAAAATCAACACATTTATAGCATTATACCTTATAGCATTTGATAAGACTGCAGTCTTAAGTCAGCACAAACTTTCCAAACATTATCCAGTATGGTTATTTTTTTTTATTAACTTTGTAATACAAAGTATTTAAGACTTTTTGCGAAGTTGTTGTGTAGTTTGATTTCTATTTCTCATGTCTCACATCTGTCAGTGTTCAGTAATGGCAAAATACATACAGTATTGTTTTATGTTACAATAAGTTTAAGTATTTTCAGAAGCAGTAAGTAATGATTTTGCTTCGTATTTGCATCGTAACTACTGTGTGCCACAAGACAGTTTCCATTTGAATAAATTATTGTCGACAATACGCACGTACGCGTGATCTTGATTTTAATAGTAATCTTTGTTTTTAATGCTTTGTCTCATTTTAAGACCGAATAAATAATAATGACTATTTTTGAATTTACAGGAATTCTCTTGTTTAGTAAATCTAAGAGCGTTTTACACAAATTAGAAAAGCAAACTGTTGAAAAATAATCCAAAAGCTAGATTTAAGGTAATTTGACTTAATCGACTGTTTGGAATAAGTGTTTTTATGCTTATTTGAAACATATTAAAGCCTGGAAATGTTTTTCCCATTTCAAGAAATCTTACCAAGTATAATTATTCTTACTGCTCTGGAATTCATTTGACTTATTAGTTTGTATCTACTTTAATCACTTCTTTTATGTTTGCGTTTGACTCAAATGATTTAAACAAATCAGACAAATAAAAACCAAAAAAAAAATTTTTTTTTAACTCTGTCTCTCTGCTTCATCAGGCGACCGATGAAGACTCTCCTCCTAATAACGACTTGACCTACTCCATCATCTACGCCTCTCAATTCCGCAGTTTTTTCAGCATTACCATGGTGGAGGGCTACGCAGGTACGTGCGCCCCGAGCTACCTTCCCTAACTCACAGCCGTTAAATTAAACTCGGTACAATGTCAAATGGAAGTGATTAGCTCATGGTTATGCATTCTTAAGCTCGACGACCTATGAGATTACAGCAGACTGCACACTCGGCTCAACCTCTCAGGTTAAACCGGGGCCTTTACGGATTAATGTCTATTTAGATGATGCGCATATGTGTTGCGTATTGAGTCTCCGAGGCTTTTTTGACATTATATTAGTATTCCTTCCGTTCCTATTTTTTCTCAGTGATCACAGTGAACAGACCTCTAGACTACGAGCAGGTTCCTGGTGGAATGATCTATTTGACGTTGATGGCCATCGATGGAGGAGCTCCACCTTTTAACAGCACTGTCCCCATCATTGTGGAGCTGTTTGTGAGTAATTTACACTCGCACATTACACACATTATATTTTTCTCAGCAGAAATGGAAATTCGCATGTATATTTCGTATATTTTATATACTATTCCTCAAATAGTGGAATCTTAAATGAAATTTGTGTGAAACTCCTGTATCTGTTAAAAGAGCTGCCTGTGGAAGAAGTTTCTGTGAAGGTAGAAAACGACCTTTTTTTCCCACAAATCTTAAAGTGTATAGTTATAAATAAAATATGGATTAAAGAAAAGTGCAGGTTGAAGAATCAGGAGCAAATCAGTGATTGGGGTCAGGGCCGTTTCTAGCCTTTTTGGCTCCTTAGGCAAGATTCCTCTTGTTAACAAATGGCTCCGCCCTTCCACCACAATGCTCCACCCCCACACCATAATAATCATTCACAATCTTTGATAAATAAGGGTTAAACACGTTTAATAAGCATTGCGAAATTGCTAAATTGTATACATATACTGTATATTGAACTTCAGCAGAAAAAAGATGAATAAAGGGAGGGAGAGGGCGACTGCGAGGCAGGGGGCATTTACTGGTGTCCTCTCACCAACCCCCACCATCCCTACAAATGGTGCTGATTGGCCATGTATCATTGTATAAAACGGACAGGGACAGAAACAATCTAAAATGAATAATCAAGGGACAAAATGGGAACATATGAAATGTCCATAGAAGGCAACTAAAGCTTAGATTTAGACTTAAATATTTAATTACTTAAAATGAAAACACGAAATGACACAATCGTCAAAAATTTGACCACTTTTTGCTTTTATCTGGTCTGTATAATAAAGTGCTATTTTACATCAACATTTTTAGGTGAAAGCTTTAATTTAAATGTAATTTTATTATAACACCTTCAGCAATATAGCGTTATATTTAAGCTAGCTAGACAGATTCTGGATGGATTGTCCTAAACTTCAGCTCATCCACTATTCAACACTATATTTAGAATTTAGAAAAAAAAAAAACACTCATTAGCCTGTAGGGAACATGTAAAAAAAAAAAAAAAAAAGGGGGGGGGGGCAATAATTTCTTATTCAACAAAAATTAATCTGGAACGGATTCACCCAAGTTCATTATTTTGGGTCGTAATATATTCAGTGGTCACAGAAGAAAAAAAAATCAAATTTTTTCATTGTGATAAATGCTTGTAAAGGTTACTAGATTGCTTGGATTGTTCTGTCCAAACAGTTTATTAAATAAACCAACTTACACTACTAACATGAACTAACCAGAAGGCTAGAGAGAGGAAAGAAAATAAAAAGTACTGCTTAAACAGATACAGTTTCTTTGCTGTCACACAGCACAATAAATCATTAGAAATAAAGTGTATATGAATATAAACATATACGGAAGTCCTAAGATTCCATGCATTATATATTTCTTTGCTTTCTCATAACAAAAGTTGTTTTCTCATGATCACGACATCATTTTCTTGTGATCTCGACATAACCAACATTGTTTCCTCGTGATCAATACTCAGTTTTTCTGCATATTCGGTATAAGGGCATGTTCTAGAGGCAGCATCGTTGCAACATGATGGACGATCGCATTCGTTTTTACTTTGATTAGGGACTCGCTCGGACATCCACAAGGCGCGAGATTTACGTCCCGATGCCATTACGTTGTGAGAGAACGTTTTTTTCAGTAGTGAGAATAAATATATTGTAACGCGTGGCCTCCTCATTCTTCCATACGTATATTATATTCAATTAGCATAAAGCAAGTAGAGGAATGACGTACGCAGGGTTTGTGTGTGGTGTCTTCTGCCTTCCGAGCGTATTTGTGAATATATGTGTGCGTGCGTTAATTGAGCTCCTCTCTGAACTTTTTGGAGTCTGCAGGCCGAGTTCATGAACCCGTGAACATTTCTCTCTGACATTTCCTCTTCTTTATTACCATAGTTATGATTATACTTGCTCCAGTTGCTGCAGACCGGCAGGAGGGGGTCAAGCCATTTAGTCAGCTGTGTGTTTGAGTGTATGTGTGTGTGTGTGTGTGCGTTTGTGTGTTAGCATGATTGTCAGTCTCTGTGTGTATTCTTTGTTTTTCAACCATGATTAAAGAGGAATACAAAGAAAGGCATGACGCTGCATTTACCCGTTAAGTTCGTCACGGTTTTTTGAGCTCCTTATTGAAGGCTGAAATGATTCAGTGACTTTGGCCAGCTCCGGCTAATAGCGCTTTGAACTCTTTTAGAAAATAAGCCTTTTGATTTTTTTTTTTCTTTTTCTTTTTTATTTAACCCTTACCATGCGCTTCAGTTCAGTTCAGTTCAGTCAAAGCCAATTTCCAGCATAAAAGCTCTCTCTTAACAGGGAAACCACCAGCCGGGCTTAGCGATATTCCGTATGTGCTGCTTTTGCAAATGAATCCTTATCAAAATTTTTGCATTTTATTCTAAAGGATCATGTGGCTGTATGAGAGAATGCAGTATATCAGTTCTACTACAGCCCACATTTATTATCAGGAAGAATACAAAATCTGTCAGATTCTATTTTACATTATTCTTCCTTAATAAGTGGGAAAAGTTTGTTCTTATTGCCTGTCACTAGCAGCAAAAAACACTACATACATGTAGCAACATGGTATAATTGCGTTATTATTTCTAGTTATTAGACAGTGTTATAGGTTTATCTGAAATGGGAAAAATGAACACAAAATAAGAAAAAATGAACACAACTGATGCTTTTAATAATTGCGTTATTATTTCTAGTTGTAGTAGTTAGACAGTGTTATAGGTTTATCTGAAATGGGAGAAAATGAACACAAAAACATGAAAAATGAACACAGCTGATGCCCCTCAAGATCCTCAAAATCTCATTATTTGCTTTGTTGTTGTTTTTTAGGATGAAAATGACAATCCTCCAGAGTTCAGCCAGTCCTCGTATATTGTACGGATCTCCGAGAACATGGTTGCAGGTACGTTTAGAGAACCAGGTTCAAAGTGAACACGAAACTCTGCTCAAGTGGGAGATTTCACCACGAGTGCTTCTCCTTTTCTTTGCGCTCATGGTCCATCAGTAATTCCCACTTCCTTAGTTCGAGTTGAACACTTTTGTTCTGTTGAACCAATCAGATGATGGCTTTACAAAGGGGAACGACTTTTCACAATAAACAAATCTCTGTGAACATCAAAAGGAAATGCTCGTCAGGGTGGGAATAAATCGGACATTGAGCGTCGCTTATTAAATATTAATAATGGATAATTAATAAATTGTAAAAAAAAAAAAAAAAAGGAAATCACTTTTCCCCCAGCAAACTGTTACAATTTCGATTCGTACATTGAAATTTTTTATAAACAAATAACCAGTATAATTGATAACTATAATTAATAACACCGGAGTTATTAATTGTTTTAACAGCATCAAGTGCACTTCATTAATCACACCAGAATTTAATCCACTTTTGTTGATGTGACTCAATTCCAACGTTTAAATTATGTACAAGAAAGTAGCATATATGAGTAACTTGTGATTTCAATTATAACATTTTTTTATAACAAATTTATATTATAATGTAAATTTCTATAATTTATACTATATAGAATATATTGTAAATATTATTGAAAACTTAGCCATATTGTCAAAATAGCTAGCAACAAAAGTGAGTACACCCTAAGTGATTACAGCTGTACATCATATGTAACCGTGCAAAGCCTATTGATGTTTTTGTCTGCTCTTGAGAGGACCATACAAATTTGTGTATCTTGAATCTGGAGATGTTTTTTTTTTACTATTTATAATCCTTAAAATTTATTCCGTAATGTCTGTGAGATGTCCAAAAAACATTTCACCCTTAGACATGCCCCTGTGTACCAGCTGAACATGCAAATAATCATTCACACGAACTTGTACAAGTCGAGACTACTTTAGACGGGAAATTAAAGTCAGACACACGACGTGTTTTCTGTGCTCGTCTACCCTCGTCTGTCTGCACTGTCATCGTGGACACGGGTTTGTCTGCTCCTCCTCTTGCCCCTGCTTGCTTCTGTTTTTTTCCTTCTTTAGTGCTCACATCACTTCACGGCTACGTTGTGTCTTGGGCGAGAGGTTTCGCTCGGATTGAGTGTTCAGCTATAGAGCTGCTTGTCATTCATATGCATTTATTCATTCGATGCTTTTGTCCCAGACAATAGATCTGTCTCCAATCGCCTGAGAAAATTACACTGACACTGGTCAGTGTCTGCCAAAAGGCCCATGCTGAGCATGTGTGTGTGTGTGCATGTGAGAGTGTGTGTGAGTAAGATGTGCGCACTGTAGTTGTTTCTCTTTTAGCGGACCAACTTTACATATAGTGACAAGAAAATATGTGTCTACAGTATATACAATATACTGTAGACACTAATTCATAAATATTGGGACACTGTGTAAACTCTAAATAAAAACACAATGCAATGATTTGCAAATCTCATAAATACATATTTGATTCAGAATTAAACACAAAAGAAAAAAATATATTAAATGTTTGAACAGAGAATATATACAATTTTAAAGACAAAAATAAGGTCTTTTTACATTTTATGGTGCAACAGTCCTCAAAAAACTTGTGAAGAACTGGGCCAGGTTTACCACTGTGTAGCATCACGTCTTCTGTCTGTATACATCTGGGAACTGTGGAGACCAGCCGCTGATGTTTTGGATGAGGAACATTGTCCCATATGTGTCTGATACAGGATTCAAACTACTCAACAGTTCTGGGTGTCCTTTGTTGTGTTTTTCGTTTCATGGTGCACCAAATGTTTTCAAATGGTGGAAAGTCTAGACTACAGGCAGACCAGTTCAGCACTTGGACTCCTCTACTACAGAGCCATGTCTCATACTGTAGATGCAGTATGCAGTTATTCTTAAAATGGTAAATTTCCTCAGTTGAAACATTTGATATATTTTTAAGTTTTGTTGTGAGTAAAATGTATGTTTATGTGATTTGCAAATCAGTGCTTTCCGGTTTTTATTTACATGTAACACATTGTCGCAACTTTTTTGGAATTGGGGGTGTAATGCTGAGTGTGGGATGGAGGGAATTTCATGTGTGTGTGTGTGTGTGTGTGTGTGTGTGTGTGTGTGTGTGTGTGTGTGTGTGTGTGTGTGTTTGTGTGTTTACAATTTTACTATAAAACTGTGTGTGTAAGATGTTATGGGACCTTATTGTGAATGCATAAGTGTGAGAGTTACATGCACTTGTGTATGTGTGTGTGTGTGTGTGTGTGTGTGTGTGTGTGTGTGTGTGTGTGTGTGTGGGTTAGTTGCTTCGGTGGCATGTGAGATTGTGGCGGCTCGTCTAGTTTGGACTCGAGCCGTATTGATCAGAGCCAGTGCTTGGCTTGCTGCCTATCTCTCTCTCTGCCAAACTCCCCGATAATCCGAAAATCCATAAACACTCTCGGCGCCTGCCTCATCAATGCGGCTCCGAGTCGTGATTTTACTTCATCTGCTTTTAGAATTCTGTCATTTTTGCCACGTGTTGGTGCACAGGGCCTTTTCTATCGCACTCTATCGCTATTATCTGCCGCTGTTATTGGCTGCACTCCCATAAGCTCATTATCAGTCAGAAGGGTTTGACAATAGTCTCTCTCTCTCTCTCTCTCTCTCTCGCTCTCTCTCGCTCTCTCTCTCTCTCACTTTCTCTCTCTCTCTCTCACTCTCTCTCTCTCTCTCTCTCTCTCTCTCTCTCTCTCTCTCTCTCTCTCTCTCTCTCTTTCTCTCTCTCTCTCTCTTTCTCTCAGGGGCGACTGTGTTATTTGTGACAGCAACAGATTTGGATGCTTCCAGAGAATTTGGCCAGGCCTCGCTCATTTACTCACTGCAGGGCCCCTCTGAATTCAGACTGAACACACGCTCAGGTGAACACACACACACACACACATGCACATGCACATGATTAGTGCTGGAAGAGACATGAGATAGGTATTACTCAGACATATTTATTAAATTAAATGATTCATTAAACTAATGAAAAAAGCACTTTGGATTTTTTTTCCAGAATAAAAGTCGTGTCCTTTCCTCGATCTGACCCAGATTTTGTTGAAAAAAAAAAGTTTTACGATTTTTCCTTTTTTTCAACCTTTTTTTTCTTAGCGATAACCAAACATATTATTTGATAAGTCACTTTTCATGCATTACAACGAAACTACTGAAAGCGCAGCGTTGACGATTTGACCGCTCATGGTGACGTTCACGGTAACAAGCGCTTTGGGATGTAACTGTTAAAGGCACTATTAAAAAAAAAGATTATTATGTATAATCTATATAGTATGTGCCAAGCCATTGGTCAAGGTCAAAGTTCTATACTAGATGCTAAAAAGTTTAATTTAGCCCTAAAATGTGCTCTGTGCTCTGGTTCCACTTTAACCCAACTTGATCAAATTCTTGTCTTTTTTTTCCTCTAACGGGAGTCCTCACGACCACCTTAAAAGCTAATCTGATACATTATAAGCTGAAGTGAAGTTTGTTACTAAATCGCTTTTATTACATTGAGATCGATTACATTTTGGTAGAGGCCCAAGGGAATTTTTTTTTTCTTGTGTAGACATAGGAGAAGAACATACCCAGAAGGCATTGTGATTTATGGCTGTTTCGTCATAAAACAATGGGGAAAATGCGATTTAACGTTCGAACTGAATGTAGGAGCAGCAGCTATAATGTCATTACCCGAGTCTCTTTAATCCAGTCTGCACTTGCACTTTGAAATCAAAATGTCGTCCTTATGAGCATTGGCATGGATGCAAATTGGATTAGTGAATCATTAAAATAAGAAAAAAACCTTAATATATGTGTATGTGTGTATATGTATGTATGTATACACACACACACACACACACACACACACACACACACACACACACACACACACACACACACACACATATATGCACACCCTGACCACATTGTTGAGGGCAGGTTTGAAACGGGATTGGAATGCAACGTGTTTGTGTGTGTGTATGTAGGGATGGTCACTACTAGCAATGATGGATAGGAAGGTGAAATGTTTGTGTATTTTGTGTGTGTGTGTGTGTGTGTGTGTGTGTGTGTGTGTGTGTGTGTGTGTGTGTGTGTGTGTGTTTACAGGGGAGATCACCACCACTGCTCTGCTGGATCGTGAGTTGAAGTCTGAGTACATTTTGATAGTGCGAGCTGTGGATGGAGGGGTGGGGCCTCTGCAGAAAACCGGCATCGCCACGGTAATAGCACAACGCTTTCCTTTTTGATATTCGAGATGTACTTTTGATTTTGTCTTCTGTGTAGTAAATAAAATAAACTCAATAGTAAATGAGGAACAAAACAATTCAGTATTTTCTCTTATTGGGAAAATAGTTGACTCAGCATTGTGTTGAGCCACGTCACAATATTGCACAGTTCTTCCGCACCAAACCCTAATTATTCTATTTCTTATATAATATGAGGGAAATTGTGTGAAATGTTTGATAATCTGGTAGAAGAGCCATATAAATATGACCTACCACTGTAGATACATGGTGGATTTTGTGGGTTTTGCTCTGGGAACATTTAAAGGTGCTACACTCCATGGGTAAAAACCTTTGGGATGCTGTTCCACAAACAGTTACCACAAGCCTGGAGGCAACCACAATTGTATGGGATGTCTTTGGATGTGTTAACATGATATTTTCCATTCACTTAAATCTGGAAACCCAAACCTGTTCCATCATGGCAGTGACCCTGTGCACAAAAAGACTCCATGAAGATATGCTCTACATTTGCTGGAGTGGAAGACCTCCCACTATATTGCTCTGACCCACAACCTTATTAAACACCTTTGAGATATATGTGAATGCTGACTGCACCTCAGGCCTCCTCACCTCACCTACATTAGCACCTGAATTTACAACCACCCTTGTGGCTGAATGAGTCTGAAACAAATCTCCACAGGGACACTCCAAAATCTTGAAGAGCTTATTATAAGAGCACAATGGGGACATTTGGAATGGGATGTTCAAAAAGCACTTGATCAGGTTTCAAGAACCTGGAACTACTCAGAGAACACTTGAGGAACACTTTCTTTTCCTCAAAGTATAAAATAACTAGATTATATGCCTTTTTTTATATTATGCTATATTTTGTATACCTCTAATAAATATTTGAGTTGTTTTTTGTGCAGGTCAACATCACTGTCTTGGATATTAATGACAACGCCCCCATGTGGCAGGAGGAGCCATATCTCGCTAATGTTGTGGAAATGAGTCCAATCAACACCGATGTTATCTCTGTGAGTCCTTCATGCTTCATTTCATGCTAAACATCCAATTCTATCAGAAATTACACTGTTTTTACTTTAGAGTTTCAGAATATTTTTATAGGTTACTTCCTGCACTGTGTTTGATTAGAAAAAATTCAATTCGTGTAGTACTGCTTGAATGGACTCCCCCTGCTTAAAAGGTGTCCATGCTAGCCCTTTATTGCCCTTCATTATGTTCTGTTATTGATGTTTATATGCCAATTAAACCTCTTTGTATGTCCATTCATGAACATGCCAACTCGAAGCTTAATTAAGAGGTTCAGGTGACTAATCAAAATGTAGCCTGGGGTGAACTGCAGAGGTAATTACCCGATCACGTCTGGAAAAGAATTAAATGGCTTTTAAACAGTGTGTGTGAGAGTGTGTGAAGTAGGGAGGAGCATCTCCATAATTGAAGTCTATGCGATTCGCATCTTGATGCATAACCAACGATAAGATACATTAAAGATACACGTGAATCAGCTACCGATTCCGATTCATCCCAATTACGATGCAATTACGATCAGATTTCGATTAGATTCAACACAATGCAATACGATTCAATCAATTCAATAAGGTAGATAGTTTGATTTCTTTGGTTCAGACGACAGACCGCAAATCATTATTTTACTTAAGTGCCTTCTGACTTTTAACGCAAGGCATTTTCACACACACGCCTTTGTACTGCAAGAAAAAGAAAGAAGATTCAATAAAACCAGACGTTTTTTTTTTCCTGTTCTGTATCCAGATGACAGCTCTACCTCTGCAATGTCAATCTGTATTCTATGCAAGAAATCAAATATTGGTCAATTTCTAAATGATAAAAGTATAGTGCATCTACTACTAATTATATTTAAAAAAGCCTGTAAATCGTTTTTTGCTGATGCAAATATTTAAAAAATACTTTTTATATCGATGTATCACATCTTTAACTTTTATGCCGATGCACAAATGCGAATCGGTGACTCTTTCCATCCCTAGTGTGTAGTATGGAGTATGAAGTACACACTTTTACTGTTGAACGTAAACTGAAAAAGAAGGCCGCCTTTTTTCATGACCCGTTTTAAAAATGATTTCAATTTCGATCCTGCTTATTGTCATCACCTGTAACTTATAAAGCAGCCTCAGTACAATCCTCTGCTCTGTTTCAGTGCCAATAACAATACATTTTCAACCGCTCAGACTGCCAGGATGCATCAGAGTTTAGATTTAAATCATTCCTGAAATCTGAATATCTGAACTTCCACTGAGCGAAGCATTTAAAAGGTTAAAATCTGATTACATGAAATGTACTTAACCTCTTTTTTTTTCGTGCACATATTAATCATTATAAATATATTTCAGAAGGAACAGAAGGGTGTTGATTAAAGGGTGTTGGGAAGCAGGTTTGATGTAAAACAGAGAAGATTTATATAGGTTACAAATGCACACTTGTACTGTGTGTGTGTGTGTGTGTGTGTGTGTGTGTGTGTGTGTGTGTGTGTGTGTGTGTGTGTGTGTGTGTGTGTGTGTGTACTTGTGAGAGAAAGAGTTAAAAAAAAAAGAGAGATAAAGCAGAAAAAATTGTAATTACAATCCAACTCAGTTGAGTGAACTTTAAAATACACTGCTTTCTAATGTTGCTTGTAAGAGCATGAACTACATTTAGTGCCTACTCAGTTTTCTCTCTCTTTCTTTCTCCCCCCCTTTTTAGTACCCTTGTCGTCTTTTTCTCAATAATTAAAGACTGAAAGACCCTCTGTTTTCTCTAATGACCAATTAGGCAATTTGCAGCATTTCTGCGTTAGTGCTGTGAAGCGATCGCCTCTTTAAAAATGTAACAGAAAGGGTTGAGACAGCATTGTGCTACGCCTCAAGGCACAGAAATCTCCCATCATGCCCTTTGGGTGGGTTAGGTTGCCTACCATTCGATTTCGCCAGGGGCCAAAGTGTCAGGACAGTGTGCTTACCACCCTGTCAGCCACTTATTTCTGTCTTTCTCTTTTTTTTTAGGTACTAGCCCTGGATGCTGATAACGGTGAGAACGGGACAGTCGTGTATAGTATCAGTCCAGCAAACCCTTATTACGTTATCAACAACAGAACCGGTAAAATCCGCACCAGTGGCGCCGTGCTGGACAGAGAGAGTCTGGATCCTCGAGCTGCCCAGCTTATGAGGACTATTGTCATCTCGGCTACTGATCGTAAGTACAGAACACACTGTTAGTCATTCCATCTTTTAGGGAAAAAAAACAAAACTGTTTTTACATATTAAATTATAAATAATTCCAATACAATTCATGTATAACGAATTTGTTTTTGGTAGTGAGACCAGACTTTATATAGCAAACGTAGTGTTGCTTTTGTCCCGTCCATGTCCCATTGACTGAATGTCTGATTCTATAATCGCTTCTCAGCCCCATTTTTCTTTCCTCTTAATGATTTCTTCCACCTGAGTGGATTTTATGACTGAACAGAAGTCAAGACTGAGGTTGTCAATTGTGTGTGTGTGTGTGTGTGTGTGTGTGTGTGTGTGTGTGTGTGTGTGTGTGTGTGTGTGTGTGTGTGTGTGTGTGTGTGTAATGCTCTACTGCCCTCTTGAGGTGGAAATCCGCCACTGCGCTCCTCAGCCAGCACCACAGTATATGTCAGTCTGCTGGACCTTAACGACAATGACCCCACTTTTCTCAACCTGCCGTTCATCGCCGAGGTGCCTGAGGGGATTCCTGTCGACTCGTCTGTCTTCAGGGTTGGTTCGGGTTACTCAGTCTAGTTCTGTTTCTTGAGCATGCATTAAGGATGAGCAATGTGGAAAAATATATCTCAAGATATTTCCAAATATTCATTTTTGCTTTTGTTGCAAAGTGTTTACCATATTTATAAGTACAGCCCCAAATTATGAGCAATTATCCCAAACAGAATTATATCTCTGCTGTGGCCATGCAGGTGCATGTCCAGGACCCAGACGAGGCGGAGAATGGGGCGGTGACATTGGTACTTCAGATGGGCCTTCCCCGGCTGGACTTTCGTCTCAACAGCAGCACAGGTGTGTTGTTCTCTACCACTGTACTCGACCGTGAGCGGATCGCTCAGTACCAGCTGCGGCTAGTGGCGTTTGATGCAGGCCAATTTCCACACACTTCCACAAGCACCCTCACCATCACAGGTACGATCAAAAATGAGTATTAGATTTTGGGTAACATGGGGCAGAGGGCATTTAGGTTCTATGATTATTTGTCTGTCTGGGTGTTTATTTATTTGGTGATATGTTGGTTGGTCTGTGTGTCTTTCTGTAGGTCTGTCTGCCAGTCTATGTCTGATTGTCTGCTGACTGGCTGTCAGGATGTCATTCTGTGTGGTTTATCTGCTCTTCTGTCTGTTTGTCTGCCTAGCAATCTATTTATCCATTTGTTTGTATGCATTTATGTTGTCTGTCTGTCTGTCTGTCTGTCTGTCTGTCTGTCTGTCTGTCTGTCTGTCTGTCTGTCTGTCTGTCCGTCTCTCTGTCTGTCTGTCTCTCTCTTTCTCTCTCTCTCTCTCTCTCTCTCTCTCTCTCTCTCTGTCCGTCTATCCATCCGTCCGTCCATCCATCTATATGTCTGTCTGCTTGTCTGGAGTCTGTTATGTAATTCCTTCTCTCTCTCTCTCTCTCTCTCTCTCTCTCTCTCTCTCTCTCTCTCTCTCTCTCTCTCTCTCTCTCTCTCTGTCTGTCTGTCTGTCTGTCTGTCTGTCTGTCTGTCTGTCTGTCTGTCTGTCTGTCTGTTTGCCTTTGGTGAATTAGTTGGTCCCTGTATCTGTCTTTCAGTCTGTCAGTTTGCTGATATGTGTATTGATCTGTCTATCGATTTATCCTTCCGGCTGTTAATCTGTCTCCCTGTCTATCTTTCTGTCTATCATTTCTATCATTGTTAACCTGCCAAATTAGCACAAAATCATCGTCACCTCTTTCTCTGCCTGTCATTTTTTTTATCCGTCTGTTTCTAGTGTTAGACATGAATGACGAGACCCCAACCTTCTTCCCACGTGTGTACAACTCGTCAGTGTTGGAGAGCGTTCCGCGGGATTACGTGCTCGTGCGGCTCAACTGTTCTGATAACGATGCTGGCCTTAATGCTGAACTCAGCTATTTTATCACAGGTCAGAGGTCAAACTCTTTGGGTTATACTGCTACACCCTACAGAGAGGGTGTTGGGGACAGATTTGTGTGTGTGTGTGTGTGTGTGTGTGTGTGTGTGTGTGTGTGCACATTTACATGATTATGACATACGTAATAATGTGTAAAGGGGCCTCAAATGTGTGTTAAATTTGGATACTGATCTCTTTATTTTATAGTGTTGAATGTGAAATAGAAAACATCACACTTAGAATATGTGTGTGTGTGGTTTGTGTGTGTGTGTGGTACAGGTGGAAATCAGGATGGAAAATTCAGCGTGGGCTTTAGGAACGGTGTGGTGCGCACAGTGGTGGATCTGGACCGAGAAACACAAGCCTCATACACCCTCATCATCGAAGCTATCGGTGAGCCTTTTAATCTGCACCTGTAGCCATCCATGATTGCGTGTGTGTGTGTGTGTGTGTGTGTGTGTGTGTGTGCGTTCGTGCGTGCGCGTGTTGTCTTGTCTCAGCTACAGGTAAGTTTAGTAATCAGGTTCAGTGTTGCATGCAGCAGGATGCACATATGATGCTAAACACCTTCACTTCCTGCGTGAATGGTGCAGGCAGCGTTGAGGTTTCCTGTTTGGAGCGAAACTTTGGCGGTATAGGTGCAGTGTGTGTGTGTGGCAAGAACCGAGTGTAGCATTTTACACCCTTCACGTGTTACTGCTACACTCACGCATGCTAATTTTACTCATTCACACGAACATATTTTAATAAATGCCGAATAGGATTTAAGATCAAAAGGTTTAGAGAATTGAATCGGGTCTAAATTGTGTTGAAATGGAAATTAATATTTTTAAAAAACTAATTCACCATTAAGAGAAAATGTATATTTACAGCCACTTTGCCCTGCTACAGCACATCTTTTTTCATTTTATCAGAAAAAAATGTTCATGAAAATTTTGTTATTGGCAAATAAAAATACATTTATAAGCAATAATATGGTCATGTTTGCTTTTCTTATATAAAAAGTACATTTTAGGGTCTTTAAATAAGTTTACGTAGATATTGTGTTTTTTAATATGTTGTCAAGTGTCATAAATTAAAGTTTTTTAGTTTTACAAGTCTATAATCGTTCAAATTTTCTCATTAATCTTGAAAGTATTAATTTTAAAAGTATTAAAAAATATTCAATATTCAATATTTTCTGGTTAATTGAATCCAAGATTGAACTGTTTGGCCTCGTTTCTAAATGTTCTTTCTTATGGAAATTCCCAAAAGTGAAACATGATGGCAGTAGCATCATGCTGTGGGGTGTTTTTCAGCAGCAGGAACTTAGAGACTGGACAGTGTTGAGGGTGAATAAAGCAAAATACAGAGATGTCCTCAATTTAAACCTGTTCCACAGACCTCTGGACCTCAGACTGGACTGAAGGTTCACCTGCTTATATGATAACAAGCCTAAACACACAGCCAAGACAACACAGGAGTGGATTAGGGACAACTCTGTGAATGTCCGAGTGGACCAGCCACATCCCTGACTTGAACCCTTTTGAAGATCTCTGGGGAGAACTGAAAATAACTGTCTACTGACGGTCCCCCTGACCCAGCTTGAGAGGATTTGCCAATGAGAATAGCAAAACATCACCCAATCCAGTTGGGACAAGCTTGTCGAGTCATAGCCAAAAAGACTCGAAACTGTAATTGTTGCTAAAGGTGCTTCAACTAAGTACTGAATCAAGGGTCTGAATACTAATGTAAAAGATGGTATCAAAAAGGGTCGAAACAAGCTCTATTTACAATGAAGTACTTTATTTATCTACATTTACACACTATCACCTTCAAAATAGTCCCCTTGCACAGCAATGTGTCCTGTGGAACGTGTCCTCGAAGTCTTCTTTAAGCACCTTTATGCGATTCGTGCTGGATCTCCGCAATGGTGTCAAACACTGACCTTTGAGCTGGATCTTCATCTTTTGGAAGAGGGTGAAATATGTGCCAGAATTTGGTGAGTAGGTTGGGTGTGCAGGTGAAATCATGTGGATTGTTCTCTGACGATCATTACGCACAAGTTGCCGAATGGTTTCGACATTTTCCCAGGTTTGAGCTCGTTGAAGGTCTTCCTGATCTCTTGTCATCTTCTAGTGATGTTCTTCCGCTCTTAAAAACTCAAAACACGTCAAACGACTCGTAACGTCGATTGGCGTACGTCAAACGTGTTATGTCCAAAGTCTCTGTGGCAGATTTGCCCAGTTTCATGCAGAATTTCACGTTTGCTCTTTGTTCTACCATGTGCTGTCCGTGATGAAATCGCAGACGTGATCAGAATAGCACCAGTTAGCAACATTAGTCTTGTAACCTTTTGATTCCACCTTGTACATGCGATATTTATACACAAAATTAATTTATTTTTCAATCAAAATAACATTACACTGTATCATTCCCAATGTTAATGTGTTCTAAAACTTATGTACATCAAGGAAATACTTCTTTTTTCTTAATTCATTTGTCTAATTAAGGAAATTTCTTTATAGTCTATTATTGATATACTGTTAGTTTGACAAGTTTAGTATTATTTCTACAATAAAATTCCACCCCAAGAACACGGATGTATCTTTGAGTTATAAACTTGATGAACGTGTTTGATGTAGCATTGCAATCTACAGATGTTTATCCATCCAGCAGATGCTTTTTTTTTTTTTTTGCCTCTAAATCAATTTACAAGTAAAACAGAAAAGAAATACATCAATGTAACAAGATTGGGAGTCAGTTGTGAACCTTGAGCGCTTCTGGGATTCGAACACACAACCTTTTAATTGCCTTGACCATTCCTCTCCAACTGACCAAATTCTTGACAGTTGCATGGTATTGTTGTTCCTGTAGATAACGGTCCGGCTGGAGACAGAAAAACAGGCACAGCCACTGTCTATGTAGAAGTGCTGGATGTCAATGACAACAGACCCATATTCCTTCAGAACAGCTACGAGACCACTATTCTGGAGAACGTCCCGAGAGGAACCAGTGTACTACAGGTACGGACAAAATAACATAAAAAACATATGCATATAATATGTCAAACATACCACAGGTAACAGTGCAAACTCTGATATAATATATAGAAATTAACGTTTTGAAATTAACCAAATCACTGTTACTTCGAAGTAGGAATGTTTTTAAAGTAAATATTGTGATTTTGGTAAATAGATGTGTAACACGTTACGTTTGGCAATATTATAATTTTATGCAATATCTTTATTCCTAATAAATGTAATTAAATTGTTTGCTTGTTTGTTTGAATAAACCAAAGCACCCTGTTCATAGAGGCCCACATGGGCAGGAATCAGGCTGCCCCATGCTCAGGTGCAGAGCTTCAGTCATCACAATTGCCAAGATCTCTGTTTTGTAGAAATGAATTCAAATAAAATCTAATAAACGTAGAAAAAGGGTGTCTACGACAAAGTGAACCATGTCTACTGTAAGGTATTTTGCAAACATTTCAAGAAATTATGGATTGGATCATTAGAAATATCAGAAGTTGTTTGTGTGTCAGAAATGTGACCTTGTTTCTCCACACAAAGAAATGAATTTTCCACAATTCCTACAAATGAATGACGTTAACCTTCTCTATGTGTGTGTGCCTCAACAGGAAACACACCTGCTGTGTTGAACACAATTGAAAAAAATTACATTTAAAACCACACAAACTGAAAGCTGCTAAACTGTATACAGGATGACTGTTTGTGAGTTTCGAATGTGTATTATGGCATCATTGTAAAATTATACTAAATAGTAGCTGCCTATAGAATAAATCACTGAACCGTATTCAAGGTTTATGTCACTATTAATGTCGTCCATTTGCAGCAAAGTTTATGCAGTGGTGGACAGTGACGAAATAATTGTAATTAGTTACTGTACTTAAGTAGTTTCCCTGGTGGTCTAGTGGTAAGGATGCGGCGCTCTCACCGCTGCTACCCGGGTTTGATCCCCGGTCAGGGAACCGACCCCAGCCATTAGGGTTGCACAAGCCTTAGTGCCGGTCCCAAGCCCGGATAAATGAGGAGGGTTGCGTTAGGAAGGGCATCCAGCGTAAAAACATGTGCCAAAATCAAACATGTGGATGGTCCGCTGTGGCGCCCCCTGATGGGAGAAGCCGAAAGAAAGTTTTAGTTACTGTACTTAAGTAGCTTTTTTTTTTTCCAGTCTTTGTACTTTACTGAAGTATTCCATCTGGGGAGACAACCTTTTTCAAAAGCTTTTCCAAATGCCATCGCTTGGTGGTATCTACTTAGCACCAAGAATACAGTTCAGCGTCAAGTCAACAGCGAGCAAAACATTTTAAGTGGAATAAATAATGGAAGAACCTTCCAGAAACTAACTTGCCACAGCACCCGTGGCTTTAATTGCAGGAAGTAATTGAACAGAGTTTTGGGATCATAATAATTGTAATCGATATCAATCATTGTTTGACTCATTAATATCATTCTATGAATAGATTAGTGTGCTAAGAGTCATTTCTTCTGAGTCTTTTAACATAAACTGAATTGATTAAGCAAAAGTCTTGTGACAAAAATGATAATAGGACATTATGGCCATAATAAATCATAGTACTTTGGATACTTAAGTACATTTGAAGGCAAATACTTTTGTACTTTTTAAATCTAAAGTTTAAAGGGAGCAATTTTACTGGAGCATTGCTATGTATCTCTTTCTCATCCACCACTAAGTTTATGACCATAAGTTTCTTAGTTACCGGATTCCTGGCCTCAGAGTTGCATTCTTGAGGGTGAAATTGAACTAAAATATAAAAAGAGCACGGCGCTGAGTTGTTAACCGAGTATTTTAGTTGCCCTACATGGCTGTGTTTTCGTGTTTAAATCTCGGTAGCGTACTGTAGCAAGCAAGGTATAGTGAGCTGCGCTTGCAGTTCTTTCCTGTCTTGCTCCAGTTGAAACGAACGCTTAGATTTGTTCAGTGCAGAACGCTGTGGAGTTCTCCGAAACGATGAGGAAAACGAGTATCGTCCAGAACCGAGGCGCTTCCAAAGTTTCAGCTGAGGCTCGTCGGATGCCACCTGTCCGGCGTATTCGCATTCTCCTGGAGCACATCCCTCGTTACATGCGCCAGACCTTCCTGACCAGAAGCACGTCGCCAGGACGATCACACACCCTCCGAACACGAGGAACAGACACACAGCGGTGATGATGGTGGGAAGCGGGTGATGAAGCTCAGAGTATGCAGCAGTGGAAAGATTGGTCAGTGGGGGCGGATAGGTGAAAGTAAGAGTAGTGTAGGTGAGGTTAAAGGTGCTGTTTGTGGACTCCATGATGTCTGGATCTGAAGAGGAAAAAGCAGAATATAATCAGCGGCTCTGATCTGGACTGTGGATTATTGCAAATGGTTTCTGTGCAGAGCGCAGGATGTGGTATATGTAGGAGTTTCTTTAGCACATGTGAAGTACGTTGGGCTAAAATACATCCGCTACACAGAATCCAAATCAGTGTTATGGATGCTAAAATTGTTGGTGTGATTCGGGTGCATTTTTGAATTTAAAGGACATCAATATTTCCTCGAATTATAGTTTCATGTGATGTTTTGGCACATCCTGTTCCTGTTGTCACTTACGTTATAGCAGCTGCAAACAGTCATCTCTCAGCAGACTCTCTTTTTTTGTCCTCTCTTATGGTTAATGAGACGGTTTGTCTGATTGCTGAGTAAATACAAAGTACAAAGAGTTTGGGCCTGAAATCTATGATTTTTTGTTGTTAATGTGGTTGTTTTATTAATGTACGTTTTCTAAAGGGGGGCCTTTTGTACATTCATTATAAAGCTAATCTTTGTTCTGTGGGCAGGAGTTTGTTAAATTAGGGTTTGGTTGTTTATCTCTTTACGCTGCATTGATTTTGAGTATATATATTTGGTTTTTGTGGATGTAGAAAGTGGGTTGGATCTTTTCAAGTTTTGCGTTTTTTTTCCTCCTGAACGCAGATTTTGTTATTTTAAGATTTAGGCTTTCGGGACCTTTTTTGGTTATGGTTTTTTTTGGTCTGGATGTAATGTTTTCATGGAGTCGTGGAGTTTTTTTTGCTTGTTTGGGCCCTTTAAAATTTTGTGAAAAGTTGTGTCATTGCAGGAAATAAACATATTAGTTCTCAGATGATCCGTTTAAGCATTTCGTGAACTCTTTCCGAGTCAGAAAGTATTTAAAAGCAGCACACATATGCGTACAGTATGTTTGTTTTCACTATCCATATAAGGACCTTCCATTCACATCATTAACAGTTTGTTATCATCATTTTTTAAAAGCTGATTGTCCTTGTAAGTCAAAAATGTCAGTTCTTCCTGTCCTTGTAAGGCTGTTTGGTCTGCTTATATACACGCCTGCAATTTTGCAGTGATTTTACTAGTGTGTGAGATCTATTTCTGAACAAGTGAGCCTTCCAGGATGTTCTTTAGCATAATACAAATGAGCTCCTCCTGCACACGCAGACATGAATATACATACAACATGCCTGATTTGATGATGAGTAACCCCCACCCCTTTGCTCGCCTCAGTGGTCTTCGGAAATGTCAGTGTGTTAAATTCTGGGTTGATCACAAAATTAGCGTTTAGCAAACACACACTGGGATGTGAAATTAGTCCGAAATGCCAGAGAATGTCCGCAAAAGGCCATCCGTTCACTCATTAGAAGAATCCCATCAATAGAAGAGACACATATACTCACTTTAATGCAATTTGTGGGTGGTTATTGTGACTTCCATACAAGCTGCACAAACACACACACACAAACTTCTGAACTATATACTAAAAAACTAAACTTTACCTTGGAAAGGCAGTGAATGTGTCGTCGCAGTGGCGTTGCTTCCTTTTCCGTTTTTCCCCTCTGAGATGAAGAGCAAGCATGGAAAAAAAAAGACTGGCAGGCCCAAGAGGGAGCGCTCAAAATCCTGACAAATCTGACTCGTCTTTTAGAAACCGACAAGACAGCGCAACTCTATTAGCCTCGTCATATTCATCCAAGGCACTAATCTGTGGTGTTCCTCTAAACTCTCTATGGAGCGATTTATAGTGAGTTGCTAATAAATAAAGCGCTGGTGTGAAGTTTCAGACCCCCGCAGGAACAGATATGGTACAACCCGGTCTATTCAACAATCTCAGAGTGACCCCCCAACTCTTTATTCTCACTCTTTCCCTCCTCCCGTTGCGCCCTCTTTCTTCTGCTTGTCCCCAAAAACCTTTTATAAAACTAATGAGTCTGAAGAAGGGGCCCTGCTCAGTCGGTGTGTGTATATGTGTGTGTGAGTGTGAACCTCTTAGTGTGGTTCCTCTGATTAGGCCACTATTGTGAAGCTGATGTTGTCTTGGCAACCTGTTAACTAGTGACTAAAAACATCACAAATAAATAAGACTTTCATTTATTTTATTGTTTGCTTTCAGAATTCGAATTCGAATGTTATCAGCTACATTTTTAAAGGTGTGTGTGTGCGTGTGTTTTTGTGTGTGTGCACTTGTTAGTGCTTATGGTTTGAGCTGTAAATGAGGTTTCACTGCTATAAGACTTCACTTTGTGTGTGTGTGTGTGTGTGTGTGTGTGTGTGTGTGTGTGTGTGTGTGTGTGTGTGTGTGTGTGTGTGTGTGTGTGTGGACAGGTCCAGGCAACAGATGCAGACCAGGGAGAAAATGGCAGGGTGCTATACCGAATTATCTCGGGTGAGTTATTTATTTATTTATATATATATATATTTTTCTACCCACGATTTATGAGTTTCTAGTTTATGACTTTATGGCCACCTGATCCAAGGGTGACCATACAAGCCAAGAATACACAGCACACATCATAACAGAGTCAGGTGCTGTGCAAACACAATAAACAACAAGAAAAAAAACAGACAGCTCAGAGAAAAACAGCCTGTGAGTTGAAGGAAGTAATGAGAAACCACAGTCATGTAAACACTGATTGTGTCTCAGACTCCGAGTCCTGTGTAATGTGACCCTAGGGGCGGATTTCCTTCAGTTCAGCTGCACGTAAAGAGCGCTTTAATGGTGATTATGCAGAGATGATCTCTATTATTACACTATAGAGTAAATGAGTGGGTGTGGTGCTAATCATACAGGTGTGTATGAGTGTATTGGGTGCAGCAGTGCTCCTGGAGAGTTTAAACAGCTTCAGGTGACTGCTGAGCAATGAAACATTGACAACTACTTTACTTGGTTGTCCAGCATATAAGACTACGTGGAACCACTGGTGCTTTTCGCCTCCAAGGTTCCCGTGTCTGTATGTGTTTCGTCAGGGTTGTGATTCATCAATTTCCGAAAGTGTGCATCAGATACAAGCTGCTATAGTTTTTAACATATGTGCATGGGAAAAATCGATTAATATATAAATGTGTGTGTATATATATCTTGCAGACAGAAGACCTGTTTGTAAAGCACCATGCATTAGAGGGCACTTAACTAAATTGATGATTTGCTGTCTGTCTGAATTAAAGAAATAAAAGTGAACTGTCTGTAATATATTGAATTATATTGCATCATATTTTTTTTCATTGCATCGTCTCGCATTGAATCGCGTTGTGTTGAATCAATTCAAATTTGGATCGCACTCGTAATAAGGGCGAATCATAACGCATCATATCGGTAGCTGCTTCATATGTATCTATAATGTATCATATACCGTAATTTCCGGACTATAAAGCGCACCCATATATAAGCCGCATCCACTGAATTTGACAAAGATTTTTATTTTGAACATAAATAAGCCGTACCTGTGTATAAGCCGCAGGTGTCTGCACTGAAACTAATGAACTTTACACAGGCTTCAAGGAAAGACAATGTCTGTTACATGGTGTAACAGGTGAAATATGTTGCACTTCCTTTAGGAGCATAGCGGTATTTTGGGAATAGCCTGCCGCCGCATTTTTCCGCTATTACTGCATGTGTGGAGACCGAGGATTATTTCCTTATTATTTTCTGATGCTCATTTCTAAGTTTCTTTGACTAACCCGTAACGATGTTGCCAAGAAAAATAAAAAAGCACGAGTTTTGGAAACCTGTCTGTGCTTATATGATTTCTGTTGCAACTGGAGTTAGCGAGCTCTCCCTTCACCCAGACTCAACGCGCTGCAATAGCTTGTATCTAAAAAGTAGCCTACCAAGAAAGTCATTGTTCACTGTCTTCCTCCTTCCTTTCACAACTATTTCTCTCGGGAGTTTATCTTTTGGCATCGTCGTGCGTTTAAATAAAAAATATTTTTTTTTCCCGATGCCGTGCAGCTCAGAACACAGGTGAGTTGTGTTTTTTCGTTTCCATTCTCAGTTTTTTGGCTTGAAGTTTGTGAAACCGGGAAAAACCCAGGAAAAATTCATGAATAAGCCGCTTCGTTGTTTAAGCCGCGGGGTTCAAAACGTGGGGGAAAAAGTAGCGGCTTATAGTCCGAAAAATACGGTAATTCCACAACTACCTCTGATTCTTGACATCTTGGACTTAATATACAATAATGTGTATTTGTCTTGTGTAGGTAACAGTGGTGGTCAGTTCAGTATAGACCTTCTGTCTGGCCTGATCACTCGAGGACAACGGGCTCTGGACAGAGAGACCAGTAGCTCCCACCTGCTGGAGGTGGAGGCCTACAACAGCGACCAGGGCAGCATGCGTGGCACCGTCAGGGTGTGTGTGCGTGTGTGTGTGTGTATGTGTGTGTGTGTGTGTGTGTGTGCGCGTACATATGGATACTTGTGCTATGTGCTTATTTAAGGATTTTCATTTCATTTAAACATGTTTTGTTCCTTAACACTGTCATTGTTATTCATTTAAAGTTTAAAGCTGGTTTTCCATCAGCTGTAGTCATTACCTCACCAGCCTCTGTCTCTCTCTCTCTTCAAGTTAATAGGACTGAATCTTGTCCTATTTTCATGAAAGTCTAACATCTTGAAGATGTCAAAGTGTAAAATTACCTCAATACCCCTGAAATTTTACACATTTTTGATTTATTTATGTGTAATAGCCGTCATACCTTGTGTTAGTTGTTTCTATAGATGACTATATCTGACAGCATGAACAAAGGGAAACAAGACATGAATAAGAAAAAAATGAATAAGACGAGATCAAAACCAGGAAATCAAAATTTGGAATGAAAGGCTTGATATGGACAGGTTTGAAACACTGAACACTTTGTATTTGAACACAGAATATTCAAAGGATTGAACGGAAAAAGCTGAGAACAACAAGGACATGTGAGGGGAAGCAACCAGTTACATGGCATGGCCAGACCCAGGACATAAACCATACCCAAACACATTGAAAAAGAATACATAAAACCTGGAAGTGTGCCATATTCTGTCTAAAAAAAAAATGCTATGCTTTTTCTTGTTGCTTGTACCATTGTAAGTACTATATTGTGAATTCTTGTGGCCACCTAAACATCACGTGTTTCTTCAACTGTTGCCAAAATGTTGAAAGCACACATCGGGTGACGAAGTGCTCCCTGGTTTTGAACTAAAGAGCTTAAACCGGTTCCAACATAACAATGCTCTTGTGCACAATTTGAGGTCCATGAAGACATGGTTCACCTTAATAGTCCTGACCTCAAGTCCATTTAACACTTTTGGGACAAGGTTTTAGGACATTATACTAAAATCTAGTGAAGAACTTTCCCAGTTGATTGGACTCTATTATAGTAGGAAAGGTGGATAATTTTGGGTATAGTATTTTAGGTATATAATATTCAATAAAATATAATCTATATAATATATAGTTTAACTTTTATTTGTATGTATGTATGTATGTATGTATGTATGTATGTATGTATGTATGTATGTATGTATGTATGTATGTGTATACACTGTATATGTCAGTGAATTCCCTTGTCATCTACCAAACAAAAATAAGTCCTTCAGCTCCATCTGTCTCCCTCAATGCCTCTTTTTTTTTATGATTCTGCAGGTCATTGTGTATGTGGAGGATGTTAATGATGAGCGTCCAGTGTTCACCCAGCAGCAGTATAACAGACTCGGCCTAAGAGAAACAGCTGGAATCGGGACCTCTGTGATTGTGGTACGAGCCACTGACCCAGACACAGGTGTGTATAGTATGTGTTTTTCATGTGGGGATGTTTTAAATTCATTATTGTTACGTATTTAGAGTTGTCTCCTTTGTAAATTACATCCAGTCTTTATATTTATATGCATATATATATATATATATATATATATATATATATATATATATATATATATATATATATATATATATATATATATATATATACACAGTGAACAAATATAAAGGCTATAGCAGTTAGCAGTGCAGAGATGTGTGGAGATTATTGAAAAGTACAAGTAAATGGTTCTATGGCAGACACTGTTGTAAAGGAACAACAAGTAGAAGTAGAAGGTTATAAGGTTATGGCATTAAAGAAATGTGCAAGCTGAATAAACAAGTCCACTATATATATATATATATGAAATACTAGGCAAAATTAAGTCAAGTCAAGAGGCTTTTATTGTCATTTCTACTATACACAGTGGTACACAATCCACAGTAAAAACGAGACAACGTTCCTCCGGAACCCTAGTGCTACACTAAACAACAACATAAAGCTACAACACAACACAACCTGGTGCAAACAGTGCAGACAAAAAACAGTACAGACAGACAACACAAGACAAGACACAAAACCAAGATAGCGCCGACCAGTAAACCTACTGTATACTTGGATATACAGTACTGTGAACTGTAGAAACTATATCCGGGAGTGAATATAAGAAACACAATGTAATGCGAAAATACAGCAGCAATCAAGAGGTGCAAAAGACAGCATGTAAACAGTGTAGTATAATATAATAAAGTCGAAGGTGCAAAAAAGCATGTAAAAAATAATGCACATAAATAAAAGTGTTTGCTTCGGTTATTCGTTTCCTTTTTGTAGCTCATTTCTGAGAACGTAGCGACTTGCAAGCTGTGTTTTTTCCATTATTGCGTATGATGCACAACTCCTAGGATATTTGTAGTGACTTCCCTGTCTCACTTCCCTGTCTCTCACTATGCTATTGGTATTAGGTGAAAAGCTGTGTACGGTATTTGGCTGCCGATTTTTCAATGCAACCTACAAGTGAGGCAGCTATTAAAGGTGCCGAAAGTTACATAGTGCAGCAAAAGCCTCTCTACCAGCTGACCAGCAATAAATGTGAAGTCGCGGTAGGAAAAACAGACACAGACACAGCCACTTTTAGAGACTATGGTCAGAATACGTGTTACTTCTACTAAAGCAAGAAAATGAGCTGTGCAGACTCTCTAATGTGCAATGCAATTGTATCCTCAGGTAAAATAACCTTTGTATTCCTCAGAACCCTAAATTAAGCCCTAAATTAAGAACCAGAAATGTTCTCTGTCTATTAAATTACTGATGGAAAATACTTTTGTGGTTTTCACACTTCTGATTAACACACCACCAGTGGGCTACATCATCACTCTGTACATGAGTAATAAAGATGGCTATTGTGGCATGTTAGAGTCAGGAGATTCTTCCATCATTTATTCCTCTCAAAATGTTGTTGCTTAGCAGATGTTATCAAGCGGCAAATCAAAACAAGACAGAGCAGGCGCTCAACCCTGATTGGTGTCTTGCTGCGTGTTTGACCAGTTAAGTCTTTATCCACTCATGAATAAAAAGGAACGACTGATTTTGCAAAATGCAGTTGAGTAAAAAGTACGAGATTTGACTTGAAATGTTGTGAAGTTTAAGTAATAGTGTCCCGAAATGGAAATACTTTATTAAAGTACAAAAAAAGCTACTAAAGTACAGTAAAGAATTGCATTTACTCCATCACTGTCCATCATAAATAGTAACTTCTCCTAGAGAAATAAAATAAACAATGACTTTTTCCCAACCAAAGGTTAATGCCATGTAAATACTACACTATAAAATGTGAAGAGGTTCAAGTGGGTCAACATATAACAAGGTACTATAATCATGAAAAGGACCTGTACACAATGTAAATAGCCAAAACTTCCAGTTCAATCTGCACAATTGTGGTACAACAATATGTTATCCAGTCTCTCTCTTTCTCTCAACATCTGTGTGTAGGAGATGGTGGCGCCGTGTCCTACGCCCTCATCTCGGGTTCAGACCGTAAATTCGAGGTGGATATTAGTACAGGACTAGTGACCACTGTGGATTATCTCGACTACGAGACCAAAACCAGCTACCTAATGAACGTGTCGGCGACAGACCAAGCTCCTCCTTTTAATCGGGCCTTCTGCACTGTATATGTCACTCTGCTGAATGAGCTGGACGAGGCCGTGTCGTTTCTGATGGCCGGCTATGAAGCATCCCTGAGGGAAAATATAGCCACCGGAACGGAAGTGATCCAAGTGCGAGCTCAGTCAGCAGATAATCTGAATCAGCTGACGTATCGTTTCGATCCTGATACATCACCGGCTGCTCTTGCGCTTTTCAAGATCGATGCCTTCACGGTGAGTATGTTTTAAACTAGGGCTTATACTGACAAATCATATTTCCAAACGTTGTTAAATAAATATGGCAGTTATTTTGAGACCTGATGTCTGAGATGACTTGTCCAAAGTAGCATACACATAGAAAATAGAGGAAATGGTCAAATCCTTGCATTACTCTAAAAGGATTGCATTTTCTTTTGTCTGCATTGTGCGTATCTGTTTTGCAGGGTCGAATCACTGTGACTGGTCTGATAGACCGAGAGAAGGGTGACTCCTACACTCTCACAGTGGTTGCTGATGACGGAGGGCCTAAAAGAGGATCCACTGTGGTAAACTTGTAGCATCTTCTGGAAACTACTAGAATGATTGAATAATGTTGTCCAATGTCTGTACATGTCTGACCAAAATGCTTTCTTGTTTTTTTGTTTTTTTTGCCCAACATATTGTGCCCTTGTAGAAGGTAAGAAATAGTTTGAAAGTTTGGACTTTAATGAATTGTATATTTATATATATATATATATATATATATATATATATATATATATATATATATATATATATATATATATATATATATATATATATGCCACTCATACACTCATCCAGAGCCACCTACTTATATACTGTATAGTTTATACAGTACAGTACTGTAAATTGCTCTGTTTTGCTCAAATATTTACTGTAATTTGTTAAATTTTCAACAAATTACAGAATACTACCCTTAGTGATCACCATTCTTTAAGACTCTTGGGTAGTCTAGGAATATTGTCTCGAATATTTTCGAATAAGTTACTATGGGGTCATCAGAACACGTCTCCTACGTAAGACAGGGACTACCTGTATTTAAGTATATTTTAGACTGCGCATACTACTGAAATATTTTTAAAATCTTGGCAGGTGTCCATCACCATTCTCGATGAGAATGACAACAGCCCCGAGTTCGACCTCACGTCCGACCTATCAGTGAACGTTCCAGAAGATACACCTATCGGCCAGAGAGTGGCCATGGTGACGGCACGCGATAAAGATGCCGGGAGGAACGGACTGGTGAGAGAGACCGAAGATTGGTCTGGTATTAATCCTACAGTGGGACCTGAGATGCAACCCGATGTTGGTTCACTCGCTGGTTTCTGGCACTTGTTCATACTTTTGTTGAAGCTCCTCGTTCTTTTTCGTTTGCTACATCCAGGTAAACTTCACATTGGTGGCAGGGAACATGAGGGATATATTCGAGATTCGAACCATCAACAACACTTTTGGAGACATTTATGTAAATGCTCCTCTCGATCGGGAAGCAGTAGATCGCTATTTACTTAAGGTGAGGGCTAATTTTACACATGTTGCACAATGTTTTTGCTTTTGCAAATGAACATGGATAATAAGGAATTGCATTCAGATAAATTAAATACAATTACATTTGTCTTTAAAAAAAAGTACCTATTTTATCGGTTTATTCAGTGTGTTTAATGTTCTGGAACGTCCCCTGTTATTGCACAATTGAAACCATTTAAGAGTTTATTTATTGTTACTATAGAAACAATACTATAATCACTTGCATTACTGTAAACCTGTCATTTGAGATCACCAGCGTTAATATATCAGCTGTTGACACAGAAGATTACTCTACACTGGACTGACTATAATAATGTTTCTTTACATTGGCACCTAATTACTGTATTATTTGTAATATATATACACACACACACACACACACACACACACACACACACACACACACACACACACACACACACAGTGGTGTGAAAAAGTGTTGTCCTGATTTCCTACTTTTTGCATGTTTGTCACACTTTAATGTTTCAGATCATCGAACTAATTTAAATATTAGTAAAAGCTAACACAAGTGAACACAACATGCAGTTTAAAAAAAAATGAAGGTTTTAATTATTGAGGGAAAACACAATCCAAAACATGGCCCTGTGTAAAAAAGTGTTTGCTCCCTAAACCTAATAACTGGTTGAGCCGCCCTTAGCAGCAACAGCTGCAATCAAGCGTTTGTGATAACTTGCAATGAGTCTGTTACAGCTGTGGAGAAATTTTGCTCATCCTGTGGAGGAAACTCATCTATGCAAAATTCTTGTAATTCAGCCACATTGGAGGGTTTTCCAGAATGAACCGCCTTTTTGAGTTCACGCCAGAGCATCTCAGTAGGATTCCGATCAAGACTTTGACTAGGCCACTCCAAAGTCTTAAATTTTCTTTAGTTATTCAGAGGTGGACTTGCTGGCGTGTTTTGAATCATTGTCCTGCTGCAGAACACATGTTCGCTTCAGCTTGAGGTCACAAACAGATTGCCGGACATTCTCCTTCAGGATTTTTTTGGTAAACAGCAGAATTCATGGTTCTATTTATCACAGCAAGTCTTCCAGGTCCTGAAGCAGCAAAACAGCTCCAGACCATCACACTACCACCACCATATTTTACTGTTGGTATGAGGTTCTTTTTTTTTTTTATGCGGTGTGATGGGACACACGCCTTCTAAAAGGTTAAACCTTTGTCTTGTCAGAGTACTTTCCCAAAAGTCTTGGGGATCATCAATATGTTTTCTGGCAAAACTGAGACGAGCCTTTATGTTCTTATTGCTCGGCAGCGGTTTGGAACTCTGCCATGCAGACCATTTTTGACCCAGTCTCTTTCTTATGGTGGAGTCATGAACACTGACCTTAACTGAGGCAAGTGAGGCCCTGCAGTACTTTGGATATTGTTGTGGGGTCTTTTGTGGCCTTTTGGGTGAGTCGTCATTGTGCTCTTGGGGTAATTCTGGTCGGCCACTCCTGGGAAGGTTCTCCACTGTTCCATGTTTTTGCCATTTGTAAATAATGGATCTCACTGTGGTTTGCTGGAGTCCCAAAGATTTAGAAATTGCTTTATAACCCTTTCCAGAATGATAGATCTCAATTACTTTCTATCTTATTTGTTTCTGAATTTCTTTGGCTCTCGGCATGCTGTCTAGCTTTTGAGGATCTTTTGGTCTACTTCACTTTGCAGGCAGGCCCTATTTAGGAGATTTCTTGATTGTGAACAGGTGTGGCAGTAATCAGGCCTGGGTGTGCCGAGAGAAATTGAACTCAGGTGTGATAAACCACAGTTTTAACAGGGGGGACAAACACTTTCACACAGGGCCATGTAGTTTTGGATTTTGTTTTTCCCTCACTAATAAAAGCCTTCAATGAAAAGCTGCATGTTGTGTTCACTTTTGTTATCTTTTACTAATATTTGAATTAGTTTGATGATCTGAAACATTAAAGTGTGACAAATATGCAAAAAAATTAAGAAATCAGGACCACTGTATGTATATGTTTATTGTACATACATATGAATATTTATATACATTAGATTTACAGTGGAACCCGGTTATGTCGATGTCCTTGGAGGTTGCCAAAAAGCATAGAGATAACCGATGATCGAGATAAACGAAAATCAAAATGGCGGCAATATATTAACGTGCTTGAAATTTCTTTATGTACATCAGGGGTCTCCAATCTTTTCCAGAAAGGGCCAGTGTGGGTGCAGGTTTTCATTACAACCAATCAATGGTCACACCTGATAGTCATTGAAAATGAAGATCATTAGGTTTGAACAGGTAGAATTTGGTGTGGACTTGCTTGGTTGGAATAAAAACCTGCACCCACACTGGCCCTTTCTGGAAAAGATTGGAGACCCCTGATGTACATGATGTGCGTTAATAAATGAGAATGTGCATGCACGTGTTTTTGAAGGTTTTTTTTACACAACAGCGTTGCCGCGATTTGTTTAATGAAGGCATGCTATAAAAATACATACAGTACATGTTTATCTGTCAGGAATCCACCTGCCACGCCCCCTTCGGCCCCCTTCAGTGTGTCAGGTGCTTTCTCGGCCGCTTTCTCTGAAGCTCCCGGCTTTAATCGCGCACATATGGTGCTCGTTTATCATCATCACCAGCTCCTATTTAAACTTCCACACTCTCACTGTCCGTTATTGTTGGTATATGTTGGTTCACGGCGGTCGTTGTTATCGCTCATGTGTTTCCCGGTACGTGCCTTCCCACCGGCACTCTCTCACCGGCTGCTCTTTTCTTCCCAAAGCCGCGCCGCGCCCCTACTAACACTACTAACACTAGCACTAACTAACAGCAGAGATTCACCAGTATACAATACAACACCTGTAGCAGCTGTAAGATTTGATTTTTCCGCCACTTCCGCGAGTTCTTCTGCGGCTGCACCGAGATAACCGACGTTAAATGGCAAATTTTTCCCCCCTTGTGCTCAAAATATCAGGGTTCGGCGACATAAAAAAAGTCAACATAACTGATAAAAAATGCTTAGAAAAAGCGAGAATTTGGGAGAATCCTTAAAACACAATGAGCGACAGACCCTTCAGTGTCATGGCCTACAACATTTCAATCCACATAATTTCCTTCTACTTTGCATGTGTGTACTTTGCAGGTGAGGGCCCTAGATAGCGACTCTCCTCCTCGTTCTACGGATCATTCGCTCACTGTGAACATCGTGGATGTAAATGATAATGCACCTGTCGTCCAAAGCCCCCGTGGCTACAATGTCAGTGTCAGTGAGGTGAGTGCAATCAGTGGAGGAAGAAATCATGGCAAGATCGAGAACTCTTGAAACACAGAGGGTTGTACATTTCAGGAACTTAACAATGGCAGCTTACTGAAGCTGAATTAAAATCCTTCTGTTTAATCGACCACTGAATCGTAAACACTAGCAAATCCAGTACTTATGTATGTATTTCTGTGTAGAATGTAGGAGGCGGTACGTCGGTCCTGCGTGTTGTAGCCACAGATCGGGACATCGGACCCAACGCTGTGCTGTCTTATTACATCACCGATGGCAACCAGGATTTAACATTCCGCATGGACCGCATGAGTGGAGAGATTGTGACCCGGCCTTCACCTCCTGACAGAGAGAGACAGCAGCAGTACATGCTCACTGTCACGGTGGAGGATGATGGAACTCCGCCACTATCGGTAAGTTCCTCTTATTATTTCCTCTTTTGGGAAACTCCATGTCCAGCATCTTATAAGATCTTATGTTTGTACAAAGTTTTTTTTTTTTTTAAGGAATCGATGAAGGCCGATGAAAGCAAATGAATAAAGAATGTAGTCAAGAAGCAGTAGGACATCTTTTAGGAGAAATTTCAAGATATCGAAGCTCTTATAGAAAACCCTAGTGCTTTTCATACCTCTAGTCAGTTTGTATTGGTCTGGGCTGAATATTACGATTGATGGCTAAAATATTTAAATACTATACTTACGAAAGGGTTGGGACATAGTGGGTTATCGTGTGATATAGATAACAAAATGTCTGTTATATTGAAAAAGTGGAGTTGCATCTACGTATTCTTTGTGTTTTCTAACCAAATAAGTGTTTTCCAAGTCCGTAAAACTGTTGAAAATCTACTAGCGACAGACTTAGAACACGTAAGGTACTCGTCCACTATGCTTACAAACACAATTCTTGAGAAAAAAAAACGTGCAATTTCATGTGATGGTGTGGTTTTCACACTGTTTCAAAAACATAACTGTTTGGGACTTGTAGAGAATCACTGCCTGCTAAACGTCTGGATGAAGCAGCAGTTATATAATCCTAACTATTTTCCTTTTAATTCTAAACAAAAACCGGGGAAAAGTTGACTGAATAGCTACTGTAGTTTGATTTGCTAAATGCACAATTTCAAATTTGTAATTCAATTTTACTTTTAGCTAGTTAGCTAACGGACAGGATTGTTGTAGAGGTTTACTGCGACTAGAAAATGTTTTTCAGTTGAAAGCGCTCTCTTTTACAAATGTGAGTGCTATTGTGATTGTTAATGTGGGAAAAAACATCAAAATCATGACCATGTAATGTTGTTTTTTTTCTATTTATGAGCAGACGTAGTTGGTATACAAACAGCAATGTGCAATACTCTTGTATTGTATATATATATATATATATATATATATATATATATATATATATATATATATATATATATATATATATATTATTTATTTATTTATTTATATCTATATAATTATATAAAAAGTGCTGAACTTCTAGTGAACCCCTGAGTGAACCTTAAATTCTTGTGGTAAGAGTGATGCCTAAGCTGAGTATTAACACCAAAGTGTTTCAACCTGCTGGCACATTTTACCATTTACCATTTAAAGACAGGAAATGTAAAATGATGAACTGCAAAAACAGGAAACCAACAAGTGTGCTTTTTTCTGAATCAGGAAGTAACAATTTTAAATATTCTGCTAGTTCCGGTTTCATGTTCTTACATTCTGGTAGAATTGTTCGCTCTTTCTCTCTTTGTGTTAAAAACTTCCTTGTATGGCAGAAGAAATGGTTTTGTCTTGTTGGCTACGTGATGAACTTGTTGAATCCGTTTTGTCTATTTTTCAATTTACATTGTGTACTTAGACCTTTTAGACATGTGTATATATATATATATATATACAGTACAGACCAAAAGTTTGGACACACCTTCTCATTCAAAGTGTTTTCTTTATTTTCATGACTATGAAAATTGTAGATTCACACTGAAGGCATCAAAACTATGAATTAACACATGGAATTATATATGGAATTATATACATAACAAAAAAGTGTGAAACAACTGAAAAATGTCATATTCTAGGTTCTTCAAAGTAGCCACCTTTTGCTTTGATTACTGCTTTGCACACTCTTGGCATTCTCTTGATGAGCTTCAAGAGGTAGTCACCTGAAATGGTCTTCCAACAGTCTTGAAGGAGTTCCCCGAGAGATGCTTGGCACTTGTTGGCCCTTTTGCCTTCACTCTGCGGTCCAGCTCACCCCTAAACCATCTCGATTGGGTTCAGGTCCGGTGACTGTGGAGGCCAGGTCATCTGGCGCAGCACCCCATCACTCTCCTTCTTGGTCAAATAGCCCTTGATGCCTTCAGTGTGACTCTACAATTTTCATAGTCATGAAAATAAAGAAACCTCTTTGAATGAGAAGGTGTGTCCAAAATTTTTGGTCTGTACTGTATATATAATTTAAATATATATTATTATATATATTATTAAAATAAATATATTTTATTTAAATATATATATGTATATACTGTATATATATATATGCATCTGTCATTTTTTTATTTTATTGTAAAAAAAAGGAGAACAAATATTCTTTTACAGCATTTAAAACAAGTACACATAATAATGGCTACTTAAGGCATTTATAGACAAGTCATATACAGTGCAGAATATAATTTATCATTTTCATTGTCTCAAATATACAGAGAAATAGGATTCCTAAATTCTTTCTCTCCATCCATCCATCCATCCTTACATATATCTATCTATACATACATATTTACATCCACACTGATTCCATTAACTATTTTGGGTTTGGGAGTTTGAATTCAGGGCCAGCTGAAGGATCATTTTTCTCTTACAAACAGCAATATATATATATATATATCCATATAAAACTGTATAAATCTGAATTAAGGACCTATAATTAATGTATAAATTCTATTAATTCATCTTTTTTGTAGTTTTTTTTAGCAGTCGTCATCGTTTTGGCCAAAATAAACATAGAAAGAAACAAATACGCTTTACCACCTGGTGAGGTCTGACACACCTAAAAATCATGAAACCGTGTGTTCTACAAAAAGCACCAGACAGGCAAAGGCCGATTGAGGATGGAGCAGTTTTTCTGTCTCATTGTTCAGGAAAAAATACAAAAAAACGAAGACGAGACCAGAGAAGAAATGGCATTTAACCAGTGAGAAGCTGCATTCTCTCAGTGGTTCTGATTATCACCTCCTTCTAAAACCTCCAGGTTATGGAACAATCCAGTCTGTGTGCTGAAAAAGAATGCCCCACCTTACCACATATTTAGATGAGCAATCCATGTGTGTGTTTGTGTGAGTAGAAGGAGAAGGTGGGGGCAAAGATCCATCTGATCACAGAGAAAGTGAGGGTGGCGAAGAAGATGGAAAGAAAGGAAAGTGCAGGGCAGTTCAGTGGTGCTGAGAAAGACAGCGTCTCTTCATCCTACAATGACTGGAAGTCGGGTGACTCTGGGATGGGCTCTGCAAAACAACACAAAACTCATTAGTGTACATACGAACACACATGCTCTTCTGTAAAAACACACACACACACACACACACACACACACACACACACACACACACACACACACACACACACACACACACACACACATCACACCATGGACAAAGTGCAATTTGGTAGTTTTAATTTTAAGTAGTTCCTGATTTTTTTTTACTTCTGTCTTCTGTGTTTCTATAGAGAAACTTTATTTCTCAGAAAATGTGCACGCAAGACTTTTTAATACTCCACACACACACACACACACACACACACACACACACACACACACACACACACACATGCACAGATTCTGTAAAAGCAATCCCTAAAAGTATAATGATTATTTTGCTCAGTTATTATATAATAATTTCTTCTTGCAATAAATCATTCTATTACCGTATGGATAGCACATTTCTACAAGTGAAGATAGAAACCACAAACCCCAACCCCTTTTGTTAACCTCTTTCCTGTGTCAGGAAACTTGCAGCTTTACTTCTAAAAGTTTCGAAACATTGACACTGGAGACTCCTTCCAAAAAAAATGAAATAACATCTCTTTACAGCCGTACAAGTCCCTGCGAATGACCTGTTGCCCTGAAAGTGCTGCCCAATAACATGTCCCTGTTGTGAGTAAATATGTTTTACAAAACCTAGCCAAAGTGTGGAGCAAGAAATAAAAACTGCAACAAAAACCCTTTCCCAGAATCGGGGATTGCAGGAACAGAGACGAAAAGCAGAAGTGGGTCGTTGTGTAAGCGTGTCGGGTTGTGAAAACAAAAAGTGCTGATAAAAGGTGAGGAAAAAATCTTGCGTTCTGCTTTTTTCCGGGCCGATGTATTACAGCCATATACGCAGTATGTAGCCTCGCTTTGCATTGCATCCACAAAGAACTTCGCACCGCAGAACACATCTCTAAGCTCTAAGCTAAATTGAGAATATTAGAGCAGATTTCATATTAGTGAGTCACATGTAGCTGGTGGGTGTGTTTTAATGCATTTTTGGCTTCTGATAAGAAAATCTACCAGGCGCCTATTTTTTTTTTCCCTAATTGAATTTAATTTTCATTTCCTTTGCTTTAATATGCTCGGATTTGTTTTTTAATGAGGACTTCTTTATAAACAGCGTGCATGTTCTACAGTTCAGCGTTCCCAGACCCTGGGCTATTGCTCTGCGTTATCATCATTAAAACTGACACGCAAAAAAAATTCTCTTCAAACTTCCTATAAGTCAAGTTTGAAGTGCAATTCAGAACCAAAACACAAGGTCAAGTTTGGCAGGAGAGAAAATCTGATCTGAGAAATTATTTGAAATGATCTGCTGAGAAGAAGAACACGTGTGTTCCAGTGTCTTTAGAATTGCAGCTCGTATCGGTTTTTGGGTGCATAAATGGTGTGAGCAGAAATGTATCATCACCCAAATGAGAATAAATCTTACTTTGCACTTGTACTAAATAAGGTCAAAGGTCAAAATGTTGCGGGAGTGGGTGAGTGTAGATGAAGAAAACAATGTAGTGTACATTTGGACTTCGCTTCCGAGCATCACAAGAGGAACTTTTACTTGAGGATGAGCTACGTGTGTGTGTTTGTGTGTATGCACGTACATGTGTGTGTGTTTGCATCAAAAATATCTCCTCACTGCTTCCAGATGTTTCAGGCTGCATGAGCTCATGCTGTTGTCACAAAAGAATACCTACAGCTGTGTGTGTGTGTGTGTGTGTGTGTGTGTGTGTGTGTGTGTGTGTGTGTGTATGTGTGTGTGTGTGTGTGTGTGTGTGTGTGTGTTTAATGTTACTGCTGACTAATTTTACACATGATGTAGTGTTGTATTTTTGTTTTCTGTATATGTGTATACTGCACATGTGTGTGTGAGTTAGTGTTGTGGAACCAAATTCCACTGTTCAAATACTATTTGAATTTCCATAATATTTGCATATTCAAAGGCAGTCACGTAACCATGTTTGAATGTTTACGATCCCATGTTCTACTTCAGTTCTAACGTTCACAAAATGGATATATATAAAAAAAGGGACAAAATATGATCATATGCAAGTAATTCATTTCAAGCAGGCACTTATTGCCAATTTCCTTCAGGTGATTCTGGTTATGTGGTCAAATACAACTCCATTATTTCTTTCTTTCTATCTATCTATCTATCTATCTATCTATCTATCTATCTATCTATCTATCTATCTATCTATCTATCTATCTATCTATCTATCTATCTATCTATCTATCTATCTATCTATCTATCTATCTATCTATCTCTGTCTGTCTGTCTGTCTGTCTGTCTGTCTGTCTGTCTGTCTGTCTGTCTGTCTGTCTGTCTGTCTGTCTGTCTATCTATCTATCTATCTATCTATCTATCTATCTATCTATCTATCTATCTATCTATCTATCTATCTATCATAAATTCTTCGTGTTCTTCCATTCAGTGTTTTTCTTTTTGCATGTCTCTCAACCGCAAGTGAGGTTCAAGCATTCTAAAGTCTATATGCGGCTGAAAAAAATCTCATTTAAATATTTAAACTGTGGTGTGACATTTTGAGTGCTGATGAGAAATGACTGTAAACTGATTGTGAACTAAACTCATGAGTTTAGGAGTTTATATCTGTTTCTCGACAGCAAGTAACCATCCACTTTGCATTCTCTCTGCAATCCATAGACACTCAGACTTACAAACTATTTTCTGCCGAAACAATACTCCATTGAGCACAGAGGAAGATGTCAAGAGTGTGTGTGGCAGAATACTGTGCATAAATCAACATTACACACAGAAAGATTTGTAATAGTTTGCTCTGTAATGTGTGTGATTTTACATATAGATTTGTGTATCTTGTGCTGAGTTGGAGTGTGTAAGTTTTTTCTCTTACCATGCGCAGGGAAAAACACCTCTCCCTGTGGGTTTGGGCTATAAGGGGTGCCAGGGTCGGACAGAAGGTGGCGTCCTGTTTCAGAAGACTGCCTTGTCATGATCTGAGCCACGCTGCGAGACGGAACCTGTGGAGAACCTGCCATGTACACAGGGTTCTCGTGGCCTTGAGCCTCACTGATGAGAGAGAGGCAAAATAACATTTAAAGGGCAATTACATCATAGATGACATTTTTTCAGCACAGTCATCCCCTTAATTACAAATATAGCAAGGAAATGGTGTCTGAAGTTGCTTTAATGTGCTATTGGATGTAGCTAACACTTATGGAAAGCTTATCATACTTGTCTTGCATTAAAACTAGTAATTTCGCATGATCACATGCCTAAATAACCAGCAATATGTTGGTTGGTTTGGTTCACCCTAATTCAAACATGAAGATACAACTGGGGATTGTGTAGCATAACTGCATGCTATGAGAGGAAGTGATTCTGGCTATGTTACTATTGCGTTAATATTGTTTTAATATGAATTATTTTACACATTCTTTTCATTCAGGATAACATTCCCCAGTCTTTGGTGTAGGGCTTAATGATACACATGATGGTGATGGACATATCTTTTAACATTTATATTAAAATCTGATACCAGACACCACAGATTTTGTTGGATGAGCTCTGTGGTTCAACCTGCATTCCTCAATCACTTTTTGGATAATGGTATATGCCATTTTTGTGCATGTAAAACTCACATTGGGTGAAACATGTTTTGATGTCTTCCCTAATAGATTGTAAGGCAACTGGGCTCTTACAAACAAACCTATTTGCCTTTTCTGTTCACACAGAAGATGCAGCCAAATCACATATGTTGAAAGTAGCTTTGAATTAATGCTAAATTCTGTGTTTAATAATCACCTAGCCTAAAGCTTGTGTTTAGTTGTGTAGTGTATGTATGAAACCACATAGACAGTTCTGAGATTACTTAACAACTCTGTGCGGTTTGAGGTAAATGTGTTAGGATTTATACATACACTTTGCATAATGCAGTGTTGCGAACTACGAGCGTTCTTTAGCTATTAGATACGCCGGTGCCACTTATTTACATCTAAAACAGACTAGCATGGCGAGCTTTGTACATCAGATGTGGTGATTGCGTGGGAACTCACCTGTCCATGCGAACGAGCTCTTGTGCACCTGTGAGAAGCAGGAAGTGGAAACTGGTCATTGTGAGACATAGAGAATATAGTCGACTATAATTTCCTGCAGTCACAATATGCAGCGTTGTGCAGGATGTGAGGCTAAAACCTGCACACAAATCTTGTAAGTCACTTTTAGTAAAGACTAAAGGATTCTGGGAGGCCGCTAGGTATTCAAATCTAAACTGTAACAGATGTTTAAGTACATGTCATTATGACTGACACCAGACATTGACTCATTCATTATGGCTGACTATGAGTTATGTATTACATGACATAACTTGCTAATAATAAACCATTTAGGCTAAGGAATATTTATAGCCAGACGTAGATGAGATCAGTGTGTATACTTACGTCGGCTGCTGTGAGGTCTTTGTTTTTGACGGAACACTAGGATCAATAAGAGAGGCAGACAAAGAATACAGATCACCAGTACAGCTGTAACCAGACCTGTAGTGAATGAATCTAGAGGACGATAGAAAATAAACAGAATCATCAAGCCGTGTGGGTAAATTTGGTAGATAGTGTCAGCTAGATATTGTCCAGAATAACACAATGATTGGGGGAAAAAAGGGGGAGTTTGCAGCTACAATTAGCAACAATCTCTTGCTATACTCTATGTTCAGTGTACCTGTGTTAGGTGGAGGCGGCAGCTGTGTACACGTCAAACTGCCGTTGCGACCTATGGAATGACATATGATTTATATAGATATCAAGCTTTATTTACCACAGCAATACTGAGTTCTCAAATCGGATCGGACAGAAAGATCCGTCCAGCATCGAGAGTAGTGTTTTACTCAAGCGGGGTAACAGTAGCTCCTTTTTGAATTGCATCAGGCAACACAAACAGGCCATGGTGTTTTATTTCTTAAGACATGGCGACACCGCACGTGTTAAAAGTTGCCATTGTTGCAAAAGTGATACAATAGGAGCAGGATGTTTAATTACATGCTACAAAAGATCAATTCTAAGCTGTAAATAATACGTTCTTAAAGACAATCGTTTTTTTTTTAATAACAGGGAATAACTGTTGGCAGGAAACAAAGCCTGTCGTGTCCTTACTTGGGGTAATGGTGAGGATCATGTGACTGTAAGACCGCTGCTGCAAGATAGGCTTGTGCTTGCTATCCTGCAGCATGTCCAGTGCCAGGCAGCAGTAACGTCCCTGGTTAGCCCGAGTCACATTGATCAGCGTGACGCTAAAAGACGTGGCCTGGGCTTTGTATACCAAACTTTGTGTGCGGTTGTTGTGCAGGCGCATGTGACACCGCTGGTCGATGTGCTCCGTGAAGAGCCAGACGTGCTGCAGGTGGTCCGTCGGGTGTTTCATAGCGCCGGACTGTTCGCAAATCATCGTGGCGTTGGCACCTTCCGGGCACACGTAGGAGACGTAGGGGACTGAGACGCTGAGCGAGTGAGAGTCGTGTTCGGTGTAACCTGGGGATGAGTACATGGTACATATTTACACAAAAATGACACGATTTTAAACCTCGTCTTAGTGTCATTATTTATAATATTTTCTTTTATAAAAAAGTCATAAAGACACTAGAGCATCCTCTAGGATCCATCTCATGCCATGATCCTTCTCATACCATCTTCAGCTCGCTGTTGAGCTGTTACAGGTGTCAAAGTGACTGTAAACTTTGCCTGTTTTTACACCCAATTGGATTCTACTATTAGAGTCGAAAGGAAAGAAAACACACAGCACACGTGTGCTTCACTGTTGTTGCTTGAGCACAGCTTCATACACATTCAAATGTTCAGACATGAGAGTTTTGTGGTCATTTCGTAAGCGGTGTACTGTAGGTGTGCAGGTGTGAGCGTGTGCATGATTGCAGCAAACCGAAAGAGCGCACGACCTACATCCGTCGTTTAGCGAGAGCTCATTTACTGGACTGTGATTCATTCCACCTGTACCACCGTGCATGCCGAAGCTGAGCTGGCATTTCAATCAAAATGTCAAAACGTCATGCCATTATCGACTTGACTCATCGTCAAGTTTATGATTTCCCCGAGCTTGCGATTTTACACCACGCTTTAAATCAAATTTGAAAAAAAAAAAAAAATGCCTACGTAGAGCTTAATACACGTACTAGATGCTTATTATGTCATAAAACTAGAGAGGAATTTTTCACAAATCTAGAAAATTATACTGGTTTAAGACAATATTTGGTTATTAACCAAGAAATAAATATTTCTCGCTTTTACTTTAATGTACTTTAATGTGTTTTTTTTTTTTTACATCTACATACATAATTTGTCATTCATGCTATATATTTAACTGTAAGTGTCAGTTATTTTAGACGGAGTAAAACTGAACTAGCTATGTCAGCAAAACTCTTTCCATCCGCCTCTCTGGGGCTTTCATTCCACTCTATTTTAGCTGACCTTGTGACTTTCAGACACTTCTTTGGTCTCCAAGGTTCCTCCTCTAAGTTTCCTTCTCTTTGTTTTGGTGAGTAACACTCAGTTATTGCTATATGTGTCCATACACACACACACACACACACTGTTGCAAATAGCTGACCCTGTCTAAAGTGTTAACTTAAATATTAAGGAAACATCTTTATTAATTTATTTTTTGCAGACATCTGGGCACAAGCAATGTACCTTTAAGTCATCTTGTGTGACAAGCTGGGTAACTAGCAGGAGATTTTGTAGCTACATGCAGAACTGTATGTCTTCTGCAAGTTGTACAGTGAAGGAATATGACACAGAAATCAATCTTCTTGTAAATTCCCCAAACATTTTATTCATCCTATATGATAGAAATTTGAAAATGATTGCAATATTTATATATATATATATATATATATATATATATATATATATATATATATATATATATATATATATATATATATATATTGAAGAACTCTTTAATTGAACCCAGTTTGTTTGAAACCCCCCTTTTACCAGTCTTGGGCTCTTGAGCAATGCTCTCATCCCGCTGTGCTCCAGGGGCGCTGTATCACGACTGACTCTGCTCTACGACAGCAGTTTCCTAACATTGCTGGGATATGCAAAGAATGTCACCGTGCTGTAATGTACATGTAACAAGTAAAGAAAACCACCTATTTATTTCATATTGGACACAATTTATGACTATGTATGTATGCATTTCATTTTCCCTTTTCATTGGGAAAATCAGATGGAAATGGAAATGTTTGCAGGTTACAGTTATGCCTTTATATCTCACAACATACAAGTAATCTTTCAAAACATTTCCATTCACTTCAGTATGTACAATCCGTAATCAGCCTCTGGATTTCTCTATGTTTTTGACTCTGACTCATGAGTCCTGAATTCAACCACACCCAGCGGCCCAGCGGCTTTCTAATTGCACGTTCGGGTTGTACGCTCTGAGTATTTCTACTTTCAATTGAGTACAGAGGGAATTCCGGCAGTCCTAATGCTGCATTCCAGATCACAAATGACTCATTTACCCTTCATGCCTGTCCCCCAAACAATGACACTTTCAGTAATTGCAACCACAGCATTGTTGAGGTGCTGTCATCATGGGGGTGTGTGCGTGGGATATGTATATGTGTGTCAGCATATGATCATGGTAAATCGATAAATTCATTGATACATTTCTGTATAACATCTGCATGATAGAAACTGCAAAAAGAAGAGAGAGAGTGAGAGAGTGAGAGAGAGAGAGAGAGAGAGAGAGAGAGAGAGAGAGAGAGAGAGAGAAGAGGGCAATACAGAAGGAATGTTCCGGATGTTTGGAAGTGATAGAGACATATGCTTTTGAGGGGCTGAGGGGCAGAAACTTCCTTCCTGCTCTGGTCTTGGCTCGCAAAGCCAAAGAGAGATTACAGCAACACCCCATTTCCATGGAAACTAGTGGAATTTAATGGTAACAAAAAAGATCAGCAGATCAGTCATCTGTGAACATTCCAACAAACCGGACCGCCTAAACTACCACTATGAGGGAAGAGAAAATTGAAAGACTGCCATGTGGCTGGCCAGCAAAATCATACGCCGCTTATTCCATGGTCAACGTAATAGAAGTTTAGTTCATTCTCTACACTTGTGTTGCAGTCAAGGTTCTATTTAGGTAAAATATATTGGTTCCATGTTCTCCAAATAATGGATGTCCAACGGATGTCCACTGTGGCTACGTCTACACTACTCCGGAGAAAAAAAACAGGGTTTTCATCTAAAAACACTCGGGGTCCACACTTTCACTTTCAGTCGTTTCCCAAAGGTTTTTCATCCACACTAAAACGTTTGAAAATTCTTACGTCCCTGTATTGCGCATGGGCAAATACGTAAGACTCTTCGACCTGCGTCATTTCCGCCTGCCATTTATTTACTTTTCTGCGGACAAAAATGGCGTTTTCGAAACCTCCATTTTCTCAATGACGAAAATGCCGTTTTCAGATTCATCCTTATTCGAAAAGCTACGTTTCTTTTGGACTGAAAACCTGGCTTAGTGTGGGCATGGCCTGTGGTAATTATCTCCAGAAGGGAACACCTAATCTTGCGTTACAAGATGACGTTTCTGTAGTATATGCTTTAAACAAACAAGCACTAAGGTTGTATCTAGCTAGCTGAACTACAGGCTACATAGCAAACTGCACTGTATCTACATCAATAACTGTCATTTCTACTGCTAATATTTGCTCGGCAGTAAGAATATTGGAATTAATTGGTACTTTGATATAGTGTTGGTTTTGAGAGAGCTTTTATAACATAACACCACATTATAACATAATTTAAATGTTGAATTTCAATGATAATTGTTTAAGCTCTGCTACTGTTTAAGTGGCAGTTTGTTAAAAACCATATACTGTAATGGATTTTGCATGTTGTATAATGTGTGCAAGATAATTTTGTAAAATGACCCACTCTTAAGCAGTTCATCCTCCTGGAGTCCTATTTCTAATCGGTGCACAAAAACACACCTTACCGAATGGAAAATGAGCTGAATGTGCTAAACAGGTGCTAACCAACAGTTGTGAAATGTCATGTTTGTAATATTTATGCATATAAATCCAAGTTCATGTTTGTTACAGATTTTTTTGTACACATTCATACACAGATATATGCAGGTCCAGAACTTACACTGTTTAGCATATGCACAGGCTTTGACCCTTCTGTTGATGTAATCGGTTAGTGGTCAAGGCTCATGTTTGTGTGTGTGTGTGTGTGTGTGTTGGGGGTGGGGGGTCAGGAACAGCAATAGAAAAAGCACGCTGTGTGATTGCAAGTAGCCGCAAGCCCTGTGCCTGTTCCTGTCTCTCGAATGGACAATAGAGCCAAATCTGATTCCGTTCCAATCCATTATTCTCATTTTTCCTGATCTTCCCAATTATTCTCCCTGCTCGAGGCCCATTTCTACTCACAGGAGAGCTTTCATATATTACTTTTATGGAGCATTATTTTGACGGGTGGAAAGATCCAGCTTAATATCGCCCAGCCTGTCTGTACAACTCAAACATGACAATCAGGCTGCATCTAAAATCTGATGCCTGATACTCTCATTATCCCGTATTGCTGTTTGAAATGCTAGCCTTTGGGTCAAGACACAACATCCAGCAACATGACGAGGAAACGTAATTTACAGTCAGCACAAGCAACTGCAAAGCATTCAAATTCAAAATACGTGCAGAACACATCAGAACTTCATTGACCGTAACAAGCAACAAAGCAACATTGAAACTTTTCAATTCATTGCAAATGAGGTATGACGTGGACCATGACAAATCTAAAGGTTGTGAATGATACTTTCATTTGCACCTGTCGTCCAATGTTTCTTCAGTTCCCCACTTGGAGAGGTGGAAAGAGTAATAAAATATTCTACTCAAGTAAAATGACTGTTAATTCAATGAAATCTTATTTTAGTACAAGTTACAGGTCCAAAAAAGAAAAAGTTAAAAGTAGCTCATTTAAAATTTACTTAGTATCAAATTTACAGCGTTACTTTTTTAACAGTGGGGGGAGTGTGTGGGGGGATTCATAAAGGAGATATAAATCTCAGTTGTTTTTGATTGAAGGAAGGCTTTTACAAATTAAAGTGCGGTACAATACAATAAATAAAAGAAGTCCGATGTGAGTTGTGCACTTTCGCAGCAAATGTATTCATTTATGATAATTAGAGACACACACATTGAACAACTTTCGATTCGACTGTATTACGCTTTTAGCCGAGTCTGCATCCCTGGCGTCTGTTTTGTCTCTCTACATTTTCCTTCCTTGTGAGTTTTTTCTCTGGCCATTAATAAATCAGTGCTGTAGTTTCCAGGGTGTGCATTTTATATCTTTTTTCTTTTTTTTTTAACTCAGTATGATTTAAAATGTAGCCAAGTTAAATACTTCAAACAAAACATACTTTAGTAAAAGTAAAATTACTGATTTTAACTACTTGAAAAAGCAGAATTACACAAAAAGGATTTATTTACAAGTTGCCAATTGCAGCGTGTCATCCCTGTTTGGATGATGCTACAAATCGTAATCTTAATAAAATATTGTCATGTTGCCCAAACCTGTGTGTAAAATCTATAGACTATAAACTCAACAAATGTACACAACTGAAAGCTTTAACCTAATAGGGTTATGTGTGTCTATTTTTATAAACCTAACGCCAACTGTAACACACACATACATCATACACACTTTGAATAAGAAGGCTCGTTAAAAGGTGTTAATAGGGTCACTGATAGGGTCATTTACTCTCACCCATTATTAACCACTTTATCACTAATGACAATACTGTATGCTAAATTACTCTAATATAGCACACACACTCTGACAATAAACACAATTTTAATAGTTTATCTTAAAGGTTGTGAGAACAAGAACAGCCAGGGGGTTGTGCCCTTGAGCAAGAAATTTCTCTTTAATCCTGGATCCTGTCAATTAGATTTTGCATTTGATGTCTAATGACGTAATTTAGATCAAGTCAAGTAAGTCTGCTTGATATGACATCACACTGTGGTGCTAAAAAAAAAAAAACGTGTATTACTGTTGAAATGACTTATTGTGGTGGCCTGAGAATCATAATACTCCCCTTTTCAAGCTCTGAATTGTATGGGTTAGTTTGAGGTATTTTTGAAGTGAAACCTTTACTGAAACCTGGCAACCATGTCAGCATATTTGTTGATTTAATAGACAGTCAAATGTACACTAAGCAGGAACTTCCAATCAAGGAAATGGTACAAATCGATATAGTCTATTCAGAGGTTCCTACTGGACTCTGACAAGCTTGTGCTGACTGGGATCTGTGAAACCCAGCTGGATGGGGAGGAGATGCCCAGCTGTGTTTCTCAGCTCCATATCCGCACTTGCTCACAATCAATCCCATGCTGCTCATCGGCTCCAAACAAGCACACGCCATTTTTCCGTTTATCCTTAGTCAAAATCTCCACAAGGACACACTGCTTCCATCCTTGGCACATGCCATTATTGTGTGGGAACATCAACAACGGTCCAGCAGCAGCGAATCAGTTGTTTTAATAAACATTATTAATTATAATTTTTTTATGTCGAGCATTAGCAACTTTAGTAATATGTTTTATTGCATATTTAGGAACTGTTCTAGTCTTGTTTTATAGTGTTCATTTATGTTATAACCATTTAATTATATTCGTGGTTTTGTTTTTCTCAAATAAATCTGCAAAAACTCATTTAGATCAAGTTTAATGGCCAAGTCTGAGAAAATATTTGGTTTAGATTATACGTAAATATTTTTGTTTTATTCTAAGTCATGCAATGCAGTACTAAATAATTTTTAACTGCAGCCTACTCGGTATTTTGTTTCCGGGTGTTCTTTTTTTTCTAGTGATGAATCAAATGAATCAAATCTAAGCAGATGTCGAATCATTTCAATGTTTTTTTGCTGGGGGGGAAAAAATGATTCGGAACATTCGCCAGATGTTCAGGGGCGGAACTTGAACGCTTCAAAGATAATAAGTCCGTACCATGAGGGGTAGCAAAACGGTTTCCACTTGGGAATTTGTATTACTTTATTTTTTCCATTTTAACAAACTGTCAATAACTGTAAATTAGTTACTGAAGAGAAATGTATTGTTTTGAGGGAACAACAGAAAACCAGCTGTGGTTTTTTTTGTTGATATTTTTTTGCATTTGCTTTTTTTTTTTTTTTTTTATCAGTATTACAATAAATACAATGGGGAAATAAGTCAAAGGTTTGCACATACTATGTCTCTTTTGAAATAGCGCTTTGAATAAATAGGGCAACAGTCATTCCACTTTTGTATCAGTATTACAAATAAATAGGGTAGAAAATAAGACAAAGGTTACACAAGCTATTGGCTGTTATGCACTAAAACGTCGTGTGGCTTCAACATTTGGCTCAAGGACTGTTTGGGTAAATAGGCGACTTTTCCAGCATGACACAATTCTTTAAAAATGATAAGGGGAACTATCTAACATGTCACTGACCTGCTCTAATTCCGGGTTCAGTTCATGTAATGCACAGTGAATAAACTTTCTTTATTACAATAACAACAGCAAATAAAATCCTTCATCCTGCACAGTAGATTCAGTGTAACACAGTGATGCTCTTATTCATAAAGCCACATTCAGGCTGTGGAATGTGTGTTTAGTCAATGCAGTAATAAGGTTGGATATATGTTTGTTTGGAAAAGCATTTTTTTTTTTTACAGCCTGCAGCTGGGAAAAGTTTATGGATTGTCTCTCTTTCTGTCTCTCTCTCATACACATTCACACACACTCATTTACCTTCAACAGCCAGGAAGAGGTGAAGGCAAAGCCACACAAGCGTAAACAACTCCATCTCGTCTGTAGATCCACTCCTTGGACGTTTGCTTTAACTTCTTAAATGCCACAACTCCTGCTTTGGATTCTAATCAGTCAACCAGGACAGCCAGGTTTCCTAACCGCAAAATTTTCCTGAGGACTGCAGAACACGCACACTGCTGCTGATTACACACAATGGTTTCATGCGCCTCTCTTCTCTCTCTTTCTCTCTCTCTCTCTCTCTCTCTCTCTCACACTCACACTCACATTAACACATGTATCCGCCCCTGTCTGCCTCTCTGTCTGAAACACATTTACATAAATGAACAGATGACACATGAAAAACTCCACCAAGTTTCTAAATCTAAAGGTTCTTTAGGTAAATACAATTTGAATTATATACAAATTTTTATTTTGTTTAAGTTTTTCCACCTACTAAAAACATTCATTAAATATTAAAACATAACACATTTTCCATTGTTCGTTTGGTTCCTTTATTTTTAGGATTATTTATCCTAGTACCTCCTCTGCCACCATTATTACTACTACTTTTACTACTCTTATTGTTATTCTTATTATTTAATGTTAACAACAATTACAGAGCGAATGCATGCAGTATTAACATCTACTGTGAACGTCTGAAGTCTAAATTCGATGCTGTAGGTGGTAATTCAATACGGGGTTTTTGTTACGTCAGCATATCAGATCTCGATCGACTGAAATTGAAATTAAAAATGACTAAGCGGTCTTCAAATTTTATCACCCCTTAGGTGATAGAGACATGGGTTAGGGACCCCCTGATACAAAATGTGTCAAACACTGTCACTGATATTAAAAAAAACCAGTCATATTACGCCAGTTATTATGTTAAGACAACATTTTTTCTTTTCCTTTTACTATCAGGTGGTCTATTATACAATTATATGAACTTTTAATAGAGCTTAACATTACATTTTACTGACAGGTCGACTATTATACATTAACATAAACATCAGCTTCAAGTTGAAGTTAATTTAACATAATGAGCAGACCCCCTGCAGTACCCCCCCCCCCCCCCCACGAAAAACCTTGGGATCACAGACCCTCCCGTGGAAGACCCATGACTGGATTTGACAAATTAGATTTTTCCCACCCACTTGCCATTTTTTATCCACTTCTATGATGATTGAAAATAAGAATAAAGCAACAGTTTTCACGCCACTCTTATGAAAGTAGCAGTTGTAAAACATCAACAGGCTGAACAGGCCAAACAGGAAGAAAAACAAGAAGCACACGTCGTGTTCTGGATGTGCGCTCGTTCAATTTGAATGCAGTAGTTTCACCACTGGTTTCGCATTAACGCTGACCAACCCAAAGGCTTTGCAGCTCTCTGGTCTCTCCGAGTTCTCAGTAAATGGCATTCAACATGCGTGTCATAAGATATAGACCGGCGTATCCCTATGTAAGAAGATTTACGCATTTTAATGTGTGCGAAAGTAAATAAAAGGGGCCAGGTTTCACAGTCAGATCTCAACTGTTTCAAAACAATTTGCATTTTTTGAATATCAAATGCACCTTTTGTACAAAGCCTGTTATGTCTACACTATAAAACAACACTCATAAATCCAAAATAATAAGGTACTATAGATCACCTGAACTTCTTCAGTGTACCTGGACATTTAGAAAAAATGAGTAAAAATACATTCAACAAGAAAAAAGTGAAGCTTGAAGAAAGCACCCAGGCCTTCAGTAATACCAAGCCCTAAAGCATTATTATTGTTTTCTGAAAATATGTGCTTTATATGTTTTGGATATATTATACCACAGTGCTGTTTAGTTCTCCATAATGATTGGACACAAGATGTTGTACAACAGCAGTTCTGACAGTAGTTTGGACTACAGGGAAAACCCCAGGTTTTTATTAATGTGCTTGTAAGCATGAGTTGTTTCTATAGTATCAGGACGGTCACAGGGACGGGCCTAGTGTTCACTTGACATAATCTAAACCTGTTGTCGGTAGGGAGATGGTTATTTGGTGTTTTTGGAAGGACTTTCCAGTGCTTTGTAATATACAGTATGTATTTATTATGTACACCAATTAGGCATAACTTTATGACCACCTGCCTAATATTGTGTTGGTCCCTATTTTTCTGCCAAAACAGTCCTGACCCGGTTCACAACAGTTCCTTCCTTGGACCACTTTCGATAGATACTGACCACTGCAGAGCGGGAACAACACCTGCTAATATGCCCTTATTTTTATATTTACTTTAGTAAAGCATATTCAATCTGCTCTTCCCATTAATATCTAAACATGTCCAATCCCACACACAAATCTATTCTTTATTTGATTCATCTTCCCATGATGTTGCCATTCTGGGTGACTTTTTTTTCTTCTGTTACTGAGGTACATGTTGTACAAACAGGAAGGACAAAGTTTTACGCACTCATTTGCAACCTCATATGCAACCTCATTCATTTCTACCCCGAAAACTGTGTCATGTCCCCGAGCTTGAGAATGACACGTGAACCATGTGAACAAGTGTATGTGTGGAAATGCTTCCTTTGTGTGAACCTTTTTTTTTTTTTTATTTTATAGGTCACATTACAGATACGTACAGATAACACTCTTGAGAATAACATTTAGGAATAAAGAAGAGGTTTTACAGAGTACAACAATGGTCTGGTTTTAGAGACTTTTTCACTTTTTAATGTTGGGCGTTCACTGACCCTGTGGTAGAACATCGAGCAGTTCTTCTGTGAAACATCCTGTCAGCCTTTGTCTTGACTTGAACTCCATTTCCTCATTTGTTCTGTTTAAACTTGTTATTTTCTGGAGAAATAAGACAACAGTCAGCATTATGTCAGAATGCAAAGATTAATATTGAATTGAAGCATGAGCATTGCATTTAGCACTTTTTTTTTTTTAAATACGTTTGGCTCGACCATAGCTGTATATATATTGGTAACCATTCAGAACCAATCATACCCTACCTACGTATGTGCAATATGCAGGGCCTTTCTTAGCCTTTTTTGCACCCTAGGCGAGTTTCCTATTGTCACCCCCTGCCCCCAATAGCTCCACCCTCACACCACAATGCTGCACTCCCACACCATGCAATCATTCGCAACCTTAAATACAAAAAGTTAAACACATTTAAGAATCATTGCAAAATTGCCTGAATTCGAGTATGCCAACATATATTAAACTTTAGGAGAACAACAGGTATATAATTTAAATGGGGGAGGGCGAGGGCGAGGGCGAGGGCATTGGCCGGGCAGGCGACTGTTTACTTTGCCTACAACAAAAACGGTGCTGGCAATATGCTTCGTTAACCATCTAGACAGTCATGGCACTATTATTTTAGCTTCTGATTCTGAGCTCTTCAATTCTTCAATAGGATTTGTCAGAAGTTAAGCAATTCTTATAATAAATGTATTCACATGACACCTAACATGTCATATCTTACTACAGACATCCACCATGGTATGGGTTCGGATAATCGACGAGAACGACAACGCTCCAGCTTTTGCTGCAAAAGAGTATGTGACCATCCTCACTGAGGGTCCCGACACGATAGGGGCCACGATCGCTACGGTTACGGCTACTGACCCAGACGAAGGACTAAACGGGACTCTGCAATACGCCATCACGTTCGGCAACGTTGCTCAAACGTTCAGCATCAGTCCCACTACGGTAGAGGGTTCCGGAGGACAGTTTGCATTGTGTGTAAATCAAGAAAACTAAACATTAAGCTCTGTGTGTTTGTGTTTCTGCTTTACAGGGCCGGATCACGGTGATGAAAGCGGTGGATTATGAGATCAGCGGTGGACGCTACACCCTGATCATCACTGCTACTGATCAATGTCCAATACCGCAGCTCAGACTGACATCTAGCGCCACTGTGTGTGAAAAATTATAAGCATACAGTATCTGCAATACACTTTATGCAGGTCCTCACATGCAGGTCCTCTGATATTTATATATTTTTATCATTAACGTTATGCTTTAGGGGTAGAAATAGTTTTCCCTGCTTACACTAATTTAATAAAATATCAAAGTATGAAACTTTAAAATGGGGCTCAAACGCTATTTCATTCATTGAGTTATCGACACTGTTAACAAGGATTCTCATGCTAAACATGGCCAAAGTCATAAAAAAAAAAGCAATTTGGATGTATTTCTGTTCCAAATACACTCCTTCCGAGTCTGTATAAGTTTTGGACAGTTTTTATTTTTTGATCAGCACCCACCATCGTGCTTTATTCGGTTACAGAAGCACTTCACGGGACACGCTCGAGAAGAATGTCTCCGAAGAAGTGTGTTTTGGGATGTGAGGGAAGGAGAACCATGTTCAGTACTTACCATATAGATACATCCTGCTGGATCTGATTGTTAGCAAGAGTTAATATAAGACTATAAAGTTTGTGTTCTATTGCTCCTTTGACAAAACAACTTCCAAACAATAAAACTGTAAATATGTCCTGGTTCAAAGTTGGACAAATCACCAGCCAGGGTTCTTTTGGTAAAGCCGACATTTCTGCAAATGTTTGCTTGCCTGAGCTATAAGTTTATTTTTTTATGTAGTCACTGATAATCACTGATGGGAAAGTGACAGAATGAAGCACAGTGTTTATTTTCCAATACTCTTTTTCTATTTACATGTTGGACAGTCATATAAAGCATTTCACTACATGTTGTACTCTGTACAAATGTGTATGTGACAGACAAAATTTGAGTTGATTTGATGAATAAAATACATTATAGTTCTCTATTTATTGCTTTAAATGAATGAGGAAATTGATGTAAAAATGTTCATGTGCATTTATCTCCTGCTGAGAAATTTGTATAGGAGCATTTGTAAAAGTGCAGCTACATTACAAAGTGAAAAAAGTTGCAAACAAACATGTAGTCTTTGTTTTAATCCCCTTGTGTTTTAGGTGCTGGTGAATGTGATCGATGTGAACGATGTGACTCCACAGTTCCCGAATCATTTCGAGGGCCCATTTGAGATTACAGAGGGCCAGCCGGGGCCTCGAGTCTGCACACTGAGGGCCACTGATGAGGACTCTGGTCTTAATGGAAAAGTGGAATTCAGCATAACAGCCGGGGACCCCAACAGTGAGAGTTGTGTGTGTGTGTGTGTGTGTGTGTGTGTGTGTGTGTGTGTGTGTGTGTGTGTGTGTGTGTGTGTGTGTGTGTGTGTGTGTGTGTATATGTGTGTATATGTGTGTATATGTGTGTATATGTGTGTATATGTGTGTGTGTGAAATTAGACCCATAATGTGGGTGTAAGACAAATGTCAAACATGTGATTCAAATGCTCTCAGTGACGATTGCCATATGAGTAAAAAAGTGAAATTTGAAATACCACATGCGTCTATTTAGGCTGCTATTCAGAATATAAACGTGAGGATGTTGATGTCTCATTCTGGGAAATCCCTGTCCTATGGTGAAATCATGCCCCATTTTGCTAAACAAAGTTCTGGAAATTACACGCTTTGCTAAAGTTAGACTTGTTTGCAAGTATCTGCAAAGTTTCTAGTTTTTCAAAATCTGATTTTATTTTTCCAAAAATTTAATGGGGGGAAAAAACCTACATTTAAAGGTTTCATTCTGATTTTCTCAGTTTCCATTGAAGGTTTCCATCAACATTATACGAAAGCTGCTGCAGGTACTTCACTGTAGTTGAATTTGTTGTGAAAGATATAAGCATTATATTGTGCTAATAATCATGCAAGTAAGACCTGATTTGCAGGATTTTAGGTGAAGTGGCTTTTTCAGACCACCACACATTTTAAATGAATGTGAAAGCAGGTTTTCAGGTTAATATGATTAGAAAACTGTGAAAATGGAAAAAAAAATTCTGAGTGATCTGTATAAATATGAGTGTGTGTTATGCAAATCTGAAATTTATTTATATATTTTTTTAACGAGACAATATTATCGGACTATTAATGTATTATAAGATTCTGATATTTTTCTTGTGAATGTGAAAGATGATATGAATGTGACAGTGTATATTATGTAAAAGTGAGAATGGTATCGTACATGTGAAAGCGTTTTACTCAAAGAATTTGACTTGTATCGAGAGAACGTTTGTTTGCATTTGAAAGACTTGAAGGTTTCTCTATGTTGTGTGTTCCAGATGAGTTCATCGTCTCTCCTGTGGAGGGAGAGTTGAGAGTCAGAAGAGACGTTGAACTAGACAGAGAGACTACAGCTTATTATAACATCACGGTTACTGCTAAAGACCTGGGGACTCCTCCACGCAGCAGCACGGTACACACACACACACACCACACACACACACACACACGATGTCATCTGATATTCTTCTAATACAGTATGTAGCTTTGAAAAACAACAAGCAAGAACGATGTAATAATGATTAATACGATAAATATTTTACATTTTATTCCATTTTCCTATTCATATTTTACTTTTTAGCAATGTGCATGTAGAATCAGTAAATGAATATTTTATTGCATATTAATAAATCCCAGCCCCTGTCTAAAATATTTTTTCTCTTACAAATAAATGTTTATCATTTTAAAGAATTTTTTTAATGAATATTATGTTTGCATTTAGTTCAGATGAAATAGATATTTCATTTAGTTGCTTTTATATACAGATTTGCTGGTCCAGAAATGATTTTCAGTGATTATTGATGATATTATGGCAACCACATAAAGCATTTATCGTTGAAACAATGCTTTTTAAATGTATTTCTGATTTCTGATATTTATATATTTTTATCATTAATGTTATGCTTTAGGGGTAGAAATAGTTTTCCCTATTTACACTAATTTAATAAAATATCAAAGTATGATACTTTAAAATGTGGCTCTAACGCTATTTCATGCATTGAGTTATTGACACTGTTAACAAGGACTCTCATGCTAAAAATGGCCAATGTAAAAAAAAGCACCCACCACCATGCTTCATTCGGTTAGAGAAAGCACTGCACGGGACACGGACGTTTTGGGACGTGAGGGAAGAAGAACCTTGTTTAGTACTTACCATATAGATACATCCTGCTGGATCTGACTGTTAGCCAGAGTTAATATAAGACTATAAAGTTTGTGTTCCTTTGTTCCTTTGACGTCACACCTTCCAAACAATTGCAACCACAAAAAGCATTTATCATTGAAACAATGCTTTATAACTGTATTTCTGCTTTTAAACAAAAACAATTAAAAAAATGTAATTATAATTGTTATATATTTTTAGGCTACATGACTTACTATTTAAAGCTACGACTGTGTTTGTGTGTGTGCAGGTTATAGTGGGCATTGTGGTACTGGATATAAATGATAACGACCCCATATTGATGAACTTGCCCCTGAACACCAGTGTGAGTGAGGGATCACCTGTTCAGACTTCGATCGCGAGGGTACAAGCGCAGGACGCCGACAGTGGACGCAACGCTCTCCTAACATTCAACATTACAGCGGGCAATCCAGATGGAGCTTTCTACATCAACGAAACTGTGAGAAAATGGGGTGCAGAGTCAGACAGCGAGGGCAGTTTGTTGTTTGGGACGAGGAGTTGATATAACGCCAGCAGTTTCCTTTGGTTTAATTGTTCATTTGGCTTAAACTGGAATAATTGTGTGTGGAGTTAATTTATTTTCCTCTTTTTCTTAGTCAGGTGTGGTTCAAGTGAACAGACCCTTGGACCGAGAAAGAATTGCAGAATATACACTGACTATCACAGTGAAGGACAACCCAGAGAACCAACGTATTGCTCGAAGAGTATGTGCTGTGCTTTTTTAATATTATATATTAATGCATAGTAGGATTTTAAAGCTGATCTCCAGCACGATTTTTTTTTTCTAAATGCACCATAATAGCACATAAAATTCACCATCTTGTAGAATGACTATTTTTTAATTTGGTCATTTGGCCAAAGCTGAATGAATTGTTAGTACAACAGTAAAACCAAAACTATAATGCATAAGTACCTCATGATTTTCGGCTCTTTTTCCAGTTTTGTGTGTAATCTTTTTGCATATCTGTAGACGGTCACCACCACATCACCTTTGATTTCTTTTTATGCCCAACTGCAGGATTCGGAAAATCTGGTGGTCACCATTTTGGATATAAATGACAACCGGCCGATTTTCACATTAACAAGCTACAGAGGAGAAATCAGTGAGAATTCTCCAACAGGTTTGTGACTCAGAGACCTTTTCATAACAAGATGTACAATATATGATCAGGAGTTTGTGGACACTTTGAAATAAGATTTGTACAGTATGTGCTTTTTGAATAACCTCCACTTTCTGAAATTAGTGTGCATATGGAGATTTGTGCTTAATCAGCAACAAGGGTGTAAAGTCAGGTAATGATATAGCATTTCAATTCATCCCAAATGTGTTCAGTAGGGTTGAGATCAGAGCCCTATAGAAGTCCTATCAAGATCTTCCACTCCAGCTCATGTAAAGCATATCTTCATTGATCTGGATTCGTGCACTCGGAGGTCCATGTCTTTGATTGAAATAATACACTGGCTTTATGTAAAAACATCATGGATATACTGCCAGGAGCAAACAAACACTGTTCAAAATATTTCAAACACCTCCCTTGGCCTTAAATGTCTAAATTATCCAAACTAGCAGTTATTAAACCGGTGATTAAGAAACCTGACACTGAATTTCCGAAATATAGTCCAATATTATATGATTGAATTAAATCTGTTCTCTCTAATATCCTAGATAAGCAGAATTCATACACTAAATCTTTCAGTCAGGGTTACAGCTTGCAAATGGTTAAAGTAATAAATTACGAGCTACTGGCCTCTGACCAGGACTACATCTGCTTGCATGTAATACTTGATGGTAATCCAGGTTTTAATACCATCAATCATGATATTTTTTATTTTGCCTGGAACATTTTTGTTGGATTCAAGGGAATGTCTTTTTTTGGCTCACTGACTTTGCTTATCTCACTGGCTGTTATTTGTCTGCAAATATTAAGCGTGACTTCACTATGTATGCAAAAATAATTTTAATGTTACCTAAGAGAGACATTTGCTCTATGCTAAGTAATAGATTTCCTATTAATGTTCTAAATCAGATGCAGTCTCAGCATCTAGGTAGGTTTATAACCTGTTTATGTTGCCAGACATTTTTTCTTTCGTGTCACTTTTACTATTGGTTTGCTCATTACGGATTTAGATCATCGTGCAGATATGTGTGTTAAAGCTAACTTAATTAGTCTCTTACTATCCTCAGTCTCAGTCATAGTTTTTCCAGGATTACCAGGACTGCATAGACAGTGCATCTTTAATTTTCCTGTATTTGCTGAGCTCAGATTGTAGTTTGTTTAAAACACTAAATCTGTGAAAAACATATGGGTATTTAGGAGTGGAATTTCCCAACCAGTAGCCTGGTGTAACTTCATCCAAAATAACCACAACTCTGGTTTTAAACCATGCAATTAGTGTTAGATTTATATTAGCATGCATGGTCTTACTTTTCTTTCAACAATTTCAAGAATTCAAGATTCTTTTGGTTAAAAAAGGCTCATGGGTAACTCCTGGCTACTCCTATAGTGGTTAGTCGGTGAACTATTATTTTTTTTACATACATTTTTTTTCCCTTTATGGGTAGACACCTCAACATTCCATGTGGTTTCTCTACTTTAAATTGGCCTAATTTTAGAGGTTGGTTTTGAACGAGTGTGCGAACGAGTGTTGCCCACTTTGTGGCCGGTGTTCCCAGGATAGGCATTGGATCCATCATTTACCTCATCAGGAAAAACTGTTTGTTGAACAGAAGTGAACATGTGAATAAACATAATGTGACTCCAATTCTTGACTTGTCTTGACTGCTCTTGGTGAAGAGCATAAACTCCCAGAGGGTTAGGTAATTACATGGAAATATTAAGACATGTCAGTTAACAGTTGTGAGATATTCTTGAAATTTTTTGAGCTAGTTACTTTACTATTTTGGGGCTTTTTGGCAAAACAAAAACACCATACTTTGAATAAGAACTGAAGAACAGAACTTTGTCTATTTTATACCATTATGCTTCTCTGTTTCTTCTCTCTGTTCCTCTTTTCCCAGGTACCACTGTGCTTATCCTGAATGGACCTGTTTTGGCTACAGATAGAGATATTGGACCCAATGCTGTGGTAAAATATGGACTGATTGGTCCAAGGATTGATCTTTTCACCATCAACTTTACCACTGGTAAGATACATTGTGCATCAAAACATTGCATTTAAGCCTTTTACTACTTTTCTCTAAAGGACATGATGAAAAAAGTTTACGATAACGTCAAGCTCTTTCTCTTTGCTCTAGCTGTGGTATCAGTGCGTGAAGGTGCCGTGTTGGACCGTGAAGCCTTCTCTGATCCGCGTGTAGAGTTGTTTCTGGTTAGTGAGGACATTGGCGGTCTGAACAGTACCGTTCCTCTCACCATTACCATCCTGGACAGGAATGACAATCCTCCAGTGTTCAGCCCTTCCAGCTTTACTGTGCGCCTGCCAGAAAACAGTCCTACTGGTAAGAAAATGAGGGAGATATAGTTCTCCTTGACAGGGGCAAGGAGTAGCTGTATCTCTGTAAGTTTTAGATGTGACGAAATGTAATCTCAAGATTACTGAAAACAGTTGTTTTCAGCCTAAAAGGTTAAGTTGAGAGTTTAAATTGGGGACATAGTGGATTTTATATGACTTTTTCATGGGTTCCAATAATGCAAAGACGGAATGTTTTGTTATTTGGAGTTTTCATCATTAACTGAATGCATGCGATTTAAAAAAGATTTTATGTATTATTATTTTGCCTGCTTTCCTCAGGTGTTGTAGTGACACAACTCTCAGCCACCGATGCAGACGCAGGCTCCAACGGTTGGTTGCAGTACCGCTTAGAGAGTGGAGCTCAGGATCGTTTTTTGGTCGATGCAGTCTCTGGGGCTGTACTTGTGGGTAATGCTACCCTTGACCGCGAGGAGCGTGGCTCATACCGGCTGGTCGTCATGGCTACAGATCGGGGCACGCCAACTCTGTCAGGAACAGCCACACTCACTATCGTGCTGGACGATGTAAATGACTCTAGGCCTCGTTTCTTGCAGCCTGTACAAACGATCAGTGTCAACGAGTCAACACCCCCTGGTGTAGTGGTGGCCACATTAGCTGCTGAAGACCCTGACCTCCGACCTCGTCTAGAGTATTATATAATCTCGGTGGAAGCGAGGGATGATAATAATAACCAAGTGAGTGGCCTGCAGGATTCGTTTGGGATTGACTTTCACACAGGTGAGCACAACAAAGTCTAAAGTGTATATTCATCTGGTTTGGATCATAGTCCTGTGCAGCTCCATCATAGCTAAAGAAATATACATAAAATTGGCGGTAAATCTTTTATCATAATTACAAACAGTAAAGCCATGTATATTGAACAAAAAGTGAGACTAATAAACCAGGGATTCTAAAATATGAAGAAAACATACCACTGGAGAGCACATTAATAAACACAGGTCTTGGACGACTTATAAGGTCAGACTGGTGCAAGAGATAGAAACATTACAGAGATATATTAAAAGACTAGGCTGGTTGGTTTCAGGACATTTCCTATTATAGATTGGGTCCGGGTGCTAGGAAATGTAGCTGGATCAAAGACTGAAACTCGTGTTGGGGTTTAAAGACTCTGACACTGACATTGACATTGATAAAGACTGAACCAAACATTAAGTGCATTAAGACCAAGAAAAGATTTGACAAGAAAATGGCTAGAGACTGTAGTGGGGTATAAACAGACATATTTACAGAATATGACAAGGAATAGTAAGTTGAGACTGGAACACTGGTATTTTAGAAGACAATTACTGTGCCTCCAGAGGAAGTACACATACTGTATAACAAGAATTACTCTAAAGCGACCATCAGCCACCCATGACCCTGTCGCTGGTTCACCATTGTTACTTCCTTGGACCACTTTTGCTAGACCAAAGCAGACCAGGAAAACCCACAAGAGCTGCAGCTTTGGAGATGCTCTGATCCAGTCTAGCAGTCACAATTTAGCACAAGTCAAACTCGCTCAAGTCCATACGCTTGCCCATTTTTCCTGCTTTTAACACATCAACTTTGAGAACAAAATGTTTACTTGCTGCCTAATGTATCCCACCCACTAACAAGCCATGATGAAGAGACAATCAGTGTTACTCACTCACCGTTCATAATGTTATAATGTCATAATATTATGCCTGATTGGTGTGTGTGTGTGTGTGTGTGTGTGTGTGTGTGTGTGTGAACATTAAATATGTTTCATATACCAACATATTATATTATTATTGCTGTATCCACAGGTGCTGTATTTGTACGAAACCCTTTAAACAGAGAGCTGGTAGCTACTTTTGAGATCATAGTGTCGGTGCATGACAATGCTAGTGACATCATAGACATGTCAGTCAGTGTGCCCAATGGTAAGTATGGATGTTCTGTTTCTCTTATCTTCTTAGTACTATTTTATTTGTTTATACTTAAAATTATTCTCCCTATTATATCTAGCAGAATCACTATACCATAATATCTACCCTAAACATTTATTTTTCTTTAGAAATTATTACAATATGTCTGCAAATTTTGTATTTTATATCCTTATTGATTTGTATTTGTATTTTTTATTATTATCTATCTATATTTCCACTCCATAATCATTTTTCTCACACTTTTCCTGTCTTTCTGTCCTGCTTTCCTTTACCACTCTTGACAGCCAGGCTTACCATTAGCATCCTGGATGTGAATGACAATGCTCCTCGTTTTCGTCCATTTGGTGTCACTAACTTCTCTGAGAGCATTCTCGAAGGAGCTCAGCCTGGCACCACTCTGCTCTCTGTGTCTGCTGTCGATCCGGACAAAGGCCCAAATGGTCAGATCTTTTATGAGCTGCTCAATTTGCCAAGAGGAGGCTATGTCAGACTGGAGGACCCATCAACTGGTAAATAAAAACACAACAAAAAAACACACACACACACACACACACACACACACACATACACACACACACACACACACACACACACACACACACACACACACACACACACACACATATACATACATGTACACATACACCTGCAGTAAAAACAGGATTGCATATGTGTTATTTTGTATGTCTTTATTTTAAAATAGTTCAATAGAAAAAACATAAATAAATAGAAAAGCGATCAGGTGTCCAAACTTGTAAATGATGATGATGAAGATGATTCATAGTCATAGAAGCATTTGTAATAAATTCAGTTTATTATTGTTTTAATGTATGCTCTGATGTATGCTGCATTTTGTCGCTCAGGTAAGATTGTAGCCAATCGTACAGTGGATTACGAGCAGGTGACCTGGTTGAACTTTACAGTACGCACTCAGGATCGGGGCAGTCCACCGCGCTCGTCCGAACTGCCTGTTTATCTACGCATCGTCGACGTGAATGACAACAACCCTGTCTTCACACAGCCATCATATCAGGTACCAGGATTCTCAAGAGATGATTCCTGTATTTACATAGTATTGTGTAATTTTCTGTATTATTTTGATTTGTCATGCACATTTTCATCCTATTTGTGCACAATCATCATGTCAAGTTCAGTCTAACATTTCACATTGCCAGGAAGTGACAGAAAACTTATCGCAATCATGATTCTCAAAAAAGATATTTTACTGCTGAATAAGACACACAGAGCATATATTGGTCTTCACGAAATGAATTATCACATGTCAATTGCTAAAATATATAAACCACTTTTTTTTTTTCGTTTAACACTGAGCATTTACATAGATAAATTGAATTGCAAATAGTGTGCAGTTCTCTTACACGAGCAGGATATTTTAATAGTTTATAGTTTCACTGCTTGACATTATATTCAAATTTTTGCATGTAATATTTCATATAATCAAAAGGGTTCAAGGTGAGAATCCAATCACCAAATATAAATGTGTATAAAGTGTAAAATGGATGTGCAGCAAAACCTTTCTTTAGCTCCGTTTCTACTAAAAAAATATATCACAGTTAGCATGATATTTTTGGAATAAGATCTTGACTTAAGATAACAAGCTTCTATTTTTACTGTTTTCTTTTCTAAAACTAGACAAACCGAATAAAATAGTCACCACAAAGTTTTCTTTGTGAATGCGAAAACAGTTGAGGAGGATTTCAGCTCAACTGCGCTTCACTTCCTGTCATGCTGATATAACCTCAGCTCAGTTTGCATATGGAGTAAATGATTCCTGCACATGGCTTTCAAACTAAGAAATACTCAAGAGTTTCCCAGTGAGAAACTTAGAAGTGTGAGTGTGAATGAATAGGCAGAAAATATAAATTAACATGTTGTTCAGAGAGTGCATTAACGTAGGAGCTACTTTGACAGGAACCTGTTTGCAAGCAAAATATTGATATAGAATGAAGTAGATTTGATGCACATACCTGTATTGTCTCACTTCTGTGTGTGTGTGTGTGTGTGTACAGAAGCCAGTATTTGAGAATGTGGCCTTGGGCACCATCATTGTTAGAGTCAGTGCTACAGATGCCGACTCCGGACTGTTTGCAGTGATAGAGTACGGGCTGGTTGACGGAGAGGGCAAGTTTGGGATCACCCCATCTACGGTAAGTGCAAACGTGTGTGTGAGGAAAAGAAAATTAGATCGAGGGAATGAGATTTTGCAGGTGTGTTTGGGACAGGAAGACTATAATCATTAAAAAAGTGAAATAGCACCTGGATGAAACGCATGGCATGCCATTCTTAATTGACAGAATGGCATGGAAAAGATTCGAGACTAGTTTTGTCACACGCCAACGGATAGCAGCACAAGACTGCATGCACAGTCAAAGGGAGCACCGACTTTCATAATTCAGTGTGCCAAAAGACATCGTCCTGTGTACATCGGAGCTGTGCAACTAGTGCTATTCTGACTCACTTCCGCACCCACCCTACTCCCCAGATTTGGGTCCTACGGCCTTTGCCGTCTTCCCAAAGATAAAAAAAATTAATCCAGCCCATAGGTCGCCATTTTAACACCATTGAGGAGATCCTGTGCGAATTGCAGAGGCTGCTGGACACGCCTTTAAAGGAATTCCAGAAGTGTCAGGAATGCTGGGAGCGCTGTATTGCTTTGCAAGGGGATTTGTTTAAAGGAGATAGTGTGTAAACATAGATAAATAAAGTACTTTCTTGTGAAGTCTCGAAACATTTTGATAGCACCTCGTATTATATGACTAATCATCAGCATAGGGAATGTAACTTCAAATCCTGGCTATTACCCACTCCAAAGATATGTAAGATATGATGTTCCATGCCTGATCCTGTGGTTTCTCACAGGGGGACATCTACATCCTGTCTCCACTGGACCGAGAGACTAAAGACCACTACACACTTACAGCTATAGCCAGGGACAATCCTGGAGGTAGCTCCAACAACCGTCGTGAAAATTCAGTTCAGGTATTTTAAAGACTTCCAGCTGCCTGTGACCAAATAAGTTGGTTTTGTTTTACAGAATCAACAGTGTTCATGGACATCTAGTGTGGTGATAGGATACCACTGAGTTTCTTGCTTTCAAAATTTTGTTTTCTATGACCCATCAACCTCCATCTCGTTCTCTTTCAATTTTTCTCTTTCCCTGTTTTTCTGTGTCAGGTCCTGGTGACTGTACTTGACGTGAACGATTTCCGACCGCGCTTCTCGGAGCGCGTGTTCAGCTCCACCGTTTTTGAGAATGAGCCAAGTGGCACGTCTGTGATCACTCTGTCAGCTACAGATCTGGACGAAGGGGAGAATGCCCTGCTCACTTATAGCCTACAGGGGCCTGGAGCAGGTCAACTCACACACATTTGCATGCACACACACACAAACACACACATACCCAAACATACAGGGTAGCAAAAATCCTTAAACCAGAAATAACCATTACAAAAAAAAAAAAATATTTTGTTGATATATTTAGATCATTTACATCTCTCTCTCTCGTTCTCTCTCTCAGATGCGTTCTCTTTAGATCCTGACACTGGTCTGATCCGGTCTCTGCGTTTGCTGCACAGTTTTGAGAGGTTTAATTTGACCATAGTGGCGACTGATCACGGTCGGCCGCCTCTCTGGGGCACGGCACTTCTCCAAATCACTGTCGTCGACGTAAATGACAACAGACCCGTCTTTGTCAGACCTGCGAATGGCACCATCATGCACATCCTCGAGGTGGGTCTCAAAACATCAGAATGAATGGAGATTCAATAGTTTATCCTTCCATTTATCCTGATGATCTTGTCCTGACATGCTTTAATCTCATGCCACAACTAGATTCTTCTTCTTTCTTTTTTTTTTTTTTCTAGCTGCTTCACAGCAGATAATCCGTCTCCATACAGTTCCTCCCTGTCCTCTACATCTGCCTCTTTCAAACCAGCCACCTGCAAATCTTCCTTCACCACCTCCTTAAACCTCCTCCTTGGCCTTCGTCTTTTCCTCTTGCCTGGTGGCTTCCACAGATATAACCCATGTCCCTCCTTTTTCACACGATCAAACCTTAATCGTGCCTCTCTCAACATGTCTCCAAAACCTCCTCCCTGCTCGGTCCTTCTAATAAACTCTTTTTCTAATCCTTGTCTCCCCTGATAAAAATCTTCAACTGTTTCTTCCACTGTTCCACATAGCAGGTCTCACCATTGTCTTATAAACTTTTGCAGATACATTTTAAATTACTCCTGCCACTCTACACCACCCACTCCACCCTTTCCTTCACTTCTCTATCACACTCTGCATTACTTTGCACAGTCGATCCCAGGCACTTAAACTCCACCACCATTCACCCACATGCACTTTGTCTTAATCCTACTGACTTTCATTATACCACAACTAGATTGCCAGCTGAAATCAAATAATGCTTTTTATTTATTGTTTCCTTTGTATGTCATAGGATAAACCGGTGTTACAAAAAAAAAAAAAAAGCTTTACCACTGACTGTTACAGTATATGATGAAATGTCAAACAAGTAAGCAGAATATAAATGCACTGGAAAGAATTAGTTCAAAAACAAGTTCTGGCAGTAAACAGTGCTTTCCGGTTTCATTTTTTAGCACCTTTTATCTTTTATTGCCGCAGGTGCAAAAGACTAAAGTGAGCAAACCAGATCATGGAATTTGGAAAACATTATGCAAAAACGTTTCACAATGGAATCTTTTTTATGTTGTTTAATAAATATATGTGAAATGAACAGAAATTGAACGGTATTGTTTTTTAGTAAATGATGGTGAAAAAAAACAAACATCATATATTCAGTCATACATGTATGACTCATGATTCCTTATCTCTGCTGTGTGGTTTATCACTGTGCAAGTTAAACTCATCTGGTCACTTCATACACATCTCCCACATTTCAAAACAGGCCTCGACTTGCACCCGTTTGTCCAAGTGCCCTGATGTCAAATGTTTTACGGAAAAAAGCAACAGAGCCTTTAATGTGTTCTTGAAAAGACGGGCATGCTGTAGCATGTTGACGCAGGATTTTTTTGTCATACACCTCTTTCATTGAAGTTTGTCATTCTTGGGAAACTTGAATCAAACGTGTTACTCATCTGTGTGAAGGCATCGACATCCTGCTGGCTTGCGTTTGAATGCATGCAATCACAGGCTCTTTTGAACTTGTCCATTAAAGCTCCCATATCTACTCCACAAAATCATTAAATCAGTTCTTTTTGTGACAGAAAGCTCCATTGTCCATTGTCACATTCAATTTCTAGGATTATTTTAGCTTTGTTTTTACGAATATAAGTTCAATGCTTCAAGTAATTACATTTACGACATATGGCAGACACCCTTATCCAGATTTCATTTGTACAACTGGGGATAAGGGCCTCGATCAGGAGCCCGGAAGTGGCAGCTTGGTGTGGCAGGGATTTGAACACATGACTTCCAGATCCAAATGCCTTAACCTCTCAGCTTTTATTCTTCTCATTCAATAGAATTTTCCACTATAAAAGTGCTTCCCATTGTGAAAAACATTTTAGCTTTTATGTTTGCTTTAAATTCCTTTCTGACAGATACAAAACACTGACACTGGAGACTGTAACATGAAACCACCTATTTCCATGCAGGTGACTGTTAATTTATCAATCAGTCACTCTGTCAAGCAGAACACAAGGGTTTCTTATCATCACAGACTTGTTCATGGTGTTACAACATAGAAAAACATTAAACTAAGCACTCTTTTTGTGTATTCTGAGGTAAAAAACTTTTTGTTTTTGTTTTTCAGGAGCAGCCACCAGGCCTTGTGGTGTATGAGGTGTTTGCAACAGATGAGGATGAAGGAGTGAATGGAGAGGTGCGCTACAGTTTTCTGCAGACCGGAGCGGGGAACCGGGACTGGGAGAACTTCCGCATTGATGCCATAACCGGCGTTATCACCACTGCTGTCAAACTGGACAGAGAGAAGCAGGCCCTCTACAGCGTGAGTCTCAGCACCTCTTCACTGAGGACACAAATCTGACACGGATACAAAATCCGATTCAGTTGATTATTAATAAATAATTATTTAAAAGATTTTTATTTCTTGTTCTCGCACAGAATCCATGTATTTATTTTTTTATTTTTTTGTCAAATAAGATCAAATGTTTTTATTGCTGTTTCGTTCTTTTATTAGTGTTTTGTTCTTTCTTTCGCTCATTAATTTATTCATTGGCTGCATAAATACAGTGTGTGTATGTAATTGTGCTCAGTTTTATTTAAAAAGCAAATAAAGTTTTGTATACATGTACACACTATCTATCTATCTATCTATCTATCTATCTATCTATCTATCTATCTATCTATCTATCTATCTATCTATCTATCTATCTATCTATATATATATATATATATATATATATATTACTATATACTATATAATTACTATATTTAAAGTTTTGCACAGGAAAATCATGCTGTGTGTGTGTGTGTGTGTGTGTGTGTGTGTGTGTGTGTGTGTGTGTGTGTGTGTGTGTGTGTGTGTGTGTGTGTGTGTGTGCGCAGTTGATAGTAGTAGCTTATGACCTTGGGCAGCCAGTGCCGTATGAGACGACTCAGCCTCTGCAGGTGGCTCTGTCTGATATTGATGACAATGAGCCTGTGTTCCTCAAACCACCGGTTAGTGAATGTTAATTCACCCTCATGTTCTTAGCTATCAATTTTATCTTACAGTAAACCAGGTCATGACTGTGGATTTTAATAATATGGCTTACTGTATATTTTGATGTCTCTCTCTCTCTCTCTCTCTCTCTCTCTCTCTCTCTCTATCTCTCTCTCTATCTCTCTCTCTATCTTTCTCTTTCAGAGAGGTGGCCCATTGTTTCAGTCTTTGTCTGTCCCTGAGCACTCCCCCTCTGGTACAGTGGTTGGCAATGTTACAGGAGCAGTGGATGCAGATGAAGGTTCCAATGCTGTGGTTTACTATTTTATTGCAGGTTTGGACAAATACAGTATATGCAGTATATCAAACTCTAGTTATTTATCCTCCAGTGTAAATAACCAGATAACCAATATTGCAAATAAGAATATGAAATTCAACTAATTTTGTATCAAATATTTGTTTCAAATTACAAGAAAAGTTAATGAAAAAAGTCATGAGACTGTTCAAGTGGTGATATTTCTTATAACTACTCTTAAAATTGGGCCCAAAATATTATTCTTGTGTGTCTCTCTTAAAATTGTAAACAGACAAGCAATCAACAAGCACAAGCTCTTTCTGTCCTGAGGACTATCCGAAACTTAAATTTACATCCTTACATTTAGAAAATGCTAACACTTCAGACTCCTTCCAAAACTATGAAATAGATTAGACTTATTTGGATTATGTGGAGCATTCACATTAAAAAGGGGTACCTTGTTACATCAGAAATGCAAGCATTTTGTATCAGACTGTACTTGTATAATTCTATATATGTATGCATTCCATCGATACAGACACACACACAGCACATGTCTAAATCTAGATTTAAACTGATTCAGCTCTACATCCAAGAACAGAAATGCATAATGCTATAAGCAACATTAAAATAAATGTTCAAACTGTCAACACTTCATCTCACACAAATATGCTTATAAAACTACGTAGACACAGCTACCACAAAGCCCCAGAGGGATATTTTATCATTAGTGTCGTAATAAGTTGGCCAATAAATGACGCAGTTGCTATTGTGTAACTTCTGAAAATTGAAGTTTGATGCACGTACGTGAAAAGAAGCACGTTCCTCATTATATTTGAAGGATCTGCTTTCACAAGCAGTTTTGTTCCTAAAAACAAAACGGTTTTGTACGTAAACACACAAAACCCCTCCTTGTTCCTGAGGATCCTCCTGAGGGCAGGTGTGTGTACACAGGTGGGAAGGTAAGAAGTGTTGCAGGTCATAAATCAGAGAAATTCTTTTTGCATTAGCTGAACAAAAAGGAGTAAATTTTTTAGCAGCCGTTCCATAACTTTCACTGTAACTAAAATTGGGGAAAAAAAGTGTCAACGTGTTTGATGTTGAAAAATACCCTAGTTGGTGAATGTGTGGTATTCGTGGCATGAAACACAGAATTTGCTATTACAGGAAAACTTTGGCCTCACATGGCGAATCACAGGTTTGGTTTAGAAAAAGGATGATAGAAGTTCTGGCAGCAGGAATTTGCTTCTCAATGTGGCTCCATGATTATTCATGTCTATTAGAGACATTGAGTCTTTCTGCTGATCTGTAGGTGGCGACATTGAGGGGAACTTTGGATTGAGCGTGGCTGGAGTTCTACGAGTGAAAAAGGACCTGGATCGAGAGGAAATCCAAGTGTACGCCGTCATCGTTAAAGCCTCCAGCAACAGGAACTGGATGCCACCGAGAGGTCAAAGGTCACAGCGAAACAGATTGGCGCTCGACCCGAGCCGTGACCCTACCCTACAAGAAGTTAGGATTTACCTGGAAGACATCAATGACCAGCCGCCAAGGTTCACCAAGCTGGAGTACACTGCAGGTACAGGAGTGCAGATATTACTGTGGGAGTGACGTATAGATCCAGGTGTGGGACTGGTGTAGAGGCAAAAAATATTTTTAAATATTTGATCTGTTGTCTGTTTCTCTGCAGGTGTAGCAGCAGACGCTAAAGTGGGTTCAGATCTGATTAAAGTTCAGGCCATCGATAACGACATCGGCAACAACAGCCTGGTTCTTTATCACATTCTGTCCATCCACTACATCAAACTGCAGTCAAACGAATCAGAGGAGCTCTTCAATGTCTTCACTATCGGTGCGTATCACTTCCTCATCGCAGTTTCAACTCGCCCTGGGTTTCATTTAGTAACTATAAATAGATGAAGAATATACTGTGGTAGTCTTGAATAAATCAGAAATTTTAATCATTGAAAAAAACTATTGTTGTGTAAGAGGAATAAATGTATTAAGCGCATTAATAAAGTCCAATAACGTGTTTTATTCCTTACTTTATCAAATTATTAAGTCTGTTCTGTTCAATACTGTTCTATACTCTACACGGTCCAGGTCAGACAGACGGTATAATCCGAACCTTCGACCTCTTCACTGCCTACGACCCGGGCTATTTTGTTGTGGAAGTGTTGGCACGTGACCTGGAAGGGCACAGTGATGTTGCACTGGTGGGGATCTACATCCTGCGAGACGACCAGAGAGTAAAGCTCATCGTCAACGAGATCCCTGAACGTGTCTGGCTCTTCCAGGAGGAGTTTATAAACCTGCTCTCGAACATCACAGGAGCCATAGTCAACATGGACGATGTACAAGTATGTGTATATATATATATATATATATATATATATATATATATATACAGTGGGTACGGAAAGTATTCAGACCCCCTTAAATTTTTCACTCTTTGTTATATTGCAGCCATTTGCTAAAATCATTTAAGTTCATTCTTCTTCCTCATGAATGTACACACAGCACCCCATACTGACAGAAAAACACAGAATTGTTGACATTGTTGCAGATTTATTAAAAAAGAGAAACTGAAATATCACATGGTCCTAAGTATTCAGACCCTTTGCTCAGTATTTAGTAGAAGCCCCCTTTTGATCTAATACAGCCAGGAGTCTTTTTGGGAAAGATGCAACAAGTCTTTCACACCTGGATTTGGGGATCCTCTGCCATTCCTCCTTGCAGATCCTCTCCAGTTCTGTCAGGTTGGATGGTAAACGTTGGTGGACAGCCATTTTTAGGTCTCTCCAGAGATGCTCAATTGGGTTTAAGTCAGGGCTCTGGCTGGGCCATTCAAGAACAGTCACGGAGTTGTTGTGAAGCCACTCCTTCGTTATTTTAGCTGTGTGCTTAGGGTCATTGTCTTGTTGGAAGGTAAACCTTCGGCCCAGTCTGAGGTCCAGAGCACTCTGGAGAAGGTTTTTGTCCAGGATATCCCTGTACTTGGCTGCATTCATCTTTCCCTTGATTGCAACCAGTCGTCCTGTCCCTGCAGCTGAAAAACACCCCCACAACATGATGCTGCCACCACCATGCTTCACTGTTGGGACTATATTGGACAGGTGATGAGCAGTGCCTGGTTTTCTCCACACATACCGCTTAGAATTAAGGCCAAAAAGTTCTATTTTGGTCTCATCAGACCAGAGAATCTTATTTCTCACCATCTTGGAGTCCTTCAGGTGTTTTTTTAGCAAACTCCATGTGGGCTTTCATGTGTCTTACACTGAGGAGAGGCTTCCGTCGGGCCACTCTGTCATAAAGCCCCGACTGGTGGAGGGCTCCAATGATGGTTGACTTTCTACAACTTTCTCCCATCTCCTGACTGCATCTCTGGAGCTCAGCCACAGTGATCTTTGGGTTCTTCTTTACCTCTCTCACCAAGGCTCTTCTCCCCCGATAGCTCAGTTTGGCCGGACGGCCAGCTCTAGGAAGGGTTCTGGTCGTCCCAAACGTCTTCCATTTGAGGATTATGGAGGCCACTGTGCTCTTAGGAACCTTAAGTGCAGCAGAAATCTTTTTGTAACCTTGGCCAGATCTGTGCCTTGCCACAATTCTCTCTCTGAGCTCTTCAGGCAGTTCCTTTGACCTCATGATTCTCATTTGCTCTGACATGCATTGTGATCTGGAAGGTCTTATATAGACAGGTGTGTGGCTTTCCTAATCAAGTCCAATCAGTATAATCAAACACAGCTGGACTCAAATGAAGGTGTAGAACCATCTCAAGGATGATCAGAAGAAATGGAAAGCACCTGAGTTAAATATATGAGTGTCACAGCAAAGGGTCTGAATACTTAGGACCATGTGATATTTCAGTTTTTCTTTTTTAATAAATCTGCAACAATGTCAACAATTCTGTGTTTTTCTGTCAGTATGGGGTGCTATGTGTACATTCATGAGGAAGAAGAATGAACTTAAATGATTTTAGCAATGGCTGCAATATAACAAAGAGTGAAAAATTTAAGGGGGTCTGAATACTTTCCGTACCCACTGTATATATATATATATATATATATATATATATATATATATATATATATGTAAATTAACTGATCTTCTTCTTCTTCTTCTTTCGGCTGCTCCCATTAGGGGTCGCCACAGCAGATCATCCGTCTCCATACCACCCTGTCCTCTATATCTGCCTCTTTTACACCAACTACCTGCATGTCTTCCCTCACCACATCCATGAACCTCCTCCTTGGCCTTCCTCTTTTCCTCCTACCTGGTGGCTCCATCTTCAGCATTTTTCTACCAATATAATTCATGTCCCTCCTCTGCACATGTCCAAACCATCTCAATCTCGCCTCCCTCACCTTGTCACCAAAACATCCTACATGTGCTGTCCCTCTAATAAACTCATTTCTAATCTTGTCCATCCTCGTCACTCCCAACGAAAACCTCAACATCTTCAGCTCTGCTACCTCCAGCTCCACCTCCTGTTTTTTACTCAATGCCACTGTCTCTAATCCATACAACATCGCAGGTCTCACCACAGTCCTATAAACTTTCCCTTTCATTCTTGCAGATACTCTTCTATCACAAATCACTCCTGTCACTCTTCTCCACCCACTCCACCCTGCCTGCACTCTTTTCTTTACTTCCCTAACACACTCTCCATTACTTTGCACTGTTGACCCCAGGTACCTGAACTCCTTCACCTTCTCCACCTCTTCTCCCTGCAACCGCATCACTCCACTGCCCTCCCTCTCATTCACACACATGTACTCTGTCTTACTCCTACTGACTTTCATTCCCCTTCTCTCCAGCGCATATCTTCACCTCTCCAGGCTCTTCTCAACCTGCTCTCTACTCTCACCACAAATCACAATATCATCTGCAAACATCATAGTCCAGGGAGACTCCTGTCTGACCTCGTCCGTCAACCTGTCCATCACCACTGCAAACAGGAAAGGGCTCAGGGCCGATCCTTGATGCAGTCCAACCTTCACCCTGAACCAGTCTGTCGTACCTACTGCACACTTTACTGCCGTCACACTGTCCTCATACATGTCCTGCACCACCCTCACATACTTCTCTGACACACCTGACTTCCTCATACAATACCACAACTCCTCTCTCGGCACCCTGTCGTACGCTTTCTCTAAATCCACAAATACACAATGCAGCTCCTTCTGTCCTTCTCTATACTTTTCCATCAACATCCTCAAAGCAAATAAGGCATCTGTGGTGCTCTTCCTCGGCATGAAACCATACTGTTGCTCACAGATGGTCACCTCTTCTCTTAGCCTGGCTTCCACTACTCTTTCCCATAACTTCATGGTGTGACTGCTCAACTTAATTCCCCTGTAGTTACTGCAGGTCTGCACATCTCCCTTATGCTTAAAGATCGGTACCAGCACACTCCTTCTCCATTCCTCAGGCATCCTCTCCCCTTCCAGAATCCTGTTAAACAATCTGGTTAAAAACTCCACTGCCATCTCTCCTAAACATCTAAACGCTTCTACCGGTATGTCATCTGGTCCAACCGACTTTCCATTCTTCATCCTCTTAATCGCTGCTCTCACTTCCTCCTTACTAATCCTATCTACATCCTGCTTCACCAACTCCACATCCTCCAACCTTCTCTCTCTCTGATTTTCCTCATTCATCAGCTGCTCAAAATACTCCCTCCATCTTCTCAACACACTCTCCTCACTAGTCAACACATTTCCCTCTCCATCCTTTATTGCTCTAACTTGCAGTACATCCTTCCCAGCTCGGTCCCTCTGCCTGGCCAATCGGTATAAATCCTTTTCTCCTTCCTTAGTGTCCAACCTCTTATACAGCTCCTCATATGCCTTTTCCTTGGCTTTCGCCACATCCCTTTTAACCTGCTGCCGCATCTCCTTGTACTCCTGCCTACTCTTCTCATCACTCTGTCGATCCCACTTCTGTTTTGCCAATCTCTTTCCCCTAATGCTCTCCTGCACTTCCTCATTCCACCACCACGTCTCCTTGTCTTGCTTTCTATTTCCAGATGTCACACCAAGTACTTTTCTAGCTGCCTCCCTCATCACTCCTGCAGTAGTTGCCCAATCATCCGGCACCTCTTCACCACCACCAAGCCCCTGTCTGACCTCTTCCCTGAACCTCACACTACACTCTTCCTCCTTCAGTTTCCACCATCTTATTCTTCTTTCAAACCTTACTTTCCTCCTCTTCTTCTTCGCCTCCAAAACCATCCTACAGACCACCATCCGATGCTGTCTAGCTACACTGTCCCCTGCCAACACCTTACAGTCTCCAATCTCCTTCAGGTTGCATCTCCTACACAGAAGATAATCCACCTGTGTGCACCTTCCTCCACTCTTATACGTCACCCTATGATCCTCCTTCTTCTTAAAATACGTGTTCACCACTGCCATTTCCATCCTTTTAGCAAAATCTACCACCATCTGCCCTTCCACATTCCTCTCCTTAAAACCATACCTACCCATCACCTCCTCATCACCTCTGTTCCCTTCACCTACATGCCCATTAAAGTCTGCCCCAATCACCAATCGTTCTTTCCTAGGTACACCATCTACCACTTCATCTAATTCACTCCAGAATCTTTCTTTCTCCTCCATCTCACAGCCAACTTGTGGAGCATAGGCACTGATGACATTTATCATCATCCCTTCAACTTCCACCTTCACGATCATCACCCTATCAGAAACTCTCTTCACCTCCACTACACTCTTACTGTACTCTTCCTTCAGAATCACCCCTACACCATTTCTCTTCCCATCCACACCATGATAAAACAGTTTAAACCCACCTCCAATGTTCCTGGCCTTACTCCCTTTCCACTTGGTCTCCTGAACACACAGCATATCTACCTTTCTCCTCTCCATCATATCAGCTATCTCTCTCCCTTTACCCGTCATAGTACCAACATTTAAAGTACCAACCATGTAAATTAACTGATAAGGCAAAAAAAATTGTAATTATAGTTACATGCCAGGGTTTGAAAAGGCATTTGTGTCTAGTTGTTGGCAAGGTGTAAGAGGTGTAAGTTGTGGCTGAGGTATAAAAGGAACAGAAATAGAAAATTATTTTTCTTTAACAGCCCTTTCATGGTAAATCTATTGCTGTTTGTAAATAGTGAACCGACTTTAAAAAAAAAAATTAAATCTTAAATGGAAACTTCCTTTTATCTTTATCTCTTTCAGTTCCACGTAGATAAAAAAGGTAGAGTGAACTTTGCTCAAACTGATGTCCTGCTTCACGTCGTCAACAAACAGACCAATCGCATCCTTGACGTGGAGAGGTCAGAATATCAGTCCATTCTTTGTTTTTCAACTTTAGTCCTTGATCTGTCAGCGTACTCAAACTGTAAATCATGAAAAGTCTAAATACTGCATACTGAAAAGTCTCACTGATTTATGGGTCCATTGGCACAGGGTTATTCAGATGATCGACGAGAATAAAGAGCAGTTGAGAAATCTGTTCAGGAACTACAATGTCCTGGATGTCCAGCCTGCCGTGAGTGGACGAGCCCCTGATGACCTCACTACGCTTCAGGTGGGTGTCCACAACATCTGAAGCCAAAACAAAATTGGCGAACTGTTTCCTGTAAAAATGAAATACGCACAAGGAAAAGCAAAAACAAATCAAGTACACAGTAAAAAAGTAAAAGTATATAATTATTTGGAGGGAATATAAGTAGAATTGCTTAGAAAATCACTCTCAGCTCGAGAGTATGGAAAATCTTTTTTTAAACCTAGAAAGCACACAACAAACAACTGAACTTGTATAATACAGAGTGACTCAAGGAAACAAAACATTTTGGAACTAGGATTTGGCAAACCTGAAGCATCTGGAAAATGTTGGAATTGTTTTGTAACAAATTTTGTCAGCATGTACATGTAGGTGGGAAACCTAATACAATGCAAATGATATATTATATAAAGTCCATAAACCGGCTTTAAAGAAAAATTTGTTATGATTCTTTTTTCTGACTACAAGCTTCTAGTATCTGGGTTTTATTTACTCCAACATTGCAGAGTCTCACTTCTAGAGTTTAACACTAGACTCTTTGACACACTCTCTCTCGCTCTCTCTCTCTCTCGCTCTCTCTCTCTCTCTCTCTCTCTCTCTCTCTCTCTCTCTCTCTCTCTCTCTCTCTCTCTTTCTTTCTCCAGATGGCTATAATAATCCTGGCTGTGCTGCTGTTTCTGGCTGCCATGTTGTTTATCTTCATGAATTGGTACTACAGAACAGTGTAAGTACATGTTTCAAACCTTCTCATCTTATACTTTACATTTGGAAGATGTCTTATATAAGAACTTAGAAGTGAGAATATTATTTCAGCAAAGAGACGCTAAGGATTTTGCTCAAGGGTCCAGCAGGGAGTTCAACAAGAAATCATCAGTAGCGCATAAACATTTGGATGTAAAATTAAATTTATTGAATTAAGCTGATGTGAAGGTGACTTTCTTGTGATTTAGTAATTCAGTAATTATTTTATTATTATATTTCTGTGTATGTTGGATAGTCACAAGAGGAAGCTGAAAGCCATCGTTGCTGGTTCGACAGGTGAGTTCTTCGGAAGTTACCAGTTTCATAAGAACCATGAACAAACATGACTTTGCAGATATTTATATTTGTGTGCGTGCATGTGTGTGTGTTTTTGCACTTATAATGTAACGTTAACAAGCTTTGTTTGTTCTGCATGCTGTCCAGGCAACCAGGGACTGATGGACATCCTAGATATGCCCAACACCAACAAGTACACGTTTGAAGGGTAAGAGAGACGAGCTGCCCCGGCTGATAAGCCCTGCACAAATACAATGCACAAAGGCCTCTTTTTTTTTTATCACTTTTTTGCAAATTAGTGGTTATGTAAATGTACCAGCTAGTAAATATTTAATTTTTATAAGCACATTTATCGGGTCCTCCTAACACTACACCCATGACACTGGGAAAACATGGTCTTCAGAAGCTTATGTATCATTATTATATTATACTGCAAAACTCTACCTTCCAACTTTATCAGAGCTGTGTGCAAAGTCTTTACAATGCTAAACCCCATTACACCAAGAAAATCTCACTTTTACATGATCAACCTTATTTGTGTGTTTGTGTATAGAGCCAATCCTGTATGGCTGGACCCATTCTGCAGAAACCTTGAGTTGGCTGCCCAGGCTGATCATGAAGATGACCTGCCCGAGAACCTGAGTGACATTACAGATCTGTGGAACAGCCCCGCTCGGACTCACGTCAGTCTCACACACACACACATGCATGCAAGTCTGTATCACAACAACACTATGTATTGTCATTTGTATATCTAAGTCCTTTTTAACAGGCCTACACAGTTACATCCAGTTCCTTATTTTCAGTTCCCTGAAGTAAACAGAGCTGTTATAGAAAGCCTGTTACTTAAATCACGCAAATAAGGCCACGGATTTTGTGGCAAGTTAGAGTCAGCAGATACTTCCTTCATTTATTACTCTCAAGATTTTTGCTGTTGAACTAAAGCTGAACTGTATGTCCATGCTAGGAAGATACCACAAGCCCTGATTTGTGGCAAAATTCTGTTGAGTAAAAAGTAAGATATTTGACTTTGAAATGTGGTAAATTAAAGAAAAAGTCTCCCCAAATGAAAAAACTTATAAAAGTACAGATATGTAAAAAAGCCGCTTAAGTACAGTAACGAATTACATTTACTTTGTTACTGTCAACCACCAACAATATATGATGTTATATGATACCATCAAATGGACAAACCTGGAATCCATGTAAATGCCACATAGATAGTAAAGGCATTCTAATTATTTATGGCCAACCTTATTTAAATTTTTTTTCCTATAATTAATTATAGTCATAGCAGAAAAAATAGCAGTGACTGTATAATGTAACTTTGATTATTTATTATTTAGGGTACTTTTGGCCGTGAGCCACAGGCCTCAAAACCAGAGGATGACCGCTACCTTAGAGCTGCCATCCAGGAATATGATAACATTGCCAAACTGGGACAAATCATGCGTGAGGGACCCATTAAGGTGAGTCCAGAATATAATGTACCTCTGGTAATACACATGTTCATGGCCAGAGAGCTGAACTGCCACCCAGACCAGATCTCGAAATCCTAATTCCATATTCTAACATGACATGACCGATCCCACTATTTGATCAGGGCTCGCTGCTCAAGGTGGTACTGGATGATTATCTGAGACTCAAAAAGCTCTTTGCTGCACGTCTGGTCACCAAGTCGACCAGCCAAGACCAGTCATCCATCACAGAGGTGGGAGAAAAAAGCTGGATCTTCTTCTCCCTCACTACTGTCTAGTGGCCTCTTTCACAAACCTGTTCGAAAAGCCTCTCTGTATCTCTGATTCACCTTTTCTGAACACACACTGTCAATTAAACATTTTTTTTACCATTGTTTACTAAAGAAATATGCGTCGAATCTTCTTTTAATCCGTTGTTTATCAACTAAGTAGTGTATGTCTGTAAAGTGTTCAGCAGTTACCTACTCCACTGCACTAGAGGGCAGTGTCTCACAGTGGACATTCGTATTTGTTTCTATGTTAGATTTTTACAGTCGCTTTTGTTTGACAGATTTCTGACACCCCTTGTGGATATTTAAACTAATAGATATCCATGGTATTGATTTCGGGTTGCAGTATTTTAACATTTGCTACATAAATGAACATTTCCAGAACTTTTTACTAAGACATTGCTGCTTTAGCCCACTATTATGTTCTTTGTATTTTAGATCATTCTCTAATTTCTTCTATTCAATGCTATTATTTTCCCCTTTCCTGTTTTGAAACCTTGCTTCTTAACCTCCCATGTGGTTATTTTTTACAGGTATATTCCTGCTTTATATATATATATATATATATATATATATATATATATATATATATATATATATATATATATATATATATATATATATATAAAATGATATGCTCACACCACACTCTTTGACACCACTGTACTAGAAATCACTTTTCCATTACTTGTGTACCACTTTCTTCTTGTGCATGACCCAAAAATAGCTAAGTGATATAAATATGCAAACATTTTCCTGATCACAAACTATTCTATTTTCCCCCTAGCATATATAGCATCACTTATATCTTCCTCTGTTAAATTTCCTGTTCGCAGCCCACACACTTCCTCTTGCTGCCTTATGACGAGTGTCTGATTATTCTTGCTTTTGTATCATTTAAAACGATTCAGCATGTAAAAAACTGTATTACATATACCAATTCTTCGCAAATCCTTCCAGCAAATTAATCTAAAAACCGTTTTCTTCTCGTATATCATGAAGGCAGGACATAATTGCATACCTCACTTTTTCTGTGCATGTTTAAACTCATGCTTTTATTCCACTGTACTAAAGGATGCCGTCTCTCCCCGATCTGATCTCAGAAATTATAAAACCTAATGTTAACCAAGAACTCGCAATAAATCTTTTTTTTGTTTTCCTCCACCTTTCCATCCACCTGTCCTGGTACAGCTGGTACAGAGCGACCTCGATGATGATGACGACGAGCGAATGAGCATCGGAGGAAGAGGAACGCTGCGATTCAAGCACAAGCACCCCGTGGAGTTGCGTGGCCCGGATGGTATCCACGTAGTCCATGGCAGCACAGGAACACTTTTGACCTCTGACCTTAACAGCTTGCCGGAAGATGACCAGCGGGCGCTGGCACGCTCTTTGGAGGCGCTGCACGCAGACGGCACGCTGTACGCCGAGAGAAATGCTCGCACCGAGTCAGCAAAATCCACACCGCTGCACCGCAACAAGGGTGTCAACTCGCTTTCAGAAAGCCCACTGGAGATCACAGAACTCTGACTAGCCGAGGCCTCGCTGGTCTGAGAGGGACAGTTAAAAAAGATCGGTTCTCGGCCCCCTTTTATTGTATCTTCTATATGGGAGAATGTACATGGAAGGCCACAAGTGAGAGAATCATGAGTATGTACAAAGCAGTGGTGGTCTGAATTGTACAGAATGGACAGTTCCCAAGTCGAGCCTCAGGAAATGTTTGAAAATGTATTTATTTATTTATTTATTTATTTATTTATTACTTAAAGCCTATTAAATAAATTTTCAGTAACACACACACACACACACACACACACACACACACACACACACACAAGAAATCTGAGGCAGATGACCGCTCAACTCTGTGGAAATCTTTGAACAAAATGTAGCTTAAAAATTACAAAAAAAATTTAAACGCTTTGGTATAATGTCAGAATCTTGTTTCCAAATTAGAGTTTTTAACTTTTATTTCTGGTGTTACATGTAAACAAAGATCTTTATCTATTTATTTTTGCACTGATCATCCCTCTAAGGCTCTGGAAAAATTTCTAACTTTATGACTACAGATAAAAGACTGTGTTTAGAAGGACGTTTGGTTCGAAGGACATCAAGACAAAAATGTGAAAATGTTTGGTGCTGCTTCATGCTCATAACCTCACAGGGGGTTAAAAAGGGATTCACAATCCTCTCAGACCAGCGAAAGGCCGAAACAGGAACTCTAGGTTTCATTTTTAGGTGTGTTTTGAAAAAATATACATTTGATATTTAAAAAAGGAATCAAGAAGTTCTTCTCTGAGTGAAACAATAAGAACAGCTGGACACAATGGATGATATCTGTTTCCTAAATCATCTGTCTTCCCCTGAGAGTCATCTTTCAGACCATGAAGACTAAAAACACAGTGAGGCATAAATCAATCAATCAATAAATCAATAATATGAAAAAACAAGAGCTCTGTTCTTTCATGGATGAAGAGTCCAGTGGCTTGAAAGTATTAAAAAATGTTTGACAGTAATTCAGTGACTTTTGCTTGACCTGTGACCGACATTGTGAAAAATGAAGAACAGTGAAAATTAAATGTGTATTTGGATTTTTTTTTTTTTGTTGTTGTTTTTTATATTATTTTATTTTATTTTTCCACCAAACTCATGAGGTTTTATCATGTAAAAATAAAGATGAAATCAAATTTTAGTTTGGATTTAAATACTTTTGTAACCCTGCCTCTTAAAAAAAAAAAAAAAAAAAGAAGAAAAAATTACAAAAATATTGTAAGTTAAATAAGTATTTATTTTCCTTTGAGTTTTGATATATAAAAATATAAAGAATGGGAAAAAAAGATATTTTTTTGAGAAACCATAAGCGGAGTAAAAAATATATCAGCCGTATTTTATTTTTATGTCTTGTAGTATCTAAAGGGTTTGTTTTCTTCTTTATTTTCACTTTTAAGTATGCAAGTGTGTCTGACCTTATTTTTTTATATTCTTTTTTTTGTAAGATGTTTTTTTTTTTTGTCTTTTCTGTGTTATGTCACCAGCTCAGAGGTGCTAGACGGGAAATTGCTGTCGGATGATCAATAAAAGAAATATGCAGCAATTTTATTCTCTTCTGGTCACTGGGACAGGGGGGAAACGGAGCAAAAACAGATATATAAATGAAAAAGAAGAAAAAGTCTGCGAATAATAAGGAACAGAATTCCGATCCATATTGGTGCAGGCGTGCAGGATATTACTGCGTGAGAGGGATCTGCTGTCTGCACAGTTACCTTACAGGCATCAAGTTTGTACACACATCTTGTAGGAATAGACAGAGAAATGTTATAATGAGAGAAAATAAAATTCAATTTCAAAATGTTTATTAGATCGTCAGTAAAAAAGGGGAACACATTTCTCTTCAGTAACAGAATGCAGATGTTGTAGGCTATTTTAGTGTGTTTTATTTTTATATTTAGTAAATCTAATCTAAAAGATTCGATTTTAAATACAGATCAGAAATGTGGCCCGAGGTCGGGTAAAACAATAATCCTATACCAGGACTAATGTACTGAGACGATATCATTAAGCCTTGGGACTAGATTTAAGTACTTAGAGTACTAAAACTTGTTCAAAGTATTAGAAGTAAAGGAAATAAAACCTTTATTGCATATTCCGTAATGAATTTCCCTTTCGACACTTCAATGTGTTACTATTAAAATAAAATAACTTAATATATTTGTTGCAATATAAGTACATAATTAAGCCAATCACACAAGGATTTATGTAAAAAAAAATACACCATATTGTATGTTTGCTCCTGTCATGTTCTCATCAGTACAGTCATGTACAGATCTCCCCACTGCAATCCCAGTATTCTGGATCAAATGGTGCAAATGAGGTTTTAATTGAGGTAAGGTGTTAATTAACATCAGGTGAAGTTAGCAATGATTTTTTACTGAGTAAATCTCCAGTGTAAGTGTTCTGTCTATTGTGGCATCATTGCATCTACATTTACGTTCTATTCTTTCAAGTTTATATTAATTTTGTATTAAAGATTATTATATTAATACAGTATTTTTACTAATAGACATTGATTAAAAAAAAGGCTGTCCAGCAATCCAGATGTCAATTTATGCACAAGTTTTTAGCATTTAGAACAGGGGTCTCCAATCTTTTTCAGAAAGGGCCAGTGTGGGTGCAGGTTTTTATTCCAACCAAGCAAGTCCACACCAAATTCTACCTGTTCAAATTTAATGATCTTCATTTTCAATGACTATCAGGTGTGACCATTGATTGGTTGGAATGAAAACCTGCACCCACACTGGCCCTTCCTGGAAAAGATTGAAGACCCCTGATTTAGAAGATCTTCTAATCTAGAGCGATTTACAAATATCTCATTTTATACAACTGAGCAGTTAAGGGTTAAGAACCCAGCAGTGGCAGTATGGGTGCTGGGGTTTTAACTCACAACCTTCTGATCAAAAGTCCACCATCTATAACACTGTTCTATCACCTCCCACATATGGTTTTTGAGGCTCAAAAACCCAACCTTTTGAGTAGTAGTCCAATATTTTAACCACTGCCTTTCTCACTCGAATGAACAAGTCATTGGTGACACTGTTGAAGAAAACTTCCTAAGCTGAGATGGTACAGAAAGAAGCAAAGGAACACTGGATAGTGCATTATAAATCATTACAGTATACTTCTATATGCATATAGACAAACAAAGAGGAGCAAAAGTGCACAATTTAATATTCAATATTTTAATATTTTAAAAAGGCATGCATACTATATGTGGTATTACAAGTAGGATGACTTAGAAATAAAATATTCATTTTTATATAGAATTTCTTTTATTAACACTTTAGTGTCGGCAAAAGAAAAAAAAATAAATGCTGAGGATATTATTGAGATATAAATATATACACCATATAAACGTAGTGCATTTTTGCATTTGTAGGGCATTCTTTTATTATAATTGAAAAACACTTTGCCACTTCAAGAAAACCGCAAGTCGAATTCAATATTGAAATTGAAGGACATTTAGATATAAGATATTGCGCATGCGCAACGAGGCGCGCGTCACGTTATGAAAGTAAGTTACATGCGGTTTCATTCGCTTTTCAGATTAATTTCTTTACCCTGTTTTGTGGGGGTTTTTTTTACATGGCTTGTAAATTTGATTATCCAAATCTTTCCTTTTTGATGCTAAACATTTTGGGAATCTAAAAGCTAAACTCAAGCTTTAGTTTTAGTGAGTGAGTAATTATTTAAAACACGTGTGTGTGTGTGTGTGTGTGTGTGTGTGTGTGTGTGTGTGTGTGTGTGTGTGTGTGTTTTAATTGGGGAACACGCAAAATTAACAATTTGTATTTACCGAACAGAAGCGCGTCCACTAGGGGGCAGTAGAAACAACGTCAGAAAATACCCATTTATAATTTTTTTTTCTCTTTCCCTTTTCTTATTTTCTTACTCGTACGAATTATTCTGTAAATGTGTAAAATTATAAATAATGTTTTTTATTCTTATATTTTAGATTACAATAATAAATAAATCAAATATCAAATCTATCTGCTTAATTGAAAGAGAGATAGACTTTCTTTTTTCTTTTTTTTACTATTTTTAATTTAACTTCAGGTAGTCTGTGTATGTGAAGTGTGTGAGATTGGAAAGTGTGTGAGTTTTAGCAAGTAGGATTTAATATTATTTATTATTTAGGTATTATAGGAATTCTACCATTGTTCACATCAGCCTGTGTACATGCAGTAACAGAGCGCCTTCCTTTTCTTTCTCTTTTTTTATTACTTTTGTTTACTCATATGAATAAATCTGTAATTGTGTATAATGACGAATAATATGGTTTTGATTCGTGGTTTTGAGGTAGATTAATAAATAAATTAAACATTAGAAGCACCTTCTTAATTGATTTGGAAAAAAAAAAAAAAAAAGGTTCTGTGTAATTGACCTTTTCTTTACTTTTTTTTTTTTTTAATAAAAAACTCTGAATTTGAGGTATAGTGTGTGTGAGGCAGGGGAGTGTCTGAGTTTGAGAATGCTTACTTAGGATTAATTATTATTTACTATTTAGGTATTTTTTGCAAGGTACATGCAGTAATCGAGCGCATCCACAGAACTTACACATTAAAAAAGTATGACTGTGTCATCAACAGAAAGGCAGCATGGACTTAGAGGATTAGATGATCACCTGTATAAATGCTGGTGAGAAAGGAGGAGTGTTTGATGCAATTTTAACTGCTGGGGGTGATGATTGTGAGGGTGAGAAGCTCTGAGCACTTCTTGCACTGCACCATGCTCCCTCGGATCTTCTGACACTGCTGAACTGGTCCCACCATCTCTTAGGGGAAGATGTAGGTATACTTCAACACTCTCTTCTGTTCTGGCACTGAGGTGATGAAAAAACTTGAGTCTCTGGCTCTTTTCAAATGACAGATGAAGACCTACATCTTCCTGATAATTTAATTACAATTACATTGAAAAAGTGTGTGTCCATATCAACTCTAACATGCATCTATTAACTAAAAATCCTATTCCCACTCTAAAGATGTTTTTATTTATCACTTTATTTAAGTGTGTGTATTTAAACATTTTAACACACTCAGTATTATTGGTTACCTGTATGATTACTACCTGTTTCACTTAGAATTTCTAACATTGAAGTATAAATCAGTGAATGTACTTTAATCATGTTTCAGATTAAAATTCTGGAAATGTTACTGGAGAACCCTGCAGAGATGTACAGCATGCATCATGATGACTTTTTATTAATGAGGCAGATTTTATGAATGAACTTGGTCTTTGTGCCTCTGTGATGTCTGTGTATTGCAACTCATATTTTTCAACAGATCAGATATGCTTCCAAAAATAGAGACTGAGAAATACAGAATAATGCATTGTTTTGGGCTGTGAAGGAGACGTGGTGTGGCAGGCTGGAGATGTAACTTACATAGACACTCCAGAATGTTTTTTGTCATCACTGATTTGTACTGGAAGAGCCTGTAGAGACCTCCCCCCCCCACCCCACCCCACTTCAATACAACTTGGTGACTCTCTTTACAAGCGTCATGCTTATATGATAAGTTTTGTAATTTATAGTAGGTTATTGTCCTGCACCAAACTACTGTTGTTTTAATCTATTTTAGTGCCGTGCACCTTTTAAATTATAAAACTTAAAACATAATTGGTGTAATAAATGTGGCTTGATTGCAGATCTCACACTGGATATATTTGCCTTTTTTGCTTATTTCTTTATCATCTCCCCTGCTTCAGATGGACGCAGTTAAAATCAGTGGAAGAGTTACTGCAGGATTGGCTTTCTACAAGAAGAAATCAAAACTATGGCTCTGGCAACAGAAGCAAATTATTTTGTACAACAAAACCTGTCACACTACAACTGCTCTACAGGATCTTCCAGTACGGATCTTTGACGATTCTGGTGTGCCCATGTAAGTTATGGTATTGTTTCATTTTTCATTAGTAGGTTTTATTTCTGGATCCTTGAAAGCCACAGATAGAGATGGTGGGAGATGGTAGTGCATACATATACATTCATAAAAAGGTTTTGGATAAGTTTCTTGAATGCATGTAAAATATGGTCTCAAGTGTCATTTTATTCAAATTATTTTATTCATTTTGCTTGATTTTTATTGATACAGAGTTGCTTTTACTAATTCAGTATCGAACACACAAGTTATCATGTAATAGTTTTTATTCAAATACAGAGTTCGTGCATCATGGCCAATGGTTGTTCAAACATTTTTTATAATAAATTAGATCAAATGTAATCTTACCATCATCATGAAAACTGTTGTAAAAAGAGAAAGTAGGACGGCTGTTTATTTACCAATAACATTGACAGCTTCTCTCACCATGTATTTAATAGAAACAATATAGCATTAATGATGAGTTTGGGTAATAATCTAATAATATGTACATATGAATTTAGTTTATTCTGCTTATAATAATAATAATTAATAAAATAATATAATAAAAAATTATTCTTTCAGGCTTTTCATCACTGGGTACGTGATTGCACGATCTCTCAAAGGGTTCTTTTGTTATGAGTCCTGGTCTGTCCAAACAGCTCCACATACTAAAGTGAACTTTAAAAGCAACCTGTCATGAAACACTGACACACAATTTGAAAATATAGAATGGAAAAGAGGCCAGACAACGATGACGTGAGGTGCTTCAACAAAAACCTTCAAATCCTCTTTATCTTCAGCTGGTTAGGTGAGTCTAGGTCAAAGTGATGATCTTCAAGGTTTTCAGTATGGGTGTAATGATCATGCAGGAGACACAGATACAGGGAGAATCTGAAAAATCCAAAAAGCCGGAGTAGGTACTTCATCGACATCAAATCAAATAAATCATAAGCATTTTATTTTCCTGCAATCTGAAAATATAAAACACCACAATAAATTATAGCACAATAGCATTACGCTGCTTCATTAATCTGCCTTTGTGATAATTGACAAATGATTGTGCTTTTTAAAAGAAGCAATTTTCTGAATAATATAAACTGACAAGAATGTTATGAGCTTATTGTGTGTGTCCATGTAATGGTAAGAAATGATTTAAGTCACCACTGATGCAAGTCTGTTGAATTTTCTGCTCGTTTATTTAGTCTTGTATACTGCAGTTGGTATCTTCTCTTTACAGACAGCAAAGCTTGATCACATTTAGACTGCTGTGTGTTCTATTCAGAAGGGCCCTACAATAAATAAAAAGGTGGGGAAACAAACTCGAACTGAGGCCGAGATTCCACTTATTCCTGATCCAAGACGTTTCAGTAATTACATCAATAGAAATCCTAAATGCCTGTAAACGCAATATACCAGTTTAATGCCTGAAATCCAAACTGTGTTAACGTTCCTCCACAGTTCTCTAATTTCAGCCAAGTTGGAGCAGCGGTTTCCAAATCTGATCCTGGGGTTCCTGTCCTGTACGTTTTAGTCTTTTCTCTCCTCCCAACATCTGATAACCTAATCAGCTTCTTAAGAGTTCTTCTTCGCATAACGTTGGTGTGTTAATCCAGGAAAACCATCAAATATGCAGGAGAGAGATTTATCCTGGATAATATATATCTCTTACTTATAATGGGTAGCTTTATCCCTGGCTCAGGTGTGAATGTAGAAGAAGTTTGATGAGACTACAGTCTGCAGAGATAAGCAATTTAAAGCAATTGTGAATATCTACATGATTTGAGAACAAAAAAAAGGGAAAAAGCTACTGGACACAACCGCATCACATCACATCACAGTGTGTGTGTGTGTGTGTGTGTGTGTGTGTGTGTGTGTGTGTGTGTGTGTGTGTATGTAAGAAAGGATTCCTATTCAGTTGTATTTCCACACTTCACCACTAGAGGCAGACATACAGTTTACCAAGCAATGACAAGCTACCTATGACATCACAGTGCACCGTCCTCCATCAAGAGTAAAAAGGCCAGAACACCGAGCAGCAGTCGTCTCTGACCAGTGGCCATTCGACATCGTGCAACCCGTCACTCACCACTGACCATTCAGCAGTGGCCTTTCAGCATGCATTCTGCATCACGCAACCCACTGAACAGCAGCTAGCAGAAGACAGCAAGAATTACCTCATATACAATCAATTCTATACCCAGTAAATTTGAGTGTTCTTATTGTGTTTTTACTGACGCGCTGGGGCGAGTACAATTCGCTGATCAGCGCATACCAGATAGTGAGAATCCTTATATGGTCCTTCGGGCTAGATAGGAAAAACTTCCTAACATTTGGTCCTTCGAGCCGGATAGGAAAAACTTCCTAACATTTGGTCCTTCGAGCCGGATAAGTGTGCTTACCACAGAAGTAGGATGTCAGAGCAACCTTCATGTGAGTGCCAGCGCCTACGACACAGAACTCAGCCCCCATCCCACCTAAAAGGGTATGAGGTGAAATACTATACACAGCGTTCACGTGAGCAAGAAGAAGAAACACAGCAAAACACAATGAGAGATGAATCTAGTATGTTACCCCTCGATTACTGTATTTCTCTTCCTTTAAGTTCACATACTGATGTCTTCGACACAACTACGGGAGCTACTGGCGCTCCGCATTCGGATGTTAACATACAACCAGATAGACCGTGGGTCACCACACAGCCTTTCGAAAGTGATGAAGAGGCGGAGTCTTCTTTACAAGAGGACGAGGCTGCCCTCACAACCGTTAGACATAAGTCAGAGATTCATGACATGGAGAAGGAGATTAGACAACTCCGTCAAGATAAGGCAGCCATTCTGGAGGAACTCCGACAATTTAAGGTCCTTTATAAGGATATGCAGAATTTAACAGTAAATCTGCAGACAGCTCTGCTAGCTCCCCGACCACAGCAGGTCATAGAGACTCTAGTCCCATTGCCCAGAACTATCTATAAACCACCTGAGGCAGTGGTGCCAGAGCCAGAGCCTTATACTCCACAACCTAGCCCCCGCAGACCTCTGGACATGTCCAATAAGGGCCCGCATCCAACAATTCCAAATTTTACCAGTCCAGACCCTAGAGAGTTCACTCATCTAAAGTTAGCCCTTGATAACATCCTCCCTCCCGATGCAACTGAACTCTTCAAGTATCAGATTCACCTAGGACACCTCAAGTTTACAGAGGCTCGCCTAATAGCAGATTCATTCCTGAATTCCTCTCGGCCATACACAGACACTATAACTATGCTTAATGACAGATATGGACTACCTTTTCAGTTAGCCCTAACTAAGATAGCAGAAGTCATGGATGCCCCTAATGTAGAGCCTGGAGATATAGCCAGTTTTAATCTGTTCGCCCTCCAAATTCAAACTCTCGTGGATCTCCTAAACTCATTAGGCTCTGAGGCAGATGGCGAACTACGGTGCGCCTCACATGCAGCACGCTTACTCACCAAGTTACCTCCGGATTTGCGTGCTTCATTCAAACGTCACCTGCCTCATCAGAAATCTTACACTCTACGAGATCTGGCAGAGTGGCTCAAGCTTGAATCCCGGTGTCAAGACTCTGAGAACTCAAATCAGAGAAAGGATCAGAGATGTAAGATGGTACGGCCCAAACCAGGCCCAGTGGCAAAGCATAAACTCGCTTCTGTCCTGCATGGAGCTGACCGACCCCCAGAAGCAGTAACTCGAGTGCTGACGCCCTCACATCAGTTCGAGCCAGCACGGGGACCTGAACAGAGCAGACCTCTGTGCCCATACTGCTATAGTACTGAACATTATTTAAGCCGGTGTACCACTTTCAAGGCATTCAGTACAAGTCAGATGATTATGTGGATCAAAGACAACAAGCGTTGTTGGAAATGTGGACGATCACACTTAGCTAAAGATTGTACCCTTAAGAAGCCCTGTCGTCTGTGCAGTGGGAAACATCTTCAAATCCTTCATGAGGTTAATAGCCGACCTCAAAGAGAGAGTACCTGTATAGTGAGTTCCACGGACAAAACCCTGTATCTAGACAGGCCAGAAGGTTCCAAGGATGTTCTGCTGAAAGTATTACAACACAACAATCGAGCCCTGAACACTTATGCAGTACTCGATGACGGGTCCGAAAGGACTATGTTACTTCCAGCTGCAGCTAAGAAACTAGGGCTACAAGGACAGAAGGAAGATTTAACATTAGGAACTATTCAACAAGATATCAAGATATCATTTGATAGGAGCAGACCATCCTCACCTTATAACACCCGTTGAGCCTGTACACCTAGGGCCCCCTGGAGGTCCAGCAGCTATCAGAACTAGACTAGGCTGGACATTAGAAGGCCCAACACGCTTTTTGCAGCAACAGCTACAGCCTCAACAATGTTTACATATCTCTATCACTCCTCAAATAAAATAACTATCCCGGGATGTAAAGAGACTATGGCAAGGTGATACTATTTTACACAGAAATGAGAAATTAGTCACGCAATCAAAGCAGGATCAAGTGGCAATAGATCTGTTGCAAACCAGAACAACCAGGTTGATGGTAGATGGAGTGAATCGCTACGCAACTCCCCTTTTAAGGAAAGCTAATATGCTACAACTCTGTACCTCTAAGGACTCTAGGGTTAGAGCCCAATTATGCCCAATTTAAGAAGCATAAAGCAGCGGTTGGCAAAGGATTCCGTGAAGGCAGTTGCATATAATGAAAAGATTGAGAGACTAGAGCTTGTTACACCTAACAGGTGAAGTCAAGGTCCACCCTTTTTACTTCAAGCTGAATCAGAGTGGCCAATCCTGCCATCCCTTAAAACCCCTGAAGATAAAGTGGAAAAAAGAGCCAGTATATTCTGCGGTGTCACACAAACATCAAAGCCCTTAGATCCCAGTGAATACAATTCTTGGAAAGACCTTGTTGAAGCCACAGTTCAACACTGTCAAAGTGATTTGGATCAACCTAGTTGGGACTATGTGACAGCAGAACATCTCCTTTTTCGTAGCATTGCAGTTTACCAAGCAATGACAAGCTACCTATGACATCACAGTGCACCGTCCTCCATCAAGCGTATAAAACGCCAGAACACCGAGCAGCAGTCATCATTGACCAGTGGCCATTCGACATCGTGCAACCTGTCACTCACCACTGACCATTTAGCAGTGGCCTTTCAGCATGCATTCTGCATCACGCAACCCACTTAACAGCAGCTAGCAGAAGAGAGCAAAATCACCTCATATACAATCAATTCTATACCCAGTAAATTAGAGTGTTCTGAATCCTGTATCGTGTTTTTACTGACGCACTGGGCGAGTACAATCCCCTGATCAGCGCATACCAGATAGTGAGAATCCTTATATGGTCCTTCGAGCTAGAGAGGAAACTTCTTAACATTGGTCCTTCGAGCTAGATAGGAAAAACTTCCTAACATTTGGTCCTTCAAGCCGGATAGGAAAAACTTCCTAACAGTGTGTGTGTGTGTGTGTGTGTGTGTGTGTGTGTGTGTGTGTGTGTGTGTGTGTGTGTGTGTGTGTGTGTGTGTGTGTGCTCTACTGCACACTTATTCATTATATTAGACACCTAGATAAGATGTTTTGGGGTGTGCTGTTATAGGAAAATAATCCAGACCAGGCTGATGCAATGCAACCCAGTGCATGGCTGAAGTTAAACAAAGTGTTTTATTCCACTTATACCAGAGACATCAAACGATCCTCTTCTGGGTCACACGGATTAGTAAAAAAACATCAAACGATTGTGATACATTTAATGTGACGTTAATTGTGATGTTTTGAATGCATTTAAGAAGGACATGAGTTTTCAGGTCAAACTATGTTATATTTAAATATTCTGGCTTTATTTTTAATATATATAAAGAATATTAATATAGAAAATACATTTTACAGCAGTGCAGACCGTCAGCACCAGCAAGGCCTCTGCTGGCTTAAACTCTATCAGAATCATTGACTTACATTGTAGTATATTTTAGTCCATGAATAAGTATTTAATTATTCCCAATAGTTTTTATTTCATATCGTTTCTATAAAAACAGTTGTGAAGCTTTTACATAAGCCATTTATACATATGCATTTTCTTTCTTGTAGAATTTGAACAAGAAACACAAATTGTCTTAAATTGAAATCCCCATGAAAACCCTAAGACACTGAAAAAAAATGCACAAAAGCAAAAAGGAAACCCAGAGTCATTTTATGGGGTTAATATTGATGCTTCTGATAGAGATGATGATTTGAATTGTGCTCATTGTGTTTCTGGCTTTAGTAATATTCTTCGTTCTCACTGCATGAGATTCCTGTCTGTGATGCAGCACTTGGTTAAACTGAATTCTGTATAATATTGCCATCAATTGATGTTTGATAGTATTAAGAGGTGAATTGACTCTAATCCTAACCACTGAAGGCTGAGGTGTGAAATGCACCGCCTGCCTCTGTTTTACTTTTATCATGGATCAGAAGCCTGATCAGCTTTCCAGCCTAAACACAGCTGTGGATTAATAATTGGAGGAAGATGTCTCCTTTTTATGAGCTCTAGCTTTGCATGATTATTATTTGCCTCTTTCTACAAATTATAGTCTAAGATTTAAAAATGATTTTTTTACTTATTAGAGAAAAACAAAAGTAATGTAATTGCATTGGGAGGAAGATTTGCTTAAAAACTGACATTTAGCATCTACCCTTATATGCGTGACCGCATCAGAAGAACATAAAGTATCAATTTGCAAATTTTAATGTGAGTTTGTTAGCTATGTTGTTTATAAAATAACATTTTCTGCCAGTAGGCGGCACTGGTGAGTGGTTACAATAATGTTTACTGTGAATATTAGTAATAATGACTCATTTTATCAGAGGTGGGAAGTAACGGAGTACAAATACTTTGTTACTGTACTTAAGTAGATTTTTTCGGTACCAGTACTTTACTCCACTATTTATTTTTCAGACAACTGTTTACTTTTACTCATTACATTTTTACACAAATATCTGTATTTTTTACTTCTTACATTTTCAAAACAGACTCGTTACTTTAGTTTTAATCCATTGATTTGGTGAAATTTTATTTTTTTATTTTCACTGCATGCTGATTTCAGCCGAACAACCGATTTCCTGTTACTGTGCGTCTTTTTCAATCCGCTGGTGTATAAAGTCCTGACTTTCACTCACCACAGAAGGCAGTAAGAAGTTTGGGGTTAATGTGGATGAGACAGAGGGAGTCAGTGATGTAAACATGACTGAGAACAGACACATTCCTGATCATCATCATCTTTTCTCTGCTTGTGTTCTATATGTGGATCTTCAGCCTGGACACATTCATTGAGTAACAACATTTTTAATTAGTTTTGTATATATATATATATATATATATATATATATATATATATATATATATATATATATATATATATATATATATATATATATAACAAAATTACAATTATTTTAAACAGCACAAAATGTTTTCCTCATAATGGAGACAAAAACTTAAATTACTGTCTTTATTGATTGTACAGATAAAAACTATACATCATTTAAATCTGTAAAATGTCCATAATTTTATATATATATATATATATATATATATATATATATATATATATATATATATATATATATATATATATATATATATAAAAGCTTCCTGACTTGACTTGAAGAGGTGCATTTTCTCCGGTATCACCTCATTAGCTGTGTCTGTGTCTCTTTGTCTTTGTCTCTGTCTTTCCTGCTTATTTACATGTCTAACAAAGTTTTGAGTTTTGAAGTAATGCTATTAGTGATCTATGATGAAAGACTTCCCTGGTTCGATTCTTACCTCTAGTTTTATATTGAACATTATAAGAAGTTTTTAAAAACAGAACAATGAAAGATCATTAAAATTGGTTGCTGGCAAATCATGGTATATCAGTGGTGCAGGTGTTGGAGATGTGGTTCTTGTACCTGAGTCACTTCTCATAGACTTCGAGTTACTGAGAGAATGTACAGGAAGGAGAAGTTTTGACCCTCTACCATCATGATCTAAGAGAAAACACTGGTCTCCTAACTATAGAAAAGCCAAGAGTCCAATAAGCAAAGGCTTGTGTGCCTCTCCTGTGTTAGTGTAATGGGCAGTGAAGTGGTTGCTGCTATCTGACTCACCCGGTTCGATTCCTACCCCTTAGCTTGTCTTTAAATTGTTTAAAAAGTTTTTAAAAAGAACCAATAAAGGTCCTAAAAATCAGCTTCTTGCAGGAGATCCTGTGGCTCAATTGGAAGAGCTTTACCTCTGGTTTGAGAGGTTGCTGGTTCAAACCCCGGCCAGGGCTCAGAGTTAAGAATGTGGAAGGTTCCGGTGGCTGTCGTAAGGAAGGTGTCAGAAATGGCTGCGTGAAAGGTTGGAAGTGGTTTCGGAGGGCGTATCCTGAGGCAGGGGGGCAATATCCGGGCATCTGCCCCCCTGGTGTCTGAGAAGCTGAAAACAAGGGGTTATGAAGCAAAAACGTACAAAAAAGTATCGACTTAGTTTTGCATATATAGGGAAAAATTCAGCCAAAATCTATCACCCTCACTTTTTCTGAGGCTGTGAAGTAGCAGGTCTTCACAACCTTTGTTTACAGTCAACTACCTCATTGCTCAGCAGACACTACCTTCCACACCACTTCATTGATTTCCACACCACTTACCCAGTGTGGGTACAAGCCAGATTTGAACCAGCAATCTCTGGGCTCAGAGGCAAGGCTTTTACCACAAAGCCATCAAGTCCCACAACACACCTTCTTTTTTTTGGAGGTTTATCGTTTGTTTCAGGCTTCAAAGCAAGAAATTCAGACCAGACCAAAACACAGAAAGCAGGATTCGAACCCTGAACCCCACCAACACCGAAACAACACTCTTAACCACTGAACCATCGGGAAGGACTGGCTGCTGAGATTGTGTAGAGCAGGTCTATCTTTTCTTTCAAACCATCAACACAAGAATATAATGCTAAAGACAGAGATAGGAAGCAAACCCATAAGGTGACTAGCAGAGACAAAGCAGGATTCGAACCAAGATTCACACCATTAGCGAGGCACCAGCATTAACCCACTGAACCATCAGGAAGGACAAGCTAGGAAGCTTGTTTAGAACAGGTCTATCTTTCTTTTTAAACCCATCAAAACAATAATATGAATATGTAGGAATCAGGAATTTAACCTACCTCATGACTAGCAGACAGAAAGCCATGTTTGAACCCTGACCACCAACATTAGCAAAGTACCAGCCTTAACGCACTAAGCCATCAGAAACAAACAGGATGGGAAGCTTGATTAGAGCAGGTCTATCATTCTTTTCAAACCATCAACACAAGAATTTAACGGTAAAGAAAGATGTAGGAAGCGAATACAGATGTAAGTAGCACAAGTTGTAAATAACAGGAAGAAAGCAGGATTTGAACCATGATCCCCACAACCAGCGAGATACCAACCGTAACCCATTGAACCATTGGTGAGGACAGGCTAGGAAGCTTATTTAGAGCAGGTCTATTTTTCTTTTCAACCCATAAAAAAACAAAAAGATATCGCTAAAGAAAGATGTAGGAAGTGAATCCTGATAGTGACTGGCAGACAGAAAGCAGGATTCGAACCCTGAACCCCACCAAAAGCAAGAAACCTGATTTAACCCACTGAACCATTAGGGAAGACAGACCCGGAAGGTAGTTTAGAGCAGGTCTATCTACCTTTAAACCATCAACGCGAAAGCTAACGAAAGATTTAGGAAGCAGGAATAGAACCTACATCGCAACTAGCGGGCAGAAAGCAGGATTCAAACCCTGAGCCTCACCATCAGCGAGGCACCAACCTTAACCCACTGAACCATGGAAGAGATCAGCCTGGGACGCATGTTTAGATGAGGCACAAGCCTTAAACCGCTGAGCGACCACTGCTGAAAAGCATGTGTGCTTTTTAGAGGGTTCATACTTTGTTTTATGCCAGCGCAGTAAGAAAGAAGGCATGTAGGACTGGGTTTGAAACCTTATCCCCACTGAGCTACCACTGAAGTGCTTTTTTTTTTGGGTGAAGTTATCTTTCATTAAAGACCAGGAAATCAAGAAAATAATCCAACACAGTGAAAGTGAAAGTAAAGACGTTTTGGCTCTGACATGTACTTAAGTAAAAAGTAGTTATTACTGCTACCTGTCTTAGCTGTTAACTGGACCTCACATCATGATAGATAGATAGAAAGATAGATAGATAGATAGATAGATAGATAGATAGATAGATAGATAGATAGATAGATAGATAGATAGATAGATAGATAGATAGATAGATAGATAGATAGATAGATAGATAGATAGATAGATAGATAGAGATAGCCTAGTGGGTTAATGTCAGGGTCCCCACAAGGATGAGTTTGAGAGTTTGATTCCTGGTTGAGCTGTTTGCTGTGTTAGTAAATAAAACTTCTGGACCTTGTCCACTCTAAAAACATTTCAATTCTGTGTTGGATTAATTTCTTGCATGAAACAAAGTATGAACCCTCTAAAAAGCACATATGCTTTTCAGCAGTGGTCGCTCAGTGGTTTAAGGCTTGTGCCTCATCTAAACATGCTTCCCAGTCTGATCTCTTCCATGGTTCAGTAGGTTAAGGTTGGTGCCTCGCTGATGGTGAGGCTCAAGGTTTAAATCCTGCTTTCTGCCCGCTAGTTGCGATGTGGGTTATGTTCCTGCTTCCTAAATCTTTCGTTTGCGTTGAGGGTTTAAAGGTAGACCTGCTCTAAACAAGCTTCCTGGCCTGTCTTCCCTGATGGTTCAGTGGGTTAAATCAGGTTTCTTGCTTTTGGTGGGGTTCAGGGTTCGAATCCTGCTTTCTGTTTGCCAGTCACTATCAGGATTCATTTCCTACATCTTTCTTTAGCGATATCTTTTTGTTTTTAATGGGTTGAAAAGAAAAATAGACCTCGCTAAAGAAAGATGTAGGAAATGAATCCTGATAGTGACTGGCAAACAGAAAGCAGGATTCGAACCCTGAACCCCACCAAAAGCAAGAAACCTGATTTAACCCACTGAACCATCAGGGAAGACAGGCCAGGAAGCTTGTTTAGAGCAGGTCTACCTTTAAACCCTCAACGCAAACGAAAGATTTAGGAAGCAGGAACATAACCTACATCGCAACTAGCGGGCAGAAAGCAGGATTTAAACCTTGAGCCTCACCATCAGCGAGGCACCAACCTTAACCTACTGAACCATGGAAGAGATCAGACTGGGAAGCATGTTTAGATGAGGCACAAGCCTTAAACCACTGAGCGACCACTGCTGAAAAGCATATGTGCTTTTTAGAGGGTTTATACTTTGTTTCATGCAAGAAATTAATCCAACACAGAATTGAAATGTTTTTAGAGTGGACAAGGTCCAGAAGTTTTATTTACCAACACAGCAAACAGCTCAACCAGGAATCAAACTCTCAAACTCATCCTTGTGGGGACCCTGACATTAACCCACTAGGCTATCACATCTATCTATCTATCTATCTATCTATCTATCTATCTATCTATCTATCTATCTATCTATCTATCTATCTATCTATCTATCTATCTATCTATCTATCATGATGTGAGGTCCAGTTAACAGCTAAAACAGGTAGCAGTAATAACTACTTTTTACTTAAGTACATGTCAGAGCCAAAACGTCTTTACTTTCACTTTCACTGTGTTGGATTATTTTCTTGATTTCCTGGTCTTTAATGAAAGATAACTTCACCCAAAAAAAAAAGCACTTCAGTGGTAGCTCAGTGGGGATAAGGTTTCAAACCCAGTCCTACATGCCTTCTTTCTTACTGCGCTGGCATAAAACAAAGTATGAGCCCTCTAAAAAGCACACATGCTTTTCAGCAGTGGTCGCTCAGCGGTTTAAGGCTTGTGCCTCATCTAAACATGCGTCCCAGGCTGATCTCTTCCATGGTTCAGTGGGTTAAGGTTGGTGCCTCGCTGATGGTGAGGCTCAGGGTTTGAATCCTGCTTTCTGCCCGCTAGTTGCGATGTAGGTTCTATTCCTGCTTCCTAAATCTTTCGTTAGCTTTTGCGTTGATGGTTTAAAGGTAGATAGACCTGCTCTAAACAACCTTCCGGGTCTGTCTTCCCTAATGGTTCAGTGGGTTAAATCAGGTTTCTTGCTTTTGGTGGGGTTCAGGGTTCGAATCCTGCTTTCTGTCTGCCAGTCACTATCAGGATTCACTTCCTACATCTTTCTTCAGCGATATCTTTTTGTTTTTTTATGGGTTGAAAAGAAAAATAGACCTGCTCTAAATAAGCTTCCTAGCCTGTCCTCACCAATGGTTCAATGGGTTACGGTTGGTATCTCGCTGGTTGTGGGGATCATGGTTCAAATCCTGCTTTCTTCCTGTTATTTACAACTTGTGCTACTTACATCTGTATTCGCTTCCTACATCTTTCTTTACCGTTAAATTCTTGTGTTGATGGTTTGAAAAGAATGATAGACCTGCTCTAATCAAGCTTCCCATCCTGTTTGTTTCTGATGGCTTAGTGGGTTAAGGCTGGTACTTTGCTAATGTTGGTGGTCAGGGTTCAAACATGGCTTTCTGTCTGCTAGTCATGAGGTAGGTTAAATTCCTGATTCCTACATATTCATATTATTGTTTTGATGGGTTTAAAAAGAAAGATAGACCTGTTCTAAACAAGCTAGCTTGTCCTTCCTGATGGTTCAGTGGGTTAATGCTGGTGCCTCGCTAATGGTGTGAATCTTGGTTCGAATCCTGCTTTGTCTCTGCTAGTCACCTTATGGGTTTGCTTCCTATCTCTGTCTTTAGCATTATATTCTTGTGTTGATGGTTTGAAAGAAAAGATAGACCTGCTCTACACAATCTCAGCAGCCAGTCCTTCCCGATGGTTCAGTGGTTAAGAGTGTTGTTTCGGTGTTGGTGGGGTTCAGGGTTCGAATCCTGCTTTCTGTGTTTTGGTCTGGTCTGAATTTCTTGCTTTGAAGCCTGAAACAAACGATAAACCCCCAAAAAAAAAGAAGGTGTGTTGTGGGACTTGATGGCTTTGTGGTAAAAGCCTTGCCTCTGAGCCCAGAGGTTGCTGGTTCAAATCTGGCTTGTACCCACACTGGGTAAGTGGTGTGGAAATCAATGAAGTGGTGTGGAAGGTAGTGTCTGCTGAGCAATGAGGTAGTTGACTGTAAACAAAGGTTGTGAAGACCTGCTACTTCACAGCCTCAGAAAAAGTGAGGGTGATAGATTTTGGCTGAATTTTTCCCTATATATGCAAAACTAAGTCGATACTTTTTTGTACGTTTTTGCTTCATAACCCCTTGTTTTCAGCTTCTCAGACACCGGGGGGGCAGATGCCCGGATATTGCCCCCCTGCCTCAGGATACGCCCTCCGAAACCACATCCAACCTTTCACGCAGCCATTTCTGACACCTTCCTTACGACAGCCACCGGAACCTTCCACACTCTTAACTCTGAGCCCTGGCCGGGGTTTGAACCAGCAACCTCTCAAACCAGAGGTAAAGCTCTTCCAATTGAGCCACAGGATCTCCTGCAAGAAGCTGATTTTTAGGACCTTTATTGGTTCTTTTTAAAAACTTTTTAAACAATTTAAAGGAAAGCTAAGGGGTAGGAATCGAACCGGGTGAGTCAGATAGCAGCAACCACTTCACTGCCCATTACACTAACACAGGAGAGGCACACAAGCCTTTGCTTATTGGACTCTTGGCTTTTCTATAGTTAGGAGACCAGTGTTTTCTCTTAGATCATGATGGTAGAGGGTCAAAACTTCTCCTTCCTGTACATTCTCTCAGTAACTCGAAGTCTATGAGAAGTGACTCAGGTACAAGAACCACATCTCCAACACCTGCACCACTGATATACCATGATTTGCCAGCAACCAATTTTAATGATCTTTCATTGTTCTGTTTTTAAAAACTTCTTATAATGTTCAATATGAAACTGGAGGGTAGGAAAAGCTAAGGGGTAGGAATCGAACCGGGTGAGTCAGATAGCAGCGACCACCTCATTGACCATTACACCAACACAGGAGAGTGGACTCTTGGCTTTTCTATAGTTAGGAGGCCAGTACTTCCTCTTAGATCATGATGGTAGAGGTTAGAAAAAAAAAAAAAAATTATAATAATAATATATATATATATATATATATATATATATATATATATATATATATATATATATATATATATATATATATATATATATATATATATTAATACAAAACGAATTAAAAATGTTGTTACCTAATGAATGTGTTCAGGCTGAAGATCCACATATAGAACACAAGCAGAGAAAAGATGATGATGATCAGGAATGTGTCTGTTCTCAGTCATGTTTACATCACTGACTCCCTCTGTCTCATCCACATTAAACCCAAACTTCTGACTGCCTTCTGCCCTGCTGATTCTTAGCTTCGTAAACTAGTCTACATCTGTGGTGAGTGAGAGTCAGGACTTTATACACCAGCGGATTGAAAAAGACGCACAGTAACAGGAAATCTGTTGTTCGGCTGAAATCAGCGCGCATTGAAAATAAAAAATTATATTTTACCAAATCAATGGATTAAAACTAAAGTAAACGAGTCTGTTTTGAAAATGTAAGAAGTAAAAAGTACAGATATTTGTGTAAAAATTTAATGAGTAAAAGTAAAAAGTTGTCTGAAAAATAAATAGTGGAGTAAAGTACTGATACCGAAAAAATCTACTTAAGTACAGTAACGAAGTATTTGTACTTCGTTACTTCCCACCTATGCTAATATTATTATCAATAATGAAAATTTCTCTATGGGATTTGTGGCGTTAATTAGCGCAATTGAAATAATTGGCCACAAGAGGGCGCGCTTCAGTCATTTAATTCACGCGTTCTTTAGCCACATTGAAAAACAGCAAATAAATGTTTAATATAAGGAGTTCAGTTACAACCAGTGAAATATCTCATGTGATCATTTATAATTAATAAGTAAATACTAAATCAAGTATTTAATAGGTATATGTATGTAAATAATATTTACAGACTTTGACGTTCTTTCTAAACAGCATTAGAACAGTAAGAGTTTTTTTTTATGTTTAATGTATATGTTAAGAATAGTATGAATGCATGAAAATGTACACTAAACTCTATAAAAAGAGCAGGCAGTGTAGGACATGGCTAGGGTTAAACCCATAACAAAGCTTGAGTTACCTTTGTGTCAGAAACAGTCTTCATGTGTCAGATCTTATGGTTCACTGATAAAGTGATTGCGCCCTATTTCTGCCGGTTTGATTCCTGGCTTTGGCTTTTTGGCACCTTCTTAAGAAGTATAAATGCTAAAACAGTATTTTTTAAAAAAATGTTATTTAGACAGTAGATGAAATAAGATAAATATTTAGTAAGATAAGGAAAAGTAAAATGATACATAATTAATTAACATTTTTTTACATTTTATACAACTATATACACAGCTACAGTATATGTGTATGTATGTAATGTGAAATATAATAAATGTATATACATATATAATATCTCATCTTCTGGGTCACACGGATTAGTGAGAATATTTATCTACATTTGTAGGCTACAACATCAAAAAGTAATTCAAATCAGTTAGAAACATCACTGGTATGTTTTAACAATCAATAATTAAGAAAATTTGAGAATTGGATTTTAGCAAGTGCATTATCAGAATGTTCAAGTAAGAAGATCTTATAATAATAATCTTTTGGGCACCATCCACAGACACATTAGCTCCGGCCGAGGGCAACTTTCCCTCCACCACCACCAGCCTTCGAGATCTCGACTCAGAACCGATTCGAACCTCTCCGCGAGAGGGACCCCGATACCGTGATTCTGTTTTCATGGTGATCGTTTTCCCTATGTCGCTGCGCAGGTACCCACGATCCTGAATGAGAACTTTGGAGCTGTTGTCATTCATGCCAGAACGAACGACACCAGGCTGAGGTGAACTGAGATCTTGAAGAGGGATTTCAGGATCCTGGTGGAGATGGTACGCAGCACATCACATCACCCACAACAAGGATTATAGGGTCAGGACCTTTCCCCACTCACCAGCGAGGAATTGAGAAGTTTAGTAGACTTTGTGCACTAAATGAATGGCTACAGTCATTAAAGTCGAGGGCACAAACTACTTTTTGTTGATAATCGGAATCTTTTCTGGGAGCGTTCGAGGTTTTTCCGTCCTGATGGCCTGCACCCCAGCAGAGTTGGAGCAGCAGTGCTTTCAGACAACATCTCTAGAATGCTGCATACCATCTGACTGGTAAAACATCATGCAATTTACAACTATGATAACATTTGTACAACAAGCCAAATAGTTACAAGTACACACACAGTCCACTTTATAGAAACAGTGTCTTGGTAGGACTATTGTTCCGACCACTAAAAACAGATTTATAAATAATCTGCCTGGTCACTCAATGTCTCACCAAACCCCTAAATGCTAATGATCTTGACAACATTTCTAACAACATAAACACTATCCTCACTAGCAGATTAAACACCGTTGCCCCCTTCCGGCTAAAAAAGTTTGGTAAAAAAAAAACACCGGCACGGTGGTATGGTATAATAGTCATACTCATGCCCTCAAGAGAGCAGGCCGTAATCTGGAAAGAAATGGAGAAAAACTAAAATAGAGGTGTTTAGAATTGCTTATAAAGACAGTATGCTCAGCTACAGACAGGGGCTAAATGCTGCTAGAGCTGAACACCTGAAAACGAGAGATAGAAAAATTGCTAAGCTAGGAAACATGTTGCCTATATCTGATGCAGAGAAGCTCGTCCATGCATTTATGACCTCCAGACTGGACTATTGTAATGCATTACTAGGTGGTTGTCCTGCATTATTAATAAACAAGCTACAGTTTTTCCAGAATGCAGCAGCCAGAGTTCTCACAAGGTCGAGAAAATATGATCATATAACCCCAATCTTCTCATCCCTACACTGGCTACCTGTTACGTTTCAAATGTACGACTACAAACTACTGCTACTTACTTACAAAACACTAAATGGTTCAGCTCCCAATTATCTTTCCAGACTTCTAACACGCTACAATCCATCACACTCCTTAAGATCTCAAAACTCCGGACTTCTAGTAGTTCCTAGAATAGCAAAGTCCACTAAAGGTGGTAGAACATTCTCACATTTAGCTCCTACACTTTGGAATAGTCTTCCTGACAGTGTTCGGGGCTCAGACACATTCTCCCAGTTTAAAAGCAGATTAAAGACGTATCTTTTTAGCGAGTCCTACACATAACACACATCACATATCATAACCTTGTGCTCCAGTACATCTGATCACATGCACATTATCGACTTGTGCTTGTTAATATTATGAACAGCAGCTACGCTAATTCCTCTCCACTGCTTCTCTTTCTCTACCCATCCCGAGGCATCCTGAGGTTGCGCCAGTCACGTCCCACCTAACGAAGATTGTGGACCTTTAAAGAAGTAGTTGCTGACCCCGCAAATATCCCGAACCCTTTAGAGACGTACCAGCGCCATTTGGATCCCACATCATGTGGAGTTTGGACATTGGACCTCTTTGAGTGTTTAAAGGCTCTGGCATGGAGAAGCTGGTGTTGGATCTGTGATGAGCTCAAATGTTTAGGTATTTTATGAGTTGCTCAGTAGCTCCTGGTTCCATAACGTCAACTGACTGTATAAGACTTTAGAAAGGACATTACTCATAATCTTACATTCCAGTGCTCATGTTAGTTCTCACTCTCCAGTGTTTTGTATTGTTTTTAAGACTATAATCACACTCTTGATAACTCCCAAATGAGGATGGGTTCCCCTTTTGAATCTGGATTCCCGTCAAGGTTTCTTCCTCATGACATCTTGTGGAGTTTTTCCTTGCCACAGTTGCCCCAGGCTGCTCATCAGAGATAAATACACATCGTTCACCTTAATTCTTAAATTCTCTAAAGCTGCTTTTAGAACAACGTCCATTGTGAAAAGTGCTATAGAAATAACCTTGACACATCTCAAATCTAGGCTGTGAACGTAACGCCATCCTCATCAGAATTCAATTGTTTTCAGCTAAAAGAAGCTCCAGGCAGATGTTCATCATTAAAAGATGATTGTGATCGAATCCATCCAGCAGATGGCAGTCTCGCTCCAGAATTGCAAATAGACTTTGCATCAGATGAACAGGTAAAAATTGAAAAAGTTAATATTGCATGCTAACATCATAATAGAACCTTGTGCTAAAAGTGCATTAACATATTTGATATGTTTATTACCAGCATTACCATGGAAAATAAACAATTTAGCAGTCAGGTCCATTCCTGGATGTTTATGCTGTTCTGTGGTGGAAGTGTTCTAATCAGGTGGTGCTAAGGGTGCAGGGTGCTTTCATCAGAGAGCGATGTACTATCCCGGGTGTCCCTGTGCTGATAGAAATCAATGGCGTGGTGTCTATAATGCCTCATTGTCCTGCTTGGCTGCCCCGGTACCCTCATGCCCATCAAAGTACTTCCACGTGGTGACATCATATCCCTCGATCCAATCGAATGTCCAATCTGAAGAGAGAACCGACACAAATGAACCGTGTGAGGTCTGTTTAGGTGTGGAGGAGACGTGCACATAGCCACACACACATACAAACATACCCTCAGAATTGGATACACAGACATCACACACACACACACACACACACACACACACACACACACACACACACACACACACACACACACGTGAAGGGAGATAAATACAAAATGCATTAAAAAAGAAAACACATTTTATTCTTCTTCTCCTTTCCTATCACTAAACAGATGCGTGTTTCACTTTTAATCTTAAAGACTGACCTTTATCAGTCACATTTCGCCTGGTTCCGGCCCTGCTTCCGAAAACAAGAAAACAACCATAATGCCAAACAAAGAGCTCAAAGAAAATGCATGCTTCTGTGTCATCCTTCTTTTCTAAGCTTGGAAACTTTGTGTGATCGGAAATACGAATTCAAAGTGATAAGGTCATACCCGTGTTGGTAAATACACCCAGGACAATGATGAGAGGTTAAAAAAAATAATGAAAAAACAGGATATGTGGGATGGATGCACAAAAGGTAAACAGGAGCAGTTGTCATTAGGATGGCATCCAGCGGTGAATGAGAAGAGGATCTTTGTTGTATAATGAAAAAAAAAAAGATTGTTGCGTGTAGGCGTTCACTCACAGCCAGTGCGTAAAAGCTACCGGGATCTGATAAGCTATACAGTTACTTTCAAAAGGAATTATTCCTCAGCAGAATGTGCTTGAAGGTCTCTAGAAGAAAGAATAAGTGTGCATAAGAATGGAAATAAACCTATGAATGAGAAGGGTGGTTTTTTTGCATGGTTTCATGTGCACTTTATCAGAAGGGAATTCCCATGCAGATTGTCTGATTGTGCTTCAGAGCATCTTTTGGCAACACAAGCCCAAAGATATGAGATTTCACAGATCAAAGACCACCTCTCTCCTGTCTTTATCTGAAAACAAAGCTCGACCCAGTGTTCCCTACATACTGCAGCATTTTTCAAAATCCAGTTGTTGAGTCAGTGCTGTTAGGCTGCATTTCAATATCAAGCATGGTGTTCCTTAAAAAAAAAAAAACACGACTGATCATGTAGGATGCTCTCTATATTCTGGATTCAGTGTAGCTTAGTAAAGTATAAAACATTTGAGGACATGCTGTTATTGAAACTCAATGGTGTAATGTGGTCGTAAGCAATGCAGAGGTACTGTTTCAACCCCAAACACGCCTCTGGTTTATTATTATCAGAGTAAATCTACATCCAGATTTGTCTCACGCTTCTAAGTGACAATAGCTATTAATTAAAAAAGCCACACACAAAATGGATATGAATGAAAAATATGTTTAAAGAAGCCCTCTGAAGTAGAGGTATAGTAGAATCTTGGCTCAATTAACTGTCAGTATGGGGACAGTAGGTGGATCAGCTACTCTACATCGCCTCTAGTGGTGAACGTGTGTTCATGGAGTCCTGCTATGAACTGATCTCATCCAGGGTGTGTTCCCGTTCTGCTCCCAGTATATCGGGAAAGACTCAGAATCTGCCTTGACCAGGGTCAAGAACTTGCTGAAGAAGGATTAGTACAAACACATACATATACACACTGTATAATTATATAATATAATAATTATATAAGAAGAACAACACTGCTATTTGATTTTACTCTGGTTCAAAAAAAAAAAACTATCAACCAACAAAAGGAGCCTATCAGCTTCTCAGCTTTGTATTCGTCCGAGCTGCACAACAAAGTGAATACTTTTTACACGATATTGTTACACAAAATAAACTCACTTCCTATTTTCCATTAGCCATGTGTGGCCAGGTCACCTCCTCGACAAAGATGTTTTCGTTTTTTTTTGTCCGATTGCAGATCAGATGGGAGATTTGGTTCACCTTGATTTTTTTGCCCTCCAACGGTCGAGCTTTTCTGATTACCTGTGTCATTTTATCAGCTATGTAAACTGGGAAACTGTCTGGTAAACTGTAAATGTAGTAAATAAAGTACTAAACACAATACACTTAGCATCTTTTTTTTTAAACCTACTCACTGCAACTTTGTTCAATTTAAAAGTTCATAGGTTCAAAAAAACAGCACAATTTTTACAACCCCCCCCCCTCCACACACACACACACACACACACACACACACACACACACACACACACACACACACACACACACACTTTAAACCACATGAGACAAAAGCCATAGCCTGACTGATGCATTGGTGAGATGTCTACATCGGTCTGCATGTGTGGATGTGTGTGAATGTTTGACAGTGATATAAACAGAGGAAAAATGGAGGCAGGTTTTTAATGCCTAAAGCAGAATGATGAACAGATGGCTTGTCTGAACATGTTATGAAAGTGGTGCAGATATGATTAGTTGTTTTCCTTTGTGTTTTTTTTTTTTTTTTTTCAGTTGTGCAAGATCCTTGATGCCCCATAAACCATAAATATTGCAAATAAAATAGCTTTGAAGGTAAGAGCTGTGAAATAATGTTAACAGGTTGTACACTCTATGGAAAATGTTTAATTAAACAATTTATTGCAACTGTGATTTGGTTATTTTGGGGTTAATATTTAATCATTATATTATGTAAGTGTGACAGCATTCTTACTGTAATATTTATTTATTGTGCCTAGACCTGAAAAAATTCTGCAAAAAAAAAAAAATAAATAAATAAATATTGTAATATACAGCTTTTGGTTAAATAGAAATACATTCAATTATAACAATAAGCCACAGAGCTCAGTGAAGGAGTAAAGCATTTTAAATACAGTCAATACCAGGAGACCATCAATTTAATACGTCCAGGAAGTGCATGGAAAAAATTAAGTAACTAATTTTTTTTAATGCTTTGTATTTTCCACAGGTTCTTTTATTTGAATTTATTTTAAGGAAAATGTGTCATTTTCAGAAGCAACACATCGATACAGATACACATATATACAATATTCGCATGCATACACATTCATGCTAACACTGTGGCTCTGCGGATAACTAACCGCTTTAAAATTCCACTTATTTTAACTGCAGACATTGAAAACTAAAATACAACATGGTTTGTCACACATTTCTACATTTTAAGCATCATTTCCATACCTGAAAATTGAAAAAGATATTTTTCTCTTGTCTCACGCTCGGGCTCCCCCTGTCGGCTGTCCTCAGGAAAAAGAAAATCAACTACCAATATAGCCCCTGCTCTCAGACCTGAAAAAACAAAAAACAAACATCCGTTTTTCAGAATATTTATATGGTACCCAAACAAACACAAAAAGAATAAAAAGAATAAAAAGAATAACATTTATACAATGATAATAATAATAAGTATTATTATTATTATTACATTTTACATTTGCAAAATTAAAAACAAATAGCGCTCAATCCTAAAGTAAAAAATGCTCTTGGTAAGTTTTATAGAAAATATAATTAGAAGAACAGAATACTCAATCCCAATGATTATTTTTATATGCATATAAATATTTAATAGAGTACAGCTCAAAAATTTTACAGGTGTGAAAAATGCTGTAAAGTAAGAATGCTTTTAAAAATAAGAGTGTTACTAGTATTTTAATTTTTTGAACACAATGGAAAGTAAATGAATAGAAGAGAAAAACAAATCAAATCAATATTTGGTGTGACCATTGTCTGAAAAACAGCATCAATTATTCTTGCAGGTTGGTTGTTTTAAACCTCTTGGAGAACTAACCACAGATCTTTTTTTAGATGTAGGCTGCCTCAAATCCTTCTGTCTCTTAATGTAATCGCATACAGATTCGATTATGTTGAGATCATGACCCAATTGCAGGGGCTCAAACTATTACTTCCTGAACTTCTTGTTGTTCTCTTCACTGAAGATAGTTCTTAATGACACTGACTGTATGTTTGGGGTCATTCTCCTGCCACAAAGTTAAATTGTGGCCAATCAGACTCCTCCCTAATGGTTCTGCAGGATGGATAAGTATCTGACTGTATTTCTCAGCACTGAGGACACTGTTAATCCCGACCAAATCTCAAAGTTCATTTGCAGATATTTTCTTGGCAAAGAACAGATTTTGACTCATCAGTCTAGAGGACTTGCTGCCTTTTTTCTGCAGCCCAGTTCTTATGTTTTCTATGTATAGTTGAGTTGATTAACCTTGTTTACATGTCAGAAATATGGCCTTTTAGCTGCAGTTTTTCCATGAAGACCACTTCTGGCCAGACTTACAGTACATGGGTGTACCTGGTCTCACTGGTTTCTGCCAATTCTTTGTTGATGACACTGAACATCTTCCTAAGACGGAGGATAGCTTGAGCAGCACATCTTGAACACCAAGTCTGCTTTGAAACCTTTGCCTGGGAGAGACCTTGCTGATGCAATTTAACTACCTTGTGATTTGTTGCTGTGCTCAGTCTTGCCACGGGGTTTGTCCTGTGACATGAAACTGTTTTCGACAATCTCAGGTTGGTAGTAGAGTTTACTTATTCCTCACCCAGTCTTAAGCCTCCACCTTCACAGCTGTTTCTGTTTCCGTTAACAATTTTCAAGCTACATATGAAATTGATGATCATTAGCAACTGCTTGGTAGAATTGTTTAATCATAACCCTGACTCTGATCCTACAAAATCCCTGACTTTGTGCAAATGTACAAAGTGTAAGAATTGAAAACCAAATGGTAGTCACACAAACTATTAATTTGATTTCTCATATTTGTTTACTTTCCATTTTGTTAATTGATAAAAAAAAAACTTAGCACTTTTTTTTTAAAGCACTTTTTATACTGTACTGTATATTCATAACAGCTCTTTTTACACAAAAGTATTACAAGTAGGTTCAAAAACTATGAAAGCAAACATACCAATAATCTATAACAATTACACAATAATGCAAATAAGAAATACTCTACGTTTAGTGTGTTATTCCTCTTATTCTACTTTAAACACTTGCTGACCTTTTGCCTGAAGTCAATATGAACAAAAATGCATTTTGTGGTTTTTTCAGAGGAAACCGGGAATCACAAGCTCCTCTGTCGTGAAGATTTCCCGATGGAGAAAGACATACTGCATGCTCCATAGCACTGACGATCGAGACTTTCTAAATAAATAGTGAAAAAACATTTACCTTTCAATAAATATTCAATTGTATTCTTTAAACAAAAAGAACAGCTTCAATAGATAATTAAAAGACTGTAACTGATTACAAGATTTTCTCTTTGGTGTACCGTTCTCTTAAAAAAAGGGCTGCACATTGCTTTTCATTAGGATTTGACTCCTGTTAGACTGCTTATAAATAACACAGAACAGTGACGCTTATCTCCTTATTTATGTGTTTGTCTTCTTTATACACTCAGCCGTTTCACGAGGCGCTGGTGTATTTTTCAAAGCATTTCGATGTGCAGTGTTCATGATTGAGGAGGAAAAAAAGAGAATTAGGTTCAGCAGTCAGTCTGAAAGGCTCTATTTAGCCTTGACAGACTGAGTTTTAAGGGCGAGTGTAAAAACGTCAAAGCCCATACAGCATCACGGTCTCCTAGCCAGACTCGAAAGCGCTGTATTCAGCTTGGACTGTTTCAATCCAAGGTCTTTTGACCCAATGAGAGCTCACATTTATTAGCTTAGAGAGCCGTGGCTCCTTAGGAGTGCGTGAAACGTCGGTCCAAGTCAAATTCCACCCGTTGCCATCGTAAAAGAGTCACCTAATTAACGTTAATCCGTTTTTGATGGCTGAATGTTCCCACTCTGACCACACTGGCGGAGTCTATGTGAGCTTGACTTGGAGCCATCTGCTATAAGAGAAAGGGTTTAACAGAGAGTGAGGGAGCGAGAGGGAGAGAGATGGGTGGAAAATAGACATGAGTCTCTATGGTCGAACAAAAAGCTACTGTAGTAGTAGTACCTTTTTCCCAAAAGTACAAATAAAGTAAATGTTCTCTCAAGCAACTCTATGGCTGTATTACATTTATTATGGTATTTACATTAAGAAAAGAAAAACACGTTTTAACATTTAAAACATCAATTTTATGGATATATTTCATAATTATATTTCAAAATCATACTGTCCCTTTTTTTCCCCGACAAAATAAGCAGTTTCTTCTGCATTTTCTTTAGTTTGCTAGTTAATTGAAAGTTATTTGTGATCTGGCTTTTTGACATTTGTATTCCTCCTTCTGCTACTACAACTAACAATAATAATAAAATAATAACATTTGTTTAGATTTAAGAATTTATTAGTTATTTAATATTAATATTTTTGTCACACACCTTTTCACAGTGCTGGAAACAACCAACCTCGTATCAAAATAATCAAAGAATCCCACACTGCTCATGACTGATTCTAAACATCTGGTAAAGTGACAATTTACACTCTGATCGCAGCCATATGCGCTCCTGCATGCAGTGTTGCCTGGGTATAAGCATTACTTTTTCGCCTACAAATTTGTTCTCTTTAAATATTCCTACACACTTTTTTGTAGGGTTTTTAGGTTTGAATTTTCCCGTTAACCATGAAGCCACCAAAAAGGTTTTTTTTACAGGGTTACAGACATGCTTTGCTAACCTAGGAAGTAAAAGCTAATCAAGCAAGTGAAAGCTAATCCAGAGCATGAACCTTAACCTAGCAAGCGAAAGACAATCCTGCGAAAGAAGGTTAATCTACTAGTGAGCAAAATACAACCTGTTTAAAGTGAAAGCTAAGCAAACAAGTAAAAATGATCAAAGCTAGTTCAGCTGATTTAGCTAGTTCAACTGAAACTAACATGTAGACAAATCATTTATTTAGTAAGTTAACTAACAAGTACAAGCTAATCCCCGGAATGAAAGCTAATCTTCATGGTAAAAGCAAGCCTGCAAGGTGAAATTTTACTGGCAAGTGAAAGCGAATCTTCACAGTGAAAGCTAAACAAGCAAGCAAAAGAAACCACAGACAGTACGTTGTTATGTGCAGGACAGAGCAATCTTGATTTCCACTGTTATGTTTAGTTGTGATTGTGTGGCACAGCAGACTGTGACAGACAGATCAAAAGCCCCTGTCATCTAAAAATGTAAACCAACACATGAAGGTGCTCTGGGATTTAAAGCCCTTTTTCTTGGCTTTGTGGTTTTGGTTTGGAGTTGGAGCTAAGACATTTTCCTCTCACTTCTCTCCAGGATGCTCCAGGCCTCCAGGTGTGGATGTTTTTATTATGTTTTTGCTAAAGACCCTGAAGTTTCCTAGTTTGGGGGCAGAAGCACCTGCATGCATGTGATCAAATAACACACACACACACACACACACACACACACACACACACACACACACACACACACACACACTTTTCTAAGATGATATAGGGCAGTCAGTGGTCCATGGCAGAAACCAAACTAAGCTTTGTACATCAATACGAATGTCATGCAAATCTCTGATGTTTATTCATCAAAAAAAGAGAAATGATCTATTTGAAAAGCCACCGTCTTCATCCCACACACTAATAAAACATAAAAGAACCTTCACCATAGCATGGTGAGGCATAATAATCATCAAGCAGGACACCAGAAAATGTTTTGGACTTTGCTGTTCTTTCCTTCTTTGTTCAGCGCAACACTAATCCATATCTCTGCTACAGGTGTTGTGTGCAAGGTCAGGGGTGAAGTTGCTTCACCTGTCCAACTAGTCTACTCTGCATTATCTTATTTCAAAGTCACAACATCCCTGGAGATGCACTGGTGGACAGTAACAGAGAATATTTAACTCATTACTGTATTTAAAAAGCTTTTCAGCACATCTGTACTTTACTGAAGTATTTCCATTTGGGGAGACTTTTACTTTTACCTCACTACATTTCAAAGTCAAAAATCTTACTTTTTACAAGATTTTGCAAAATCAGTTATCCTTCTTATTTATGAGTGGATAAAAATGCAAATGGTCAAACACGAAGCAAGCCACCAATCAGGAGAGCTTGCGCTTTGTTTGGAACTTGTTTTAAATGCCACTTGGTGGTATCTACTTTGCACAAATGCACAGTTCAGCATCAGTTCAACAGCAAGCAGAACATTTTGAGATTAATCAAATAAAACTGGGGGTAATAAATGACACCCATGGCCTTATTTGCATGATTTTTGGGCTCATGATCATTTGAATAGATATCAATCAGTGTTTGACATTAATATTCTATTAATAGTCAGTCATGGTAATAGTCATTTCACATAAACTGAGTTGATTAAGCAAAAGTCTTGTGACAAAAATTATATTAGGAACATTATAAAAATCTAATAAATCATAATACTTCATATAATTAAGAACATTTGAAGGCCAATAGTTTTGTACTTTTACTAAAGTGAAAGTTTAAAGGAAGCACTTTAATATTTTACCTAGAGTATCTCTACTTTAACTCAAATACATGGTTTGTGTACTTTGTCCACCATTGTGGAGATGTGAACCATGAGTTCAAACCTTTAAGAGCTCAAATGTTCAAGCCATTTCATCACTGTGATGAGAAACTTAACCCAATGCAGTGGGAATAATTATAATCTTAGAATAATTATAATCTTTTGGAAGAAGCTTGTTCATCACTCAAATAAAGTTCCAGAGACTTACAGAATTAATACCAAGGTGTATTCAAATTGATCCAGAGGCCCAACACCTGACTGACATCTTAATGTGTTGCATTATGCAATTTGTTCTATAGTTTCAAATGACGGTTTCTTTTAAAGCACTTGTTAAAGCCTGTACTGAATAAAAATGTCACCAACAAAATAACCATCAATATATTACTAAAATAAAACCAGTTAAGTCTAACAGCTGAATGCAAATGTATCTTAATTGGTGCTTAACATGTGTTAAATCCTCCATTTATCCTCCTGTATGGATGAGTGCAGATTAGTGATGCAGATTTACATCGCGCTGACAGCAGAAACACAGCTGGAGACTGAGCAGAACCACCCAAGAGTCATTCTACCTCATTTCACTGCCTTGATACATACACACACCAACAACAACAGATGTCATACTCACAAAATAACTTTATGAGACTGTGTTTATGCTTGAAGGTTGTCTGGTCCCTTTGACCATCCTTTTTTTTTTTTGTTAGTTTGTTGTTGTTTTTTTGTGTGTTTAACTCTCAATGCTGGCAGAAAGAGCTGCAAGAGAAAAAAGTCCACCCTTGAACAGTATAGAACAGTTTAAATGTGTTAATAAGGAAACATCTGGAATGTGTTTAGTGATTTTGGTGCTAATTTGTTGGTTGCTGCTGCATATTCTTTATTCCTGTGAAAAATTAGTGACACATTTACAATTGTGCCTAAGCAAAATAGCAAGAGCTCGGAGTCCTCATTCACTATTTACCTGACTATGTAGTCTTACTGTGTGATGGCTTGGCTGATTATTGGTCAGCACACAAGATGGCACTGGCATTATTGAAGTAATGGAAATAAGGAGACTAAAGAGAGGAAGCACTGCTGCGTAGTTTGAATTCCCATTGGTTCCACTGAGGGAGGTAATCCCACCGAGTTCAGGTATCACCAGGTATTTCGAATTGCATTATGGTTAATACATGATCAAAGTGAAAATGCACTAAAACCTCACTGAAAGTGGTTAAAGTTTAAAACGTGGAAAGGTCAAATGCAAGCCGTTTAAATCACGTTTCAGAATTCTACATTTCTTGTTGTTTTTTTATTTACGCAGTTTATTGTTTTTAACATGTGTGAATTATACTAGCCACTATGTATTCTTTAGCGTTTTTTTGCATGCGCAAAACAAATCTTATTAATATGTTCCTGTGGGAACTCAGATTTGAACTATGTTTCACACGTGGAAAGGATTGCATTATTTTGGATTGGTATGTGTGTGTACCAAACCGAAAGCCCTGTACCGCAAAAATCTTGGTTCGAATACCGTAACACCCCTAACATACTGTATATGTATATATTTATCTCTTTCAACACATGGAATTTCAGACATCAAGTTCATGGCTGGACATTTTTCTCGAATGTGCAAACCTCTGGCGTTAGGTCAAGAGATATTCAACACCAGGATTGGTTTTCATAAAATGGTAAATTTGATCGCATTTATCTGCAATAAGAGCTTTCTGGTGACTACAGGAATTTTTGTTGCAACCGCTGACTACTTAGCAACTCGTCTCAACTTGCCCAAACCTGGTAACCCTCCTAAGTCTTACTAAAACATCAAGAAAAGCTACACAGTACTAGATTGTTGTGTTTGGGTCAAACCAAGTCATCATAAAATGAATTGGAGGAGCCAGGGGACAGTTTGCAGATTGTTGATTGCTGCATCACCACTTTTCTTATGTTTAGAAAAATGTAATTGATTTAGGAAAGAGTGACTTAATATTTCGAGGGGGACAAGAGGAAGTATAGAGGTATAGGGCCTCCGTAAAAAGGGTCTGGACTTGCCCATGATTGATGATGAGGCAGGGGCATGGCATTATTTATTGAGTCATTTGGCCCAAGAGGAGAATTTAATTGAGTGGTTGAACACAAGGATGTGTGGCTGGACATGATTAGGTGCTGAGTACCCACTTAATGTGCGGCCAAGAACTAAACAGAATGAGATGGAAAAAATCTAAGGAAAGAGGAAAATGTTAGTGAGAAAGAAATGATGATGAGGGGGAGTGGCAGTGATTGGTTCAGCCCATTTTTTTTTTATAGCATTTCAATGTATGACAGAGGCCTTGCTACAGCAGTAAAGTGCTGTACACACAGCTCCTAAACACCCTCTAAACTGTGGTCAAATCCAACCAAGCCGAATATTTTACTAGCACATAACAGTTTCATTAAAAGTTGTGCGCAACGTTTTTACCCTGATTGTATTTCTTAATATAAACAGGTAATGTGGGTTTAAACTTTGATTTTTGTTTGTTTTTATTTCCAATTGTATCCAACTATTCAAAAAACCTTTTAAATATGAATGAAGATGTAAGTAAAGATATGAACAAGCATAAGCAAAGATATGAGCACTCAATTTAAGTTTAGCGATTCCTACACATTGGTTTATGCCAATAATTATATCAGCAATGATGTGCTAAAAGTCTCTCTTAAATATGTATGCATAAGCAAGAACCATTCAGCAATACAGAATAACAACTGCTGGTACAGTTCTTTGAATAAAAGCCTCTTTCATTATAGCAGATGTGCTAATCAAAGCACGGATTTATGGGTTGTGGAGTGTGACTGATCTCATTAACCACAGAACACAGTTCACTGCAGACTAATTGAGTCATAATTTACTGTCTGTAAGTTTGCAAAACATATTTTCACTCACAATATCACCATTGTTGGGACTGATGACTTTTGTTCTTGAGCCAATGAAAGCAGACAGATCATCTGGCTAACGTGCAGCTCGGAAAGGAAAAAAAAGACATCAGCATTTCCGTCTCTATAGCCCTGGTTTATGTACAGCCTCTTTTAAGAGATGACACACATCTTTTAGCTTTTATGTCCTATTAATAACCTTGTATGAAATATCTCCATTTGGTATTCTAAGTACCACTTTATCATAGAATGTATAGTCCCTGACAGCTTGATGCAATATTATTTACAACAACTGAAAAGAAAAGGGTCATGCAGTCATGAATGCATGAAGACAAGCTGTAGTGTTCCACAAAATGAACAGAGTAGCTAGTGTGAAAGGGATCGAGTCCTGATAGAATCTCCCCTATGTTCTCAATTCTCCTACGCATTGGAAGAAATAGAGCAAATTCTTGTGAGGTCTAGCCCTACGGAGATTTCATTCATGGCTCTGTGTTGATTTTGTGCTATCAGACCCGCATGGGTGTGTGATAAGACATGGGAATTTGGACTGTATAAACTCTCTGTGATCTCAGGTAGTGTCTCTCAGGGATACCAAACTGTGGCACAGGTGCCAAAAGTCTTTTTCATGAACGATGGTATAGACATTTGATTAATATGTACTTGTAAGTACAATGGGATTTTTTGAGGACATTATAACACAGTAAGAAACAGTAGAAATCGTGCATATTTATGCCATGAACTAAACTCTTCATCAAAGAAATGATGACTAGTCCAGAATGTAATCATCTTCATCTTTATCCTGATAATGGTCATGGAGGATCCAGAGTCTGTCCTAAGAACACTGAATTTAAGGTTGGGAAAACACCCTGAATGGGATTCCAGTTCAACGTTCACATCACCATACACACTTTAAAGTAGTAAAATACCATTTTAAAGCTGTAAGCCTAAAGCTGACAGATTGCTGGTCAACATCTTTATCTCATGGAAGAACTCAGGTTGAATTTCAGGAAGTGAATTTGATTGTGTAAAAGAGTTCTCCTAAAGTTCTACTAATAATGACCTGGATTGCAAGTCTTATATTTAATTCATTTCAATTTAATTAAATTAAATTTCTATAGCGCTTTTCACAATAGAATTTGGCTCAAAGCAGCTTTAAAGAATGTAAAAACTAAATTCACTTAGATTTCAATTAATGTGTATTTATCCCCAATGAGCATTTCTGCAGTGACTGTGGCAAGGAAAAACTTCCTTAGATGGTATGAGGAAGAAACTTTGAGAGAAACCAGACTCCCAGGAAAGGAAAACCCAACTTAATTTGGCTGACAAGAGTGTGATTATAAATCATTAAAACACCAAAGAGTGAGAATTTCATGTGTGATAATGACTAATGTCCTTTCTACAGTTTTATACAGTCAGATGGAATTGTGAAACTAGGAGCTCCTGAGCAACTCATGAATTAGCTTGGCATTTTAGTCAACACCAACTCCTCCATGCCAGACCCAATGTCAAATGTAAATGAATACTTGCAAATTTAATGTGAAATAATGCACATTATAAAATCATTATTACCATCATGACTATTGGATGAAAAGAGTCTAAAGATACATTTTTAATGGCTCTAATTTAAAGAATAAGCAATACAAAACTTAACTGTATAAAGGTTGAAAAGACAAGTGCAATGGCAAGGGACAAGTGCAAGGGAGTCAAATTCTTGCATTTGACTCCCTTATTTTACCCAGACAAACCAAAGAGCTCTTTAGCTGAAAATGCCTAAAAATTAGCACCTGAAAGAGTCAAATAAACCATTCTACAGCTACACATTGTTTCTTCACAGTTGAATCACTAGCCTCTGGGGACTGAACTCTCAGCTTATCAAAGCAATTGGCCTGCGGCACCTGAGACATCTGTCTGCAGGACAAACATCTTGGTGAAATCTTGGCTCAGCAAAACTATGTCCACACTTACGCCCGAATAAGCTTTGTTTAGATTTTTCTGTCAGTTTAACAGTACCTGCTGCAGGATTTTGGTGAAGACAGTTAGTGCCATGGCTCTTGTGAAATTTTTGTATGAGCTTGCTACAACAGATAAAAATATTATTCAAAGACAGTCCTTTCTACTTTTTTGTGGTCAGCACTAGGATCTTATTTCACTTGCCCGAACCTGGTGAAACCTATGCTGGAGGTTTGACAGGTGTTTCTCACAGTTGTCACTAAAGATGGCCAACTCAACCACTGCTGTCAAATCCAGAGTTCCTCAAAGTGGTTTAAAAGCCATCCACTCATTAGCCTCCAGGGCTGGAGACACCTGCAACTACCACTTATTCCAGTCAATCATAATAATACATTTTGCCAGTCTCTTTGTCATTTCTCAACATTCGGTACAGATTTGTAGAGAAAACCTCTCCAAAAGTCACTGCAAAATTTGATGGTCCTATTATTTTTGGCACAAGCTCAGTCAGAATGCATTCAATTACTCAAGGTTCAGTCTTCCCCCAACAACTTCATCGTTCAAAATTCGTTTAAATGAGGCCAACATGGTTGGGTTAATGCAAATGTTTTACATTTAGACAGTATTCATTTTCTTAGCTTCCACCTGATATTGAATCAATTACTGTGGTCCTCTATTCATCATCCCGACTAACGATTTCAGTAAAACATTTAAATTCCTTAACGTTTATGGGTTTTTCCAAAAGGGTAAAAAAGATGAAGAGTATAAAATTTGACACCATAAACCAAAAACCTATATAAATAAAAACTATATAAAATGAAAACACATGATACCTTACAATCACTGTGGCAATGTAAAAAATGAATAACCAAATCCAAATGTCCCACATTTCAAGAGTTTCTGTTATTTGTTACAATCAGTTGTAATAAAAATTTATCTGTCAAACGCCTCTTTGTCTTCGCTCATTATGCCCTGTCAAGCTTAATGAGGGTAATCTGGAAAACGTATTGTCTTTCTGTAACTTTTTATGAATTGAGGTCATTCTTGGGACAGTACAAAGACACAATCTGACAAGGTAGTTCCAAATGGAGCCTCTGTCAAGGAGACCGTTAATGCATCTAAAGTGTAATTATGTGGTTTGTTTGACTATTATCATGTCAAACTTTATTACAAAAGGGAATTTCTGGAAGCACATTTGGAGTGCAAGGAGAAAACAGATATCTGTCTCTCCTTAGGTCATTCATCCTTTTGTAGGAAAAATGTATTGGAATCAATCTTTCTGTATGTCATCAGTCACAACCTGAATTGATGCAAGAACTGCTTAAACTCTTAGACTGTTTATTTAAAGTGTTGTAGATTTACTATGTGACACAAAGCCTGTTTATTAGGAATGTAGAATCAAGGTCCAACATACCTGAATCATATAACAGCTTCATCATGCAGTTCAGTAACCTATGGTGAAGAAAGATGGTGTCACACAACGCAGTGATTTGTGAAATGTGCTGTGATTTAAGATGTGATCACTGATAGAAAATGATAAATTGCCCATAGATGACCCACACTTCTAACTTCATTCTTTCTACATACCTCTGGGATATTATGGGAATGAACTCATTCGAATCAGACTTCCAAAGAACAGCCATAACTCAACCCTGATAATATAGTATCTAAGACATGTTATGGCAGACAATACAGTTAGGCATCATTTGGCTAAACATTGATTTGCCACAGAGGTACAGGTTGCTTTTGTCTCATTTTTTTTACCCACAATAATGTAAATGTAGCTGTTTAGAAATTGACCTATAACAGATTTGTCATTGTCATAACTGGCACAAATCTCAATAAATGTGGTTTTCTCTCTGGGATGTATCGCCTCAAATAGTAAGCTTTATTTCATTCATATTGCACATAACCATCAGTACAGGCCAAAGACGACTAACTGTTTAGATATATAGTTTCTCATCAAGACATTTTAATGCAATACACAATATCACCAGTATATTATGTTTATCAAAACTGTTCCAATTTCTGTTTTTATGTGTGCAGTGATTCTGATCAAATCCTAAACTGTTACAGAGGAACAATGAAAGGTCATTGCTACTAAGAAAGGCAAGGCTTGTTTTTAAATGCATATAGAGCAGAATCTTGGGAAATTTGAGAAAAATCAAGAAAAAATTTTTTAGTCTGCACAAATCCAACCTTAACTAGTATTGGCCATTACCATTCAAAAGTCGATATATTGTTGTTAACCTGAAGGTAGAAAAAAGATTTCACCAGTGGCAGGCTGTCAGGACCTTCTCTGCTGGCCTAAACATCAGAATCACTGAATTACATTTTAATATATTTTTTTCCATAAATATGTATTAACTGGATTTCTTGCTATACTAATGCCATTCATTTATGCTGCATGAGATACCGGTATTCAGTGCTCTGTCATTTGTGTTTGTCTATAATATTGATGGTTTTTATATTGGTGGCGTCATAATGATCATATTTTGAAGTGGATTAATTCAGGTAGAACAACACTTAAGGCCTAGGTGTAAAAAGCACAACCGGCCACTGGATTACACCAAGCAATATAAGCAGTGAAAAGTCATGAGACCTCAATGATCGAAAGAGCCAAATCTTTTTAGTGAGTCATTTGCTTATGCTCGGTGTGATTTAATTTAATTCCACTTATTCACAAAGAACCCCTGACCTCGTGCTGGCAGGCTTCTTGAAAAACCTAATCAAAATGCAAAACGTGAAAAAAACAGTGAAAAACAAATATGGCGCATGTTTGACGAGACAGGCGTAAATAAATCGTGTGGCAGAGGTTGATAAAAAGGCTGCAGAAAGCGGATGAATGCTTTCTTGTGCCACCAAATATTAGCCAGCGCAAGCACGAATATTAGCACGCCCCGTGCACGCGGCCAAGTCGCAGTGATTGATGAGGCTCCGGAGCCAGTTTGCACTCAAACAGTGCGCCGCATAGCATGGAGCTACTGCGCGCAAGCAATTGAGCCGACATGACTAACACTGCCGTGCATGTGCGTTCTCATTAATAGACAGTGTCTTTTCCAAGGATAAAGATTACATGGCTTTGACAAAAATTATATATATATATATATATATATATATATATATATATATATATATATATATATATATATATATATATATATATATATATATATATATATATAAACCCGATTCCAAAAAAGTTTAGACACTGTACAAATTGTGAATAAAAAAGGAATGCAATAATTTACAAATATCATAAACTTATATTTTATTCACAATAGAATATGGATAACATATCAAATGTTGAAAGTGGGACATTTTGAAATGTCATGCCAAATATTGGCTCATTTTGGATTTCATGAGAGCTACGCATTCCAAAAAAGTTGGGACAGGTAGCAATAACAGGTAGCGGAAAAGTTAAATGTACGTATAAGGAACAGCTGGAGGACCAATTTGCAACTTATTAGGTCAATTGTCAACATGATTGGGTATAAAAAGAGCCTCTCAGAGTGGCAGTTTCTCTCAGAAGTCAAGATGGGCAGAGGATCACCAATTCCCCCAATGCTGCAGTGAAAAATAGTGGAGCAATATCAGTAAGGAGTTTCTTAGAGAAAAATTACAAAGAGTTTGAAGTTATCATCATCTACAGTGCATAATATCATCCAAAGATTCAGAGAATCTGGAACAATCTCTGTGCGTTAGGGTCAAGGCCGGAAAACCATACTGGATGCCCGTAATCTTTCTCAGACGGCACTGCATCACATACAGGAATGCTATAATGCTGTAATGGAAATCACAACATGGGCTCAGGAATACTTCCAGAAAACATTGTCCGTGAACACAATCCACCGTGCCATTCCCCGATGCCAGCTAAAACTCTATAGGTCAAAAAAGAAGCTATATCTAAACATGATCTAGAAGTGCAGGCGTTTTCTCTGGGCCAAGGCTCATTTACAATGGACTGTGGTCAGACGAATCAAAATTTTAAGTTCTTTTTGGAAAACTGGGACACCATGTCATCTTTACTAAAGAGGATAAGGACAACCCAAGTTGTTATCAGCGCTTAGTTCAGAAGCCTGTATCTCTGATGGTATGGGGTTGCATGAGTACGTGTGGCATGGGCAGATTACACATCTGGAAAGGAACCATCAATGCTGAAAGGTATGTTGAAGTTCTAGAACAACATTTGCTCCCATCCAGACGTCGTCTCTTTCAGGGAAGACCTTGCATTTTCCAACATGACAATTCCAGACCACATACTGCATCAATTACAACATCATGGCTGCGTAGAAGAAGGATCCGGGTGCTGAAATGACCAGCCTGCAGTCCAGATATTTCACCCATAGAAAACATTTGGCGCGTCATAAAGAGGAATATGCGACAAAGAAGACCAAAGACAGTTGAGCAACTAGAAGCCTGTATTAGACAAGAATGGGACAACATTCCTATTCCTAAACTTAAGCAACTTGTCTCCTCAGCCCCCAGACATTTGCAGACTGTTACAAAAAAGAAGAGTGGATGCCACACAGTGTTAAACATGGCCGTGTCCCAACTTTTTTAAACTGTGTAGATGCCATGAAATTTAAAATCAACTTATTTTTCCCCTAAAATTATACATTTTCTCAGTTTAAACATTTGATATGCCATTTATGTTGTATTCTGAATAAAATATTGAAATTTGAAACGTTCACACGTTCACGTTTTATTTACAATTTGTACAATGTCCCAACTTTTTTAGAATCGGGTTTGTGTGTATATACAGTGAGGAAAATAAGTATTTGAACACCCTGCTATTTTGCAAGTTCTCCCACTTAGAAATCATGGAGGGGTCTGAAATTGTCATCGTAGGTGCATGTCCACTGTGAGAGACATAATCTAAAAATAAAATATCCAGAAATCACAATGTATGATTTTTTAAATATTTATTTGTATGATACAGCTGCAAATAAGTATTTGAACACCTGAGAAAGTCAATGTTAATATTTGGTACAGTAGCCTTTGTTTGCAATTACAGAGGTCAAACGTTTCCTGTAGTTTTTCACCAGGTTTGCACACACTGCAGGGGGGATTTTGGCCCACTCCTCCACACAGATCTTCTCTAGATCAGTCAGGTTTCTGGCCTGTCGCTGAGAAACATGGAGTTTGAGCTCCCTCCAAAGTTTCTCTATTGGGTTAATGTCTGGAGACTGGCTAGGCCATGCCAGAACTTTGATATGCTTCTTACAGAGCCACGCCTTGGTTATCCTGGCTGTGTGCTTTGGGTCATTGTCATGTTGGAAGACCCAACCTCGACCCATCTTCAATGCTCTAACTGAGGGAAGGAGGTTGTTCCCCAAAATCTCGCAATAAATGGCCCCGGTCATCCTCTCCTTAATACAGTGCAGTCGCCCTGTGCCATGTGCAGAAAAACACCCCCAAAGCATGATGCAACCACCCCCATGCTTCACAGTAGGGATGGTGTTCTTGGGATGGTACTCATCATTCTTCTTCCTCCAAACACGTTTAGTGAAATTATGACCCAAAAGTTCTATTTTGGTCTCATCTGACCACATGACTTTCTCCCATGACTCCTCTGGATCATCCAAATGGTAATTGGCAAACTTAAGACATGCCTGGACATGTGCTGGTTTAAGCAGGGGAACCTTCCGTGCCATGCATGATTTCAAACCATGACGTCTTAGTGTATTACCAACAGTAACCTTGGAAACGGTGGTCCCAGCTCTTTTCAGGTCATTGACCAGCTCCTCCCGTGTAGTTCTGGACTGATTTCTCACCTTCCTTAGGATCATTGAGACCCCACGAGGTGAGTTCTTGCATGGAGCCCCAGTCCGAGGGAGATTGACAGTCATGTTTAGCTTCTTCCATTTTCTAATGATTGCTCCAAAAGTGGACCTTTTTTCACCAAGCTGCTTGGCAATTTCCCCGTAGCCCTTTCCAGCCTTGTGGAGGTGTACAATTTTGTCTCTAGTGTCTTTTGACAGCTCTTTGGTCTTGGCCATGTTAGTAGTTGGATTCTTACAGATTGTATCGGGTGGACAGGTGTCTTTATGCAGCTAACGACCTCAAACAGGTGCATCTAATTAAGAATAATAAATGTAGTGGAGGTGGACATTTTAAAGGCAGACTAACAGGTCTTTGAGAATTCTAGCTTATAGACAGGTGTTCAAATACTTATTTGCAGCTGTATCATATAAATAAATAGTTTAAAAATCATACATTGTGATTTCTGGATTTTTTTTTTTTAGATTATGTCTCTCACAGTGGACATGCACCTACGATGACAATTTCAGACCCCTCCATGATTTCTAAGTGGGAGAACTTGCAAAATAGCAGGGTGTTCAAATACTTATTTTCCTCACTGTATATATATATATATATATATATATATATATATATATATATATATATATATATATATATATATATATATATATATATATATATATATATATATATATATATATATAGCACCAGTCAAAAGTTTGTTTTATTCTTTTTAACATTGTAGAATAATACTGAATTAATTGAATGGAATATGTTTTATATTTTAGCCCCCGAGATTGCAAAAGTACACATTCTTCAGATAATCAGAACTTCAGATAAGTTCAGATACTCATGTTTTAAAAAGACTTTGGTAAAAAGGTAAGTACTGACTACACTTCTTGTTGCCTTCTGCCTGGCTCATTGTTAGCTTCATAGGCTAGCCTAGGCTAGAGAAAAGAAAGTACATAATTATTAGAAATGAAGGTCAGTCAATCTTGGTTAGACGTACAGAGGGTGAACAGACGGTTCCTGAATGTGTGGGTTTCACTGAGAAGCATGGGGGAAGAGGTGTCTGCACTTAGTGGAACCATCATATGTTTTGCAGCAGGACAATGACCCCAAATACACCTTTAGGTTAAATAAGAGTTATTTGTTTAAAAATGAGAGTGATGAACTGCTGAATAAGATGGCCTTGGCCTCTGCAATCACCAGATATAAATCCAGTTGAGATGGTTTGCGATTAATTGGACCAGTAGAGTAAAGAAAAATCAGCCAACGATCACTTAACACCTATGGGAACTCCTTAAGATTGTTGGAAAAACCATTCCAAGTGACTACCTCATGAAGCTGACTGAGAGGGTAGCAACAGTTTGCAAAGGTGTCATTAAAGCAAAAGGTGGCTTTTTTACATAGACATTTTTAGTAGGCTGTCATGGATGTTTGTTGTCCTGTTTGCATAAACATGATTTGAATAGACAGGTGTAATTCAAAATTTACACCGTTTGTATACACACACACACACACACACACACACACACACACACACACACTTGTGTACATACACAAACAAAACACATAGACAGGACTAGTTTCCATCCGGTGACAAGCTTTCATTCCCATTTTCTCCAAACTAAAGTGACTGACTGTGAAAATGGTGAAATAGCACACGGAAAAGTGTTGCTCTCATTATTTAAGCTAACATTTGCAGAGCAAACATACACGGTGTTCGTCCACAAACCTTGCCTTGTGTGCCCTGTGTTGTTTTGTTTAGCCGCAATCTGACACTTTAGAGAAACAATATTTAGATTGCGGTATTAACACCAATACCGCTACCGAATATGTCAGCGTGTACGCGGCTAATTTGTGTGCAGTGCTCGGGAGTTCAAAAGTCAAATGATGTAGATAAGTGTGCGTGAATGAGGAATTCCTCTCTGGGTTCAGCCTGAGGTTTGCTTGGTCTTATCATCAGTCATTGTCTAAAACTCTCACTGCGCTGTGAAATAGTTCATTCACATTTATTTATGTCCATCAGCAAAGCTGTAAATTCCAAGCTGCTCTCATTAGCAAAACTGTCCCTGCCCCCCCACCCCTCACTCTCTCTTCCTGTCTCTCCCTCTCTCTGTGGATTTTAATGTGGCTTTAAAGGCAGTGAAAGCTCTTCCTCAGGGAGCTTGTGGTCCATGTTGCTCTAACATCTGAAGAGAGGCCTAATGGGTAAGCAAACACACTCATTACCTTCACCGCCAGCCCAAAGGAGGACAGCATATGTGTGAATGTGTGCGACTTTATGCATGCTTGTATGTGCACACATGTTCGGCATTTGTTTGCCGTGTTCTTGCACTCAGGCCTGAGGCACAATTTGTGTGCAATTGTTCATTTGCATGACATGCTATTCCTTAAAGCAAGTGCATGTAGAAGAGAAAATAAAACCACATCGGCTTTGGGATTTCACAATCCATAAATGCATACTTGTTCTCTCTCTAATTTCAGCTAATTTTGAGCTTGGAAATTGATCTATTTTTGTATGCAACAAGTCACGCATGTAATAACTCGATTCTCACCCCTTTTTAGTTAACACTTTTATCCCGGTCATCGTCTCAGTGGATCTGGAGGGTTTCCTCGGATCACTGGTGAATGAAGCAGGAATACACCCTGTGTACAGTAGGTAGCAACTTCTGACACCCAGAAACAATTCACAAACAGCATCTAGACAACTTCTTTGCATGTTCAACAAAGGCAGAGGAAAGCCAGAGAACCCTGTGAAAACATGTGGACATTTTACTACGTGAAATGTATTTAATAAAAAACAAATAAAGAATGACATTCAGTAAATAAAGAACAAGCAATGCATCTGGATTTCATGCTCATAAATCAAGAGAAAAGCTACGCCTTTTTTCCTCACTTTAACCATTTATAACTGACGACTTTTCAGTCGTGACACCTTTTTGATTACCGCCATTAGGGTTGATTGGGAACTTCTGTGCAACCTAAAACAAAACGCCTTTTCTTTTCTTTATTTTTATTTTTTTTGCAGGCTTTATTAAATCCTTCATTGTAGACTTATATGGGAAAGAAAAACCTGAATGAATTATTTGATATTCTGCCCAGTTCCTGTCAGGGCACGCAGGATTAAAATTGTGCAGGAAACTGTTTGTTGCCCATTTATCTTCCATTTATCTTGTTCCAGCAGCCTGGTTGTTTATAAAATACGCTTCCAAAAGCATATTTCCAAAATGTCACCATAAGGGCTGCCAGTGGATGAGTTCAACTATCCATTAAAAATGTGATAACTCATGCTGTATTTAAACTATCAACTGCCCACCGTTTTTCAAAATATGTCTTTAGATTTGGAATATCAGCCCTTCCTGAAGTTTGTCCAATTAGTTGACAAATATGGTCTCTTGCTCTGTGTACAAGACTTGTAAACAGTTTTCCATGTAAGTATTCATCATGTCAAAAACGGTCCATATTTAATTTGTTTTATGCACTCTGGGAGCCCTTTTCTTTCTCTGTCCATATAATTTCCTTTCTGATGTTTATATCAGAAGAAAATCAGGAAGCTAATGACCAGAGAATGACCATAACATAGCATAAAGCCTCTGTAGGCCACTCTCAAGAGATCAAGGTCATGGTTCTTGTGCATTCTGCCTCCTTTACACAGATTTTTACGGTCTATGCTTTTGTAAACCATCACATACTTTCTAAACTCCTGTTTCGAGTCTAGTTTTCTGCATGCATAATCCTGATTCTTTTCATCAAAGAGGCATTTTTGGGATGTTCCACTTTTATGCTAGCTTGTGCTCAATTATGTGTTGTCTCAATGTTTTATTTTACTTTGGTCACAGATTTCTGGGAATAAATTTGACCTGAAATAAGGGCTTGGGTTTGACATAAATGAGTTGTGGTTGTAAGAATATCAGATTCACTCAAATTCATTCAATCATTCATCTTTTGTAAGTAGGTAAGTAACGTGTTCAGAATCACATACCTGAGATGTGAGATGACAATGTTACCTTCTGAAACACATACAGGAGTTATGTAGCAAAATGTATACAGTAAACAGTTTGAACCTTTTTAGAGGGTTATGTAATAAATATTCTTGCATTTTACATATTTTCCTTTCATTCTCTAGGTTTGCTCCAATCTGCTTTAGTCACCCGTGTGTCTGAGGTCTGAGCCCTGTTTGCTTTCATTAAGAAATTTTTGTGAGGATTAAAACTTTCAGGTTTTTTTTTTTTTTTGGGGTGGGGGGGCATGCTGTTCTAAGCGGGTTAACAAAATGTCTATCTTTAGTGTAGCAACATCTCTTTTCTGTCCTACGATCTTGCCTACAACGGAGATAACTGCTTCTACACTAGCTGAATTCAAATCCATGCTTAAAACTCATCTTTTCCCCTGTGCTTTCCATGGTCTATATTTGCATTTATGTTATTTGTTTTATTTTTTTTGCTTTTTACTATTATGTTCAACACTTTGGCCAACCAAGGTTCATTTTAAATGTGCTTAATACAAAGAAATGTAATTTGATTTGATTAGATGGGATGAGATGGATGGATGGATGGATGGATGGATGGATGGATGGATGGATGGATGGACGGATGGCTAGGGAGAAGGAATGGATGAATGCTCACATGGTTCTCACAATGTCTACTTTTGGTGTAGCAATAAGTTAGATGGGAAAACCATCTAAGAACATCATGAGTGGATGGATGGATGGATGGATGGATGGATGGATGGATGGATGGATGGATGGATGGATGGATGGATGGATGGATGGATGGATGGATGGATGGATGGATGGATGGATGGATGGATGAACAGATGAATGGATAGATGGATGGATGAATGAGTAGAGAGGGGGAATTGATTAGTGCTCACATTGTTCACACAATGTCTACCTTTTGGTGTAGTAATAATTTTGATAAGAAATCCATCTAAGGACAACATGAGTAAATGTAGGGATGGATGAATGGGTAGATGAATGAATAAATGGATGGATGGATGGATGGATGGATGGATGGATGGATGGATGGATGGATGGATGGATGACTGCTCACCTGGTCATAAACTATATTGGTCATAAAGCAATGACAGCTTTCTCTCTTGGGAGAAACTGGTTCATCATTCATGGGTGCAGAAAATCTGGAAAGACTGGGAAAGACAGACAGATGCAGAAGTGCTCAATTACTCGTTATATTCTGTTGGTTATTTTCAAATTCAAACTTCATTTTTGTTCCTAATCCTTTTTCGCGATTATTTTTTACCCCACAGATGCCTAGAGCAGACCATACCAATACCATGCATTCAGATTCTCAGCATGATGTCCACAGACATCACAACCACGTCCCAGCCAGATGTTCAGATGTCAGACATACAGTTTAGTGTGTGAACTGACATGATACAGATGTGTTTGTGCTCAGTTGGCTCAATTTTCCCACTACGCATAAAAATATTTTGCTGAAATGATCGCTATTACAACTACTTTTGACCATAGATAAGTAAAAAAAAAACTTAAAGAATTACGAGTTTTCAGATATATGAGGTTAGATTTACCTCAGAATGGCATTGCATTTTATTGTTATTTATGCCATAAATAAACATTGCACACAGTTTGGCAGCATAATGACTACTCATCAAAGGAAAAATAAGTTTAGAGAAGTCCTCTGATAGGCTGCCAAGTGCCCCATTATATCTGAACCATGCATAAATTATATTGCTCTATGCTTTTTATTGTTTCAAGTAATATTTTCACTTCTGAATCAGCTGGAAATCATTTTATTTCTTTATAGTATCTATAGCTAACACACATAACTGTTCCTATATGTTATTTAAAGCTATGTTTAATAAAAAAAAATACCTATATTACCTATATACCTACAAAAACTTCAACATTTGTCTTAAATATAAGTATCCAGTCATAAAAATGACACCTTTAAAATGGACATAATAGTTGATAACAGTGGGGATGCAATGGGGATGCTTTAACTGTTGTATGCCCACTTCTAATCTAGTCTATTATTTAACATATTTAAAAAAATATTTTTTCAAAAAGAAGACAGATTCTTTAATAACGTGCTTAAAACAAAGGGAAATAGATATGACCACTATAATATGGCGTAACAGACAAATAGACAGATTAGACAGAGAGAGAGAGAGAGAGAGAGAGAGAGAGAGAGAGAGAGAGAGAGAGAGAGAGAGAGAGAGAGAGAGAGAGAGACTGGCAACAGATTAACCTTTTCATTGACATTCATTCATGAACACAAGTGACTCAGTAGCAACTTGCTGTGGTATAAGAGAAATAAAACACATCTAGACAATGAAATTAAAAGCCTCTGTTTTCCTCCCTCACAAAACTCTATTTCTTTTGAAGATCAGGACTCTTCTCATGTGGTTGTATCCCCAAGATGGCCGATTTGATAAGAGTCTTGCAAAACAAGTTCTTTTCTCTTCCTTTCTTTTATGTAAATAGTCCTGTTATACCCCTTTTGCTTTGAGAGAGGAGGGGTCCTGATGAATATTAACAGGCTTCGATGAGGCTGTTGAAGTTAAGCAGCGTGTGTTGATATTGCAAACACACACCACAATGTGAGAAACCACAGATTAGAGAAAGGTCCAGAGGCTGTGTCCTAGCACCTCACAAAACCACTCCTGCGCATGAACTCTCTTATCTGTTTCACTAACACACATCTTGATCAGATCTATCCGTTTCCATTCTGAGCCTTGAGGCATGGCTTGATCCTGATCAATCAGCATGTTGGGGTCAGCAGGGACTCATCAGTGGATCTTTGCCCTTTAGCTATGGGCTTTTTAACCACATTAAGTATTGATACACATTCCCATGTTGTTGTTTTTTTATGCTAAGTATCACTGGTTAGATGTAATTTAAAAAATGTTCCTCTGGTTTCAAATTCCCTCATCTTATCCAATTTTCAAAAACATTCAAACGAACAAAAAACTGAACTGAACTGCCATTAATATATTTTCTGCCAATAATATACTTAAGCATCTTAAGTGTAAGAGAAAATGGGAGAACAAATTATACCTGCAGTAACAGGAACTACCCCACATTTTTAGAAGTAACTATGTTTGTAACTATAAACTTTATTTAAAAAAAAAGCTTGATGTGTCAGTGCTCTTAAAAAAAAAAACTGATTTGGCCAACTTCTATGGTAGAAGAGTAATGATACGCTTTAAAACCTGTTATTAGTCCATGATATTCAATCCCACATTGGTCCACATTATACCACCCCATCACTGCTCGTTCTCCTTTTACAGCAACCGCATGTTTTTATTTACTACTTCACATAGACTAACACTATTTTTTGTTACCTGTGATACTCCATGATTTATTTTACTGTCTTCGTCATTTTGTCCTAAAGGTTTACACATTTTTGCACAGCTTTGTGCTTCATAAGCATCAAACAGCATTGCGTAGTACTGAATAACTAAGCCTTATGCGTGGGGAAAAAAGAGGAAGATCAATAATAGTTTTTAAGCTATTCAGTGTCAAAATGAAAACCAAATGAGAATGTTCCTGACATACTGCTCTTTATGATTTCTTCCAGTTCTACTGTTGCTGTGGACTACAGGCAGGTGTGTGTGCGATATCGGAGAGTGTTTTGGGTGGGATCAGGCAGCATGCCTCAGGACCACCATGCTAGGCTTTGTTCCTACGTTGGAGATTCTCCTCTCCTTTAATTACCCTGCATCACACCGGGCAACAAGAGATGTCTGTCTGACAAATGCCTCTCGAGAAACACGTCGTCTATAAACAACTCATCCCTACAGTCAGGAATGTACCGATGCTTGGGAGGTGGCTGGTTTTCAAAGGGTTAGCGCAGCGATGGGTTGTTTCATTTCCAAAACAGCTCTTTATTTACAGACCTCACTCCCACACAGTATTTATTTCTTTGCCAGTTTTGTTAATCACATTGCTATCCACCGCACTGCCGTCCACCATTATATTTTGCCATGCCCTAACACCACACTTCATTTGTATTATTTGTATTTGTATACTGCACATACACCATCAATAAAAATATCCAAAATTCTCTCTCTCTCATTTAACCTCTATACCTATGTTATTGTGGCAATGTGCCACACAGCACCAAAAGATCCAGAAGCTCGAACATTGAATATCTATCACAATCATAGTTTAGAATGGCATATAATCCTTTTTTTACCTAGCCTGAGAAGTTCAAATGTTATAAATTTATTGTGGCAAATATACAATGTTTCGATATTAAAAAAGCTTTAGTTGTTCTGTACTTTCCAACTCTAAACCTAAGTTGATGTATTATTGTGAGGTATGAATTGCTTGGTTCACACCTCTTAATTTCTCATCGTCCTGCTCATCAGCACCTGAGCAGAGAGTCACGATTCTCCACACACAGAAACCCAACAGCGTCCGAAAAACCTTGAGGCAGCTCAACAGTTCATTAAGTTTACATGATATTCAATAAGTACTTTTCCATTCTGCTGTTGTATGTAATACCAGTGTGGTCTGAGAAATAGTTAGGTTAATAGACTTAACATAATATTTTTAAAAAAAAAAGACAAAATGTCTTGGTAACTGCAGATTCTAGTACTTCATATGCCATGTTGTGCTTCTCCACTCTTTGAAGGACACATGCTTTTATATCCTACCATAGAAAAACAACAAGTGGGTAAATAATCAAAATGACAGCATTGTTGCTACAGGCCACAGAAGAGAGCCGTGTATCCAAAAATAGTTACCAATTTACAGTAATCCCTCGTTCCAGATACCCCCCAACTCTTAAAAATACCACCTGTATACCGTAAAATCCTGCGATACCGCGAAGAATCCGCAAAACGAAATTAGATATGTTCTTTGTGAAAACCCGCGTTACAGTGAGGCCGCAAAAGCTGAATCGCGATGTGGCGAGGAATTACTGTACAGACTGTAAGTTGTCTTTTGCAAAGGGTTTGTCTCAATGGGCTTGTACTCCAGTAACAAACCTTTATACTGTATACTCTATAATTATAAAATGTGGAATCATTTTTAAACATTTAAGTCTTGAAATGGGGTTCTCTCCCTCCCAGGTGCAGTAAAACTCCTTTTACTCGATGTGTTTACTGCTTTCAAGTCTGTTTCATCTAGTGTTTTTTTCTTTCACATGTGTAAAATGATTAGATTGGCAGAATGCAGCAGGGCTACAAATCACTGAGAAATTACAGTCACATTACTGAGCTGTGGAGAGCAGCGGCTAAGCTAATCCCTGCTGACAGAGTCTGAAAGGCTTTCTTGTTGTGGCACCCCATTCTGTGGCCTTAGACATCTTAAAAGTCAGAGAATATGTGTGCGTTCTGCTTTAATGGCATTAGGTTCAAATGTCTGCATTAAGGTTGATTAATCATCTGCAATTTGCCACACAGCACCAAAAGACCCCTGATCAGGAAGCTCTATCTGACAAACAGATCAGAATATTAAAAAAGCTTCGGAAAGAGCTTGGATGAGAAATACCATCAAGCATCAAATCTCAATCACAAGTATAGTTTTTATCCTTTGCAAATGCCATATAATCACCCCTGTCCTTTGAAATCAGCTCCAGATCTGGCACAATGCCCCAGAACCCCTCTAACCCCATCCTCCTCCTTCCACCATTACTTTTATCAAAGGCTTAGCCTGATTTGCAGACTATGCAGAAAATGTGATTTGAAAAAGAAGAGAGAGGGAAAGAAATGAAAAGGAAAAATGTGGAAAAGTCAGCGGAGTGTGCGACGACAAAGAATGGCGGCGCATCGGCAGCTGTGTCCAGCTCACGGAACGACAAAAGGACCACTGTGTTGAATATGAATAAGGGGTGAAATGTATAGCCCCCAAAAATAAAACCCAACAAAAATTCTTTATGTCAAAAAAAGACAAGAACAATATAAAAACGATCCCTGTTGCATTGTTCACTACCTGAAACATGCCATGTAGCAATTCAAGTAAAAAATATTGAAATACATGAGTATTTAGTGTACACAGTGCTTGTCTAAATAGAGCCACAAAATCCCTTCAAGTGCTTCGAAATCCTCCTGATGGCAGGCATGTGTGCACAGGTGAGAGTGCAAATAATTCATGTGCGTCATTATATGTTTTGCCCTGAAACTGCACTTGATCTCTGCTAAACATTCCACATGTAAAAAAGAAAAAATCATGTGATATATTTTTAACTGAAAAATGATACCACAACCCTTATATGGGGAACAAAAACTGAATATATATGTCCAAAAACACCAATCCAAACATATCATTTGGAAAAATCACAAAGAAATATAAGAATTGTGCTAAAATCTAAACAAACCATTTTGGAAAAAAATCGGCTAGTATAAATAAATGGATCATATGTAAATATCACGTGCAAAAATAAACCATGTGTAAACATCCCGTGCAGTACAATAAAATAATCTGTAAAGCAATGAGGTAAAATGAATAAAATGTGGAATATTAATCCGCTGTGTTTTAAAAATCAAAACCCTTGTTGTTATGTTGAATCACAACATGATTATTAAAATGTGTTTGTTTTTTTTTTTATTAGGGAGCATCATTATTAAACTGCACGGATTTTTTCGTTTTTTTTATTTGGAGAAATTGAAGCAAAACTTTTTCCACTTTTAATAAACTAAAGCAATCTAAAGCAAATAAAACAATCTAGGACACTGGCGTATTTAAATAAGGGGATGAGGGAAAATCAAAGTCGCTTTCAAAATATCCTCTTCAGTACTGATACACTTTTAGAAAAAAATGTTTAAATGTGAAGGTGATGCACCTGTGAGCAACCTGATCCATGGTGATGACACAGCAATGCATGCTCGACCGACAGAGAAAATGTGATGATGATCCGCTCTGTCACAACAAAACCCTGGACCTGTAGAGAGCACGCAGGTGTGTGATGGCCTCACATGACCTCGACGTAGCTTCAGGGAGAAAAAAAAGGCAAAAAAAAAAGATGCATTCCAGTCATAGTTGAGAATCCCTCAAACTCTGCTGTGTCTGGGCTACAGCCCAGACACATTTCAGTGATCAACTCCATTACGATTAACCCTTTAACTCTGTGGCTGTTATTGTTTCCGTAGAAACAGTTCATTCACAATTTTTGTATATCTAACATATCACACGATTAAAGCGTAATAATTTACAAAAAGTGCTGTTTAACAAACAATAATGTGTAATCTTTAATTAGGTAAGATGTTATGTAAGGAAATGTAAACATTTTTGGAAGGAGTCTCCAGTGTCAGTGCATTGTAACAGTCAGAGAGAAGGTTTCTCTTAAGTTTCTCTTTTTCCATTATTTTGGTCTGCTTTTTTGGTCTTCTTTTAGAAATGTGAAAATTATGAAACGGTATAGCGAAGTCATTCAAGGGTAACAATTTTGTGTTTTAAAATGTTTAAACCTGTTTTAATCCGTACCTATTTATCCCTCTTGCTTTAGTAGTTGTTAAAGAGAAGCTTTTGAAAACCCATTCCTGGATTTTTTTTATTATTTTGGCTAGTTACAGCAATCTCCAACTTGGTTGAAACAACATTTCTCTAATAGTACAACTCCTGAGTGTGTGAGAAGGAGCTGGTGTATTAGACTGTAAAGCATGGTGAGTAGGCAGCACTAAAAGTGCACTGAAGCGTAGAGGCTTCTCTGTCTCTGTCAATAGAAGCCTTGTTAAAAGTCAAGTCTTAGCCTTAACACCCCCACATGCCTTCCTGCCCTTCAGTGAACTCCCTCACACCTCTTAACCCCCAATTAAATGATCTGCTTTTTGCTTACTAATGGACTTTCCATTAACCCAGACTCTCTCTTCAGATTACTCTTGTAGACATACTCAAAAAACATTTATTTGGCATGTGGCGGCCTTTTTGTAATATTAATTGGGATTTTGTTACAAAAATTGGCTTGTGACAACTATTTTGTTACATTGATTGGCATGTGGTGGCCATTTTGTTGAATGAATTAGCATTTTTTTTTTACATTAACTGGCATGTTGTGTCCATTTTTGGTGGCCATTTTGTTGCATGAATTGGCATTTTGTTACATTATCTGGCATGTGGTGGCCATTTTTGGTGGCCATTTTGTTGCATGAATTGGCATTTTGTTACATTATCTGGCATGTGGTGGCCATTTTTGGTGGCCATTTTGGTGAATGAATTGGCATTTTGTTACATTAACTGGCATGTGGTGGCCATTTTTGGTGGCCATTTTGTTACATGAATTGGCATTTTGTGACATTAACTGGCATGTGGTGGCCATTTTTGGTGGCCGTTTTGTTGCATCAATTGGCATTTTGTTACATTATTTGGCATGTGTTGGCTATTTTGTTATACTAAATGGCATGTGGTGGCCATTTTGTTAACATGCGGTGGCTATTTTGTTATATTAATGATCATTCTGTTACATTATTTTCATGTGATGGCCATTTTATTACAGATATTGACACGTGGCAACTATTTTGTTGCATTAATTGGCATGTGGTGGCCATTTTGTTACATTAACTGGCATGTGGTGGCCATTTCATTGCATTAATTGCTGTGTTACTGCCATTTTGTCACAGTAACAGGTTCTGTAAATTGCCCCCTTTTCTCTTTTATTTGGAAGAATTGTATAGGAGTTTTTCAAATGTATTCGCAAAGGTATTTTGTAAACTTTGTTCGCAAAGTATTTTTTTTTCCTCAAATGAAATTTCTACAAGGAATGGAAAAAAAAAAAAAAACCTTCGTATAGTCTTTAAAAATGTAGTGTGCCCACTATCTTATGTTAACAATCTGATATTTGGTTGCATTTTGCGTTTAAATAGGTAACGTTTAAAATAAACAAGGTTGAACTTTTAGCAAAGAAGTTAGCAAATTACAAAATGTTTTTGACTAGCATTCTTGCCAATGAAACTTGTATAAATTTTGGAAGCTGCAATTTGGATAAAAGGGATGTACTTTTAGATTGACCCTTTCAAAGTCAGTCAGTGACACAGTTCGAAACAAATGAAGGAAAATGGAAAGCAGGAACTTACTTCCTTGTTAGCATGAAATTCAGGAACATTAGCTGAAGCAATTAGCTGTTGAACATGTGACTTGTGGAATGTTCTAAATATTTCATAAGGGGGAAAGTTGTCAGATGGGGTTTGAAGGTTTTTTCATTCTCATGAACTAATTATATGAAACATATAGGATGTTGTGAAACACATTTGACCCATGTTTAATAAGTTTTATACATACGTTTTAAACATAAATGGAATATCTGTGGAAAACAAATGGCACCACACAATGGAATCACCCACTCAGACTTCATATGTACTGCTCACTCATGATGTATTAAGATAAATAAATAAAAAAAATTTAAGTATACACCAGAAATGACTTGCAATTGCTGCATGTTTACCTGTTAAATAAACTTTCTTTCTGCTTCTCCCATTAAATATCACGTAGTAATTGTAACATGCTAAATTAAACAAAATGCATAATGTATCATTGTCGGCTTTTTATTTTTATTTTTTCATTTTAATCCAATTTTACTGAAAGTACTTTTGACCCAATCCGAACATAAGGGTTAATATATCAGTGAGTCCCCAGGCCCCTGCTGTCCTCCTGGTCATGTTTACCCAGGGTGCACTGCTCCCAAGTTGGCTGTAAATCGAGCTATGGCAAGCCAGCAGCCATTAAAATGGGTGATGGGTTTGACAGTAATTTCTCCACACAGCATGCCAAAGCTGGGCCTGAATGCATACTGCTAGTGCCCGTTAAACACACACACACACACACACACACACACACACACACACACACACACACACACACACACACACACACACTTCTGTGCCCAGGGAATGTCAAACACCATGCCCAAAGAACATGGTATCAATAGTATCTCTGTGTAATATGTGTGTACAAGAAAGAGTGTGTGTATGTGTGTGCATGTTATAGGGTCAGAAAGAGAGGGTTGGGGGGGGTATGTATGTGTCGTCTGTATGTGTATTGGCAAGATGTTTTTTAACACCACAAATCTCTTGATGAACGACGCTTCAGGATTTGGTGCAAAATTTTTCCCATGTTCAAATATACAAATCTTAAGTGTTTATGACTGATAATAATTTGTTATGGTCATAGCGAATAACACACATAGCCGATTGAGAAGACGGGGTCAAAAACTGGAACAGGAAAGAAGGAAGAAAGAGAAACAGATTGGTTGAGTTCTTGAATCTGATTGGTCAGAATTGTTTGCCGATTTATTTCTAATAACAGCAAATATGAAAAGTGCAAATCACTGGGTGATGCTGATTCACTTGTACGTTTAACATTCTGAGAAAGTCTTTCAGGGCGAAGGAGTACATCTTCTGTGGTTTCTTTGCAACATGACAAGCTTTTCTTTTGTCTGCTATTGGTTTGAACCTGTATCGTTCTTGTGTCTGTGTTCTGAGTTCTCAGATTTCTCTCACCTCCCATAGAACATCAATGTATTGGCAATGTATTACATGAATTGCCTCTAGATGCAAAAAAGTGTGTGTATATGTGTGTGTCCGCATGGTGGTCTGCAAGAAACATCCAGAATATCTTGCTCAGAGTTTACAGGATAGGCTCCAGATCCATTGCAACCCTGATCAGAACAAAGTGCGTACAGAAAACAAATAAAGGATAATCCTCTTTGTTTCTGTGTCAAAAATGTTAAATATTCAGGCTGGCGCTTGTGTCTGATGCATAACCATGACATGCCAAATATTTCTGTTTAGAATTATTCCCTGTGAATGTTCATGGGTCAGTCAGTGGATTCATGGCTTCATGTCTTTTGAACGCATCATCAGACTCAGGTTGGAAGGTTTGTGTGGGAACATAATTAGCAATTTTGGTGATTACAGTCAGAGATCGCATAAATCTGTGCTCAGGTGTGACCGTAAATAAGAAACACATGATAAAATTATCAAGGGTATATACACACACACACACACACACACACACACACACACACAATTACTGGAGTAATACTAAGCATATTGTCAGGTTCTCCACTGAGCTTGATTACTGTTTGGGCACAATATAAAGGAATTTCCCCGAAGGCGAGTTTGGGTTCTGTTTCTTAAAGCAACCAGCTTACTGTCTGTTTTGTTCCTTTTCCTGGATCTGCATCTGATTTGAGCTGTTTAAGGCAACTAATAAGCATGTCTGGTGACTCATTACATTTCTGTCATTTTATTCTGACCACCCTCACCGAAACCAAGCAGACGCTAAGCTGATCTGCTCACTCGAATGCTTTATTTTAAAGCTTAGAAACGAATCGGGCGCTACTGCCGGTGAGTCTCCTTTTCTCTGTCGTGACTCGTTTCACTGAAATCATCGTTCATTGGCTGAAATCTTTCAGGGGGAAAAACGGTAATAAACTGGGGGTTTAAGGTACAACCATGGTTCCTTGGGTGGCCTTTAATAACACATTGTCCTTTATAATGCAATTGAGTTTTTTTACAGTGGCGGACGAAGTACACAAACCATGTACCTGAGTTAAAATAGAGATACACAAGGTAAAAAGTACTCCGTTTAACTACCTCTTGAGTAAAAGTACAAAAGTATTTGCCTTCAAATCTACTTAAGTATTATTATTTTTAAGGCTATAATGTCCTATTATCACAAACTCCTGACTTAAATTTTTCACAACACCTGTGGCCTTAGTTGAAGTAGTTGAAAATAAGGTTTTAGGCTCATGATAATTTTAATGGAGATTAATCAATTTAATAGATTTGACTCATTAATATCATTCTAGTAATAGACTGGTGTGTTGAGAGTAACATTATTCTTTTCACATAAACTGAGTTGATTAAGCTAAGAGTCTTGTGACAAAAATGATAATAAGATATTGTTTTATTAGTACATGGTTTGTGTACTTCGTCAACCACTACTATTAAAAGGTTCTGCTTGCTGTTAAACTGACGCTGAACTGTATGTTGGTGATAAGTAGATACCACTAAGCGGCAGTCAAAACAAGTTCAAAACAGAGCGCGCTCTAACCTAATTGGTGGTTTGCTGCGTGCTTGAAAGGTTACGTTTTTTATCCACCCAAATGGAAATGCTACAGTAAAGTACAGAAAAACGAAAAAGCTTCTTAATACATAAATTACATTTAGTTTGTTACTGCCTACCACTGTTTTTTCCCCACTTTTATCCTTTATAGGCTTGCAATTTTATACTGATAATTATTTAACAGGGTTAATGGGTCAGTCATACTTTCACTGTTATCAGTTTAAGGATACACTTATACTGTACTTTGGGAAACACAGCTGTAACTTTTTTTTTTTTTGGTCTTGGAGGTTGGACTTTCTGCGTATATTGTTTTTCACTTTTTTCATTTACTTTTTAAATCTAATGGGCCGTGATCATTATCTTTAATGGTCTTGGCCTACATATATAAGCCAAGTACCGGTAGTTATATAATAATATTTAAAAAATGGTCATTTGCTTATCTTGTTTTACTCATTTTTTTAAAGTGATTCATTTTATTTTTTCCATTTTTTTATGACATGGTAATTGGATAAGCTGTGGTTCAGTATATAAATAAAAGCACTAGTACTAGGATTTCCTGGCTCTCTCCATGTCTGTGTGTTTAATGATGGTGGGATCTTCATCAATGGTTACTGTACCTAGTGTCATCGCTTCCACTCTCCCTCTACTTCTCTCTCTCTCTCTCTCTCTCTCTCTCTCTCTCTCTCTCTCTCTCTCTCTCTCTCTCTCTCTCTCTCATGTGTTCACGCTGGGGAATCTGGCAAGCTTTTGAACCATCAGTGGATAATCTCCCCCTTTATGTTCGGCGGGGTGTCAAGACCAGCCCTAGTTCTGGCTAATCTCACTGCTCCAGGACTTTTCTCCTAATCACCAATAGCACACCAAGTGTGATGACCAGGGTCACAGTCAGGTCAATGGGCTCCCAAGAGAGTGTAGGTGATGAGAAAAACAAGGGGGTAAAAACTTGCTTTAGGATTGAAAGCCATTGCCAGATTGGGAAAGTGTGTTCAAAAGGTTTGCGCTTTTGTTTTTTTATTTAAAGTTATAAATAAAGAATCATTAGCAAGTATTGAATATCAGTTTGTCTGTATTTATTCTGGAAAAGTAGCTTTGTGACAATGTCTACTGTTATACAAATACAGTAGAATTATATGGAAACATGACTACATGAAATCATGGAAATAATGAGTTAACTGACATCTGTTTTATCATTATAGGTGCTTACAATTACTTTGAAAAACATTGTATATAATCTTGTGTGGGTTGTACTACTAAAATTGAACAGAAAAAACTCATTTAGGACACTTTTACTTTAGAAAAATCTGGAAACCGTGTCCCAACAAAAAAAAATGTAGCTACAAAAGCAGGCTCTAAATACTTTAGTACTTAAATTTAGATTTTGGAAGCATAAATATTTAGTCATAAAAAAATTCCATACAGTGTTTGAGACTGCATTATAAAGTATGTGGTGTTCAGGCTTTCAGGTTTCATAGTGCTAATCTTTATAGCCTACATCTGATTTTTCACACAACCATCTCTTGAAATGGCCTTACATCTTTTATTTCACCAGTATACGTTTGTTTCAGGAAAGCGTATAGCCTTAAGATTTAAAGTTATAGTGGTGCTATAGTCCCAAAGTTCACGAAACTCTATATATAACCGAGTTTCTGTATCACATGGCACCACATTGAACGACTTTTAGCCACAACGTATCAGTTGCCCGTCCTTTTAATGTCTGACCTCCATCAAATAAAGGATCTACTAACAGGAATTAGTTTTCATTTTACCTTTTAATTTGGAAACATATCCGCTCTCGAGATGCAGAAACACAGACGGACCTTGAAAGCACTCTGTGGTGCTTGATATGAATCACGAAGACACCTATAATGCATTATAAGGCCGTGGAAAGGAGGCCGGTTACGTCTTAAACAGGGAGCATATTCTCAAACAAAATGCTTGTCTCTGCATGTTCTTTTGGACACCTGACCCACAAGCCTTGACCTGGTCTTCGAAGCAGAAGTTAAGTAGCTAAATAGACTTTGTTAAGGTATTATTATCATGATAACACACTGTTGGATCTTCGGGTCAGTTAGGAGAGAGTCTTTATTATGAGCAAAAAAAAAACATTTCACAGACAACTCATTATATACAGTGTATTGATATAAAACAAAAAGTATATAAGATCTTTATTTCTAATCAAAACAAAGCCTGTCTCAGGCTTGATACGCATGTTAAAAAAAACTGCCAGTACACGACCGAAGCACAAGTGTCTAATGTATTATTTTCTTCCACCAGCTATGTGTAAATCTGGTGTCATTACGAATCAAAAATATTCAACAAGAAACACATGAACAGGACATAGGTAAAAAAAAACTTAATACAATTCATACAAACTCAGAAATGCAGACATACAAAGGACACATACATTGTATGTGTTAAAGTATTAATGTATTTTTTCTTTTGTAAGGACATAAAAAAGCTAACTAACATCATTCACATGTTCAGCAGTCTGTTTAAATACCTTCTTTCTACAAAGTGAATTTACATCTTTTTTTTTAAAGTACAAAGTGCAAATACTATGGGGGTCCATCGCCGTTTGGTAGGGGCAGGAGCGCAACGAGACGAGGGACAATAATCTCAGCCTTGTTTTTTCACCGTGTTCTGCGAAAAGAAAGGAAACGAGATGTTTGACAACGAAAAATGACAAAGTTGTATATAATTTTACGGTTATTGATTTACGATGAAGAGATTTAAGAGTAATGCTCTATGATTTCGTTGGCGAGGTAGGAGCTTAAAATAGAATACTCAATTCCACACAAAAGGTGGGGGATTTTATTGGATTTTATTTAAAAAACAAATGGAGTCATTAAAATACCGCTTGTAAAAATTGAAGTAACTGTTACTATATTTCACTTGGCTTGCATTCTTACAAAAAGATGTAACACAGTAACGTGGTTCTTTCACTGATTTTTTTTAACTGGTTTGCACACACATTATAAACTAGAGCAAGTTAAGAATTCCAGATCTTAGAAAAGAAAGTGAAAGTGCTCTACAGTTAGACTGAAGTGCTTTCTATAACGAATATGTGTTATACTGTAAGTGACAACGTTGCCTAAAAGGGCATGCGGTTGTGAGCATGGAGCAGAAAGAGAAACAGCCGTTTACTCACTAGTTTACTGGAGGTTGTGCCATCGCTTGTTTTGGGCCCTGAGGAGAAAGCAATGGGAATGTTTTACAACCATTAGCTCAACAAACTCTCCTGAGGAAAATCTGTAATTATGTGCAATTACACAATTACACGCTTATTTGATGCAACCAAAAACGTAATATCATATCTGTCACGTTTACCAGGAATAAACCGATACTAGGAAAATTATTAAAGCGTTATCGTCTTGGTGTGGCCACCTACCGTCTTCCTTCATGACCCCAAGGCAGCCTATCAGCTCTTGTAGCGAGAGGGCCTTGTCGTTACTGATATCGCAGTATTCCACAAACTTCTTCACACACTTCTTTGGTTTGGACTTCTTGCGCAGCAAACGTCTAAAAGGCTTGATCTCCTTTTTGCCGATGTCACCGCTCAAGTTCTTGTCCAGCTGACTGAAGTACCAGTGCACCACCCGCTCTTCCAGAGTGTGGTTAGGGTCTGGTTCAGGCATTCTGTACAAAGAGAAAAGAGTGATTACTTTGTGTCCAAAGCCAATATAAAAACAATCTGAATATTACATATCCATGAGCATTTATGGTATTTTATAGTGTAATACAAACCTCTAATCTGTATAGAAAAGCAATGCTAGTAGAAATGAGGTTTTGGTTAATGGCTATGGTTGGCATGATGTTATGGATATTTCTACGAAAAAAGAGCTTTTGTAGAAATCCGAGTCTATGCGAGAATAACTGGACCTGTTATGTGACTAGAATTGTTAACTTCACCAGTCATTGATTTATTTTCCAAAACCTTTTTTTTAACCATACCAGAATATATAGTCATTTAAGACAAGTACTTTTTACTGCTTCACTTTAGAAATTGGATGAAAAAATGTATATTCATAATATATAAAAAAAAAAAAAAGAAAATCTCCAGATATAACAGAAAAGGTTTTTTTCGTTCCTTATTTCATTCATGAGTTCATTATTGAGGGCTACCTTAATTATCCAAAGAGCATTGAAATAATATTTGATCAGAGATTATATGGGTCTATAAAAATGCCGTACAAAGCCATGATTCAGTATTGAAGTTCAGAGAGAAAACAATGCAATGGAACCTTGCCCAGATGTCCTTGGGTTGTGTAACTGCAATTCAAAAAGCTCAGCACTGTTGCACTTTAAGTGTTTCACCTTCAAACCTTTCACTTTCAAAAATGCAGGTGTTTGCTTACCTGCCGGCAGCAGCTGGATCGGTAACTGCGTGCACCATATCCGTGGACAGCGCATCCAAAACGCTCGTCAGAAATTCCGATTTTTTGCTTCCTGGGCATCCTATAATGCAAAAAGATACATACAAGAGAACACTTTGTCAATGACAATGCAAATAAGTGATGTAATTATGCATCAAAGAAGAATGTGTACAAACTCCTCTGTATCACGGTAGTCGTTCAGATCATAGGTACTTAACGTGGCCCAATAAACCGTGTGTTAGAGGTGGTGTAAAAATAACAGACGTCGTACAGCTTTAACTGCAACGAAACACAACCAAAGTGGAATGGTTTAGAGGCTGCCATAAAGACCAGACCACCCCATCAAACGAGAGGAAGAGAAGACCTGTCAATCATGCGCAGTATTTTATAGGTACATGTAACAACAGCTTAGCAAGTATGGAAAAATCATGCATTTAGCTGATTGACATAAGTAAACACATAGGTAGCCATGTTCTTAGAAGAAAGAGGGTTTACTGCTGATAGGAAATGAATGCAGCAAACTTTTCCTTGGTACTGGTGGGAAACCATGATATATACTATATGTACCTGTAAATAGTTTTTTTTTCCTGAAATTGTAAATAGGTGCAGCTGTAAGGTACATAATTGGACCTAAAGTACTACAAGTTCCATACAGAGCCTGGAGATCTGTTTAACTATACACAACTAACTTTCTTTTCGACTTCTCCCGTTAGGGGTCGCCACAGCGGATCCTCCGCACGTTTGATTTGGCACATGTTTTACGCTGGATGCCCTTCCTAACGCAACCCTCCCCAATTTATCCGGGCTTGGGACCGGCACTAAGAGTGGCTGGGGATGGTTCCCTGACCGGGAATCGAACCCGGGTCGCAGCGGTGGGAGCGCTGCATCTTAACCACTAGACCACCAGGGGACCTCGTTTAACTATACACAACAACAACAAAAAACTTTATAGTTTGAATGAATTGATTTGGGTTAAGGTGGAACCAGAGCTTAAACTTGGATCCCTGGGCATGATGTGGGAATATACCCTAGATGGAATGCTTATATTTTGCAAAGTCTCTCTCTCTCTCTCTCTCTCTCTCTCTCTCTCTCTCTCTCTCTCTCTCTCTCTCTCTCTCTCTCTCTCTCTTTCTCTCTCTCACACACACACACACACACACACACACACACACATACACACACACACACACACACACACACACACCTAGGGGCAAGTTAGAGAAGCCAATCCACCTACTGGTTTGTAATTTTTTTAGAGGTGGGAGGATCCCAGAAATCTTTGGCTCTTAAGATCAAACTGGAGACCCTGGAGCTGTGTAACTGCAATGTTACACCAGCTGGAAATCTTTTTATTTATTTTGTTCTCCGTGGTACCTACAAAAATCTGGCCAATCATAGTTCGTAAAACCTCTTCTTTGGAATCCCTTTAAAGAGCCTTCAAAGTGTTATTGGGATTTTCGAACAATAATACACATAATTTCTCAGACAAGCTTTGAATCGAGAATGCTCATGAAACGAGAATTTATTATCACAGGCCAATGACTAAAAAAGACTATTTAAAAAACTAAGACTAGTTAAAGAAGATTTGACACATGGCTATCAACCATAGCAACATTAAAATACAACCACAGGCTAAATAAACACAAAGTGCAATGAGCCTAATTATCCTAATATGGTGGAAGGCTGCATCATTTCAGTAAGCCAAAGGTGCTTTTGCAGAGGGCGTATAGAGAGGTGGATTCCTCCTCAGGCTTTTCCTTTTTTCTCACAACCACCCTCTTTCTTCCTTTTCTACATCCGTCTACACATCCATCACTCTCTCCTCTTTTAGTACAACCTTCGCAGACGGTGCGTGGAGGGGAGGTGTGAAGGCCCGAGCGTTTATGACTAGTCCCCACGGCTACAGATTCTCTTACGCCAGAGATAATTGCATGGTACAGGCCTCTCCAACAGGTGTGTCAATCCGAGTCTGCTGTAAACACACAACCCTGATACCCTTCCACACATACAGGGAATGGCAAAACACGGCTTAACAAACGAGGGGAGTACAGGCCTTGCATGTTTCTTTGCTTTTTGAGAGATTCTGCAAGACTTTATAGGGCTCAAGCTTGGGTTTTAGTTGGCTTTCATGGGCCAAGATCCAATAAAAGATCTTGCCCACCTGTTCAAGTGGGAGTCAGAGCTGCATTTTTCTTTCTTCCCTTTGAAACACATCTAGTCACTCCCCCACCAAGAAATCCATCCCTCATATCACTAGGGATTTACAGTGCTGGCAACCAGCACTCGGCTCATAAATTTTCAATATAAAGTGTGTTTTTTATTTTTTTCTAAAAACAGTACATCAAAGCTCCGATCTGTCACGAAATGTTCATTAATTCTCCTGTTGAACTGCAGTCTCTGAAATAACTACATTTATTTCATGATATACATCTTATTGGTGGAACGACAGATTTTATTGTAATGTGTAGTTAGCTCATTTGCAAATTCTCTCCATCATAGGTTTCAAAAGCACTTCTATGAATCAATTTTGATAAAATCGAATTTGGAAAGGAGCGTATTTGTTAGAGTGTAGTTTTTACTGGAGTATCTCTGGGAGTTCAGGCCCATCCAAATCCATTATGTCTTTAATTTTTGCATGCGTCGAGAAAGATCAGTGTCAAAATAACCCCAGTTAATAAATCCCCATCCCAATTGACATGCTGGTAGGAGTTCTTTTATGCACTGTGGGAAGTGCAGAATCAGAAGGAATCCAAATATTGGCCAAAACAGAACAATAAATTATAGACGTTCAAAAAGACGTGTCCAAGAGAAGCCTTCACACATTTCATGCACATGCAATCTTATAATGATTATAATTTTGCAATATTGTAATTAGAATAAAGTGTATGTAATAAAGTGTATATAATAAGCATGTTTTTTTTTTTTGTTTATTCCATCTGTATTACTACATACGTCCTCTGGCAGCTTTATTTAACAGACAGACGTCTGGCAGACTCAGAATCGACAAAGTGTAACCAAAGAGCAAATGGATAAAAATAAATAAATATTTAATGCATAAAGTGCATCCAAGAAATCTTTTGAAATATACACTGGGACTTATATATATATATATTAGGGCTGTCAAGCGATCGCAATTATTTGGCATTTTTAAAAGTTTTATGTCTTTCAATTTTTAAACATTTTTACCCACATCTTTGTAACACAAAGTTGGGACTGAATTAAATTTCTTAATTTAATTAAATTTTTGCAGTATTATTGCTCTATTCCTGGTTCACAGATACTCAGTTGTATCCATTTAGAATAATGGTGAGCTAGCCAGGAGAATTTGGACCAGAATACAAAAAAAATAGCATTTTGGCCATTTTATGAAATATTATAAATGTATCCTGAAGGACCAGCGATATTAAGCATTAGTAAATCTGGTAACATGACAAGCATTTATGAATCATTAATTTGTCTTTAATTTCATGAATGTGTAAAATGTGTTGAGACGAGTGTCTCTTAGATATTAAATGTTGAATGTGCAGGTACTTGTATTTACGGCATTTGCTCTTATCCAGAACGACTTACATTTATGTAATTTTCAATATATATCATACAACTGAGCAGTTGGCGGTTAAGTGGTGGTGCTGGGATTTGAACTCATGATCTTCTGATCAGAAATACAACATCTCAATCACTGAGCTACTGAGCTACACAGGTACTTAAGTCAGCATTTGTCAATCCTGGTCCTGAAATACTCATGCCCTTCGGTTTTTGGCTTAAAAAAAATCTTAAAAATAGATACTTAGATTAGGAAATAATAAATTAGACTTTATTGTGCATGATTGATATTCAATATATTTATAATGTGGCCATTTATCGTAGTATAATAGAGGCATTTGTGAGTTTTCCTCCCTTTAAGGCTATTTCAAACAAGGATTTAGATCTGATGCTTGACCTGTGTAGCATAGATGATGTGCACACACAGTATATACATGTCAAGTGTGTGTGTGTTATTTCATTAACATGACTGGAGCGAGGCCGTGCCAGCAGTCAGAACTAACTCCAAGCTTTCTTCCCCAGGTCTGCTCTTTCTCTCTCCTGGGACGGCAGCGGGAAAATACACCTCCTCACCGCAGCTGTGCTTTCAACACGGCTGCCCCCGTTTTCCCTCTTCACCCCGTAAAGCTCTCATCACCATTCCTTCAGCAATACACACATACTGCTCGGCTGTGAGAAGCACATTTATACCCATCACTGTGAAACAGCCCTCTAGCCAAATGAGGCAGGATGCTGTCTGATTAAGGTGGGGAGAGGGGGCAAAAGAATATTTAGTGTCTGTCTAGATGTATGTATGCGTTTGTGTTTGTGTTTGTGTGAGTCATAATGTCTTTTTGCATGATGAACGCTCGGCATACATACTGGCTTTCACTAACCACTGGCCCTAGGACATAAGAAATAGGAAATTGGCTATGGACTAAGATTCTAACCACAAAACAATGTGTGCCAAAATGAGGAAAATCTTCTGTATATAATTAATGAACTACATTTTACTTTTTTAAGCCTAAACGGAAATTAGCTATCAAATGAATTATGGAAAAAAAAGCAACCAAATACTTGAACTTGCAAGGAATTCTGGTAGACATACAGAGACCTTTATGCCCCGTAATCAACCAACGATGACCATTAGATCTGGTCTCGTACAGCACCTTCGGACAAGCTGCTGGCGAGGGGAACGGCTGAGTAAACTTACACACACACCCTGCAAACAGAGCGAGCTCTGTTCATTAACACTCCGCATTAATACCGTGTTTGAAAAAGCGTGCAGTATTACACTAGAAGGGAAACCCGAGGCCAAGAAAACACATTTCCAATCAGAAGTTTGTCTCGGGTGCTGTAGATGGCGTAAAGGAATTTCCAAATTCCAAATTATTAATTTGTGACATGTTTATGACGAAGAGCATTTTATTGACTCCTTCGAAAAGTGATAATACGCACAGTTACGCGGTTTTGCAGTTTTTTGCAACTGAAATGTCAAAGCATTCACACCACTGATAAAGCGCACATGCATGTTGTTATAATTACACACACACACACACACACACACACACACACACACACACACACACACACACACACACACACACACACACACATATGCACAAAAGCCTGACCCTCAGCCCACTTAACTCTGGTATAGTTAATCCCATTAGTGTCTGGGAAACGTTGCGTGCCAGCTGAAGTTGTGGGCAATTGAGGGAATTTGTGTGATAGCGTGAACATTTCACTTTGCATTTGTTCGAAAGGGGGAGGGGAAAATCCCTTTTGTGATGTTCTTAATCAAAGTCAGACTCGGATAAATTAGCTGTCTGTTTTAGGTTATTTTCACGTTGTCATTCGCTCTCTTCCTCTCTACTATCCACTCATCTTGTGCATTCTTTCCATCCTTTTCATCCCTAATACATATCCGTCCAGCCATCTCTGTCCTCCCTCGAACATTATCTAATCTCTAATCTTCTCTCTCTCTCTCTCTCTCTCTCTCTCTCTCTCTCTCTCTCTCTATGTCTCCCTCCCTCTCAGAGATTCTCATGGATTTTTTTTTACCTTTACCTGGACAGTCGCTGGAAAACACACATCCATGGGCAGAAAAGACAAGCACACAGACACACCTGGATGGCTGTGGGTAATGAGGTGATAACCATCCTGGTACTTTTTCTTTTCAACCGGGCTGATATTAATTCAACAATTTGTCAAAACTAACCACACTGGAATACTGCAATAAAGGCCTAATACATTCTCTTTCTCTCACACACACACTTTCTTTTGGGAACCCTCATACCCACATAAACATGAGCCTGTGTTTAGACAGTACGGTAGAGCATAAGTGCAAAACATATTAACAAATTAAACAGCAAGACAAAAAAACGAGACAACCTGAAACAAAACCAAAAACACAATGAAAAAAAGGAAAAAGGAAGGAGGACAACACCAAAAACCCATGTTTCCAAATTTGCTTTTGTATTTCGTGAATTTGTTAGCAATGTTTCTAGACTTGCTAGTGTTTCTTTGATTTGTTTTGTTTTGCTGTTGCTTTTTCTGATTTGTGATGGTCTGAAGTGCACTTATGTGTAATCACAAATCCGAAATGTATTGGAAGAGAGAACTAAAAGAGGAGCTTAAAACAAATGGTTTGTATTATTTACAAATTAGCACCACCAATGCTAGGCCAAGTGTGTTGACTGGAGATTTCAAAACACACATGCACTTACCCTGAAGTTGTCTGCCCCTGTAAAGATCTTTGGGTTTGTTGGGATGTGCTCTCGCATTGCCGTCACACTTTGGCTGTTCGTATCTGCGGCAAGAGAACCACACAAAGCTCAATTGTTTTCATTGTATAAATAAATGATGGAACAATAATCGAAAGCCAAACATTCTGGGAATAAAATACTGGGGTCCGGCTCTTCTTTCACATGGTAAACTAACAAAATACCCACCGCAAACCTCGGGCAAAAATCTATGGAGTATTGAAATTTTGAAATGCCACCTACTGATCTGAAATCCACTCCATTTGTGATTTGGGCCTGAAGTAAAGTGTGTAATTCACTAGTTAGGGTCTATTGGCGCCCTGGTTTATGAGCACATAATTTCAGACTATGAGCAAGATAACGTGAAAAATACCCAAGAACACCCAATGAGATCAGTTGGAGTGTGTGATTGCATGTTGATGAAGGCAGAAGCATGAAAACCATAAATAAAAAATTAAACACGATCAACAAATGCGATACTGAAACTGCAGAGGAAGACTGAAACGAAGGACGTAAAAAGAGTAAGAGAATGCACAGAGACGTATTCAAAGGTCAACTTGGAAAATTAACAAGTTCCAGTCAGGGCAAGTGGCCAAGTGAGACCAAGAGCAGGCGAGCAGGAGAGAAGAAGAACGCAATGGAGACAGACAGAAGGAAAAGGCGAGGACCCCTGTAGGTGCACTAATGTGTATTCTGGCATTCTGCCCTGAGCTTTGTTAACACGATACTGTGGTGAGCAATTCGCAACAATACGCCGCTGAAAACAGAACCTGCAAGACTTATAGAGCAATCCTGATGCTAAATCAGTAGCACTGACCCCTAACTGTAGTAGCCAGTAAGTAGTATTACCATGCAGTACATTTCACACAGATTAGTAACAGTGTAGTTGAGTCTTATCACAGTAAAAAAGTTGCTTTTATGATTTTGTATGACTGACATAAAATTGAACGGAAACTAAATCAGATCTGACAAAGTATTTAACCCTATAGGACCCTGTAACCCATATTTGGACCACACTGTAAGCTGAATAATAGGCCCTGCCTCGAGAGTATATTAGATGTACCATAGGGTCGACTGGAACGTACCATTTTGAAAAGGTTAGAACAAGGTTTCCTCTTTCAACACTCAAGAAATGCTTCTTTAGGGTGCCAAACTAAAAACTATTCGAAACTGTCAATTATAATTAATAAATATTTAAGTACCGTAAACATAACGACAGTGTTGAAAAAAATAAATACATATACAGTATATGTAATGGGGGGAACAGTATAGCTTTCCATTGCAACACTACAGAATTTAACTCATCTAATAATCTTCAAGTTGAGATCTTTCTTGGACCTAATATCGGTTCTGGGTACATTAAGCTCATAGATCATTTCTATTTTAAACATATTCTGTAAATCTGAACAACATCATCTAAGCACATCCATGTGTATTAAAACGGAACTGGGCCAAACGGTGACCCTGGTGGTAGCCCTTCAAATCACTGGGGACATGTCGGATCTGGAAGCTCTCAGTGATACCTTTTGAAGAGGATATAAATCATTTGCCATCTGTCTGTTGTCTAAACAGCCAGAAGTATCTGAAAGATGTTTCATTGTATCAAAATCAGCTTAAAGGTTATATAAGGGGATAAATCCTTATTGGAAGACAAGAATATTTTTTTTGTGTGTAATATAGTTGTCATCTTCGAAGAAACTTTCTTCAAAGCCTCCACAAAATTGCTTCTATTCTCATTTGAGATACAGAACAACTCAAAGAATAAACTCCAAAGAGATAAATGAGAGCATTTTAATAATTCTTACTTCTGGAAGGACCTGACAGAAGAACTGCATTCTCTTATAAACAATACTTAATGAAATGGGAGCTTTATTTTCCATATCAAAAGTATTCATTCAGAAATCTTGCAATATTTAACTTAGCATTAAATTCACTTACACAATTGCATCTATAAAAAGGATAAACAATAGATAATTAAATAAACCTCTCTGTTTGGCGCTTACATACAGCTTAGAGAGCATTAAATCAATCACAGAGTTTCATTTTTTTTTTCTTGGAAGTGAATAATTTTATAATTTTCCCGGAGGCTCCAATAACCCCAGGGACAATTTCAAAGACATGAAAAGATTAATGCCCAAGAACTGCTGCCATAACCGTAACGACTCCGATGCTCAAGCTGAGCATCCTTTTTGCACAATTAGTATTGTTTGACTTTATGTAGCCAATTCTAGAAGATTTATCATTTCTAATTCCACTATTGAGTGTCATGCATGGGTTTCCATGAGTCAGGTTCCTCTTAAGATTTTCTCTTCATGTCACGTCTACAAATACAATCAAAGTCAATGAGATGGAACTCTTGTACTCACCTGGTGGAGGTGCCAGGTATGGGCCGTCCTGTGTCTATTAAAACGCACCAGCAGTAGCCAGTAGAAGGGTGACACTGGACTGGCTTATAAAGACCACCCTGGGCACAGTCAGGTATGAAGACAGCCTCGTTCTTGTGTTGCCTCGCCTCCTCTTGTGCAGTCAGCTGCTCTTGGTCGCAAGAAGACGCTACAGGAATACAGACAGAGATTTCACAACTTACTGAAGAAGTAAGAATGCAAATAGATCAAAATGTAGTTTCTATGGAAGCTTAATGATGTTAAGCAGTGAAAGAGAGACTTATTGTTATCTAGCCCAGGTAAAAAAACAATAAAAATTGGCAGACAAGCATGATGATAAACATGGTAAACAGCATTCAGGAGTTAAAGGTATGTAAGCCACTATACATATTGAATTGAAAGGCTAAAAGTGAAAAGTAGAGGGATGATTGTGGATAGAGGAGCAATAAGGGCACTGTGGCTGGAAAAATTGCATAAGCAAAATTATTATTTTATATTTAATTCACATACACAGATGCGCCCTATTTCACTTCAGTCTTGAAAAGACATTAAAACTCAAACATTTCAACTTCAAACACAATTCAAAGCGATGCACACACAGACACACACACACAAAACCCTGAACTGCATGATGCACATTACCTCAGCCCTGAATGAATAAAAGGTCCATATGGGGAATGCATTCTGACTTGAAAAGATTAGATTTTTGCTACAAGTGCTACATCAGGATTCAATCTTCTCTTTAGAAGCCCAATGCCATACCAAACTGTTCTCCAGTCATGTTTTAAACCCATCCAGAAAAGAATAAAATGAATGTAAAATATAAATACAAATGAGAGGAAGACTTCAGATCTCTTTAACGTTTTTACTACAAAATGAACATGGACACTATGAACAATAGAGACATGCATCTTTCATTTAACTCTCTTCCTTTCCCCAGCCCTTTTGTACCTTATTATCTTTTCTTTCTTTCACAACATCCACACGCATATTTTATTTTCTCTCTTTGTGCTCTGAACAGCTGGTATAGAAATAATCAGCGCTTTACCCACAAGAACAAGTAACTAATGAAAACCATCCCCACACCGGCTTTTTATTGATCATAAATCATGAAGATGTCACAAACAAACTATTTGCACACACTCACATTGCAGCAATGTTCAAACTGCTTTCACACGGCTTTTATTGAACATAAATCATCCGGATATCATAATCAAACTGTTCACACACACACACTTGTTTTTGTGCACAAACAGTCTCGGTGCAAGCATTTGCTTATTTCCCAAAAGGGATTCAATACAGTTTTTGCTGCTGCATTCTGCATCTGCACATAATTTGGGATTTGTCTTGGATTCTGTAATCCACAAGTGTTAATAAAGAGGTGGGGACTGGCAGGCTGAGGACTTGTTGCTAAACAAAACTATGTGTTTATATAAAACTTGTTAGTGTGTAAATAATGCAATTCTACTGTTTAATTAACTGTTAAAAAAGTAACAGTGACAATTGCTATTGGGTTAAAAAAAATGGCTAAAATGCTAAAATTTCCTAATTGGTTGATTCAGTAACAAACGCTAATGTAATAATGAACATCTACAATGAACATCAGAAGGATAAAAATTGTGTTGTTTTCCAAATACTTATGGACCTGACTGTATGTGTTTTATTGATCAGACAGTTGTTTTTTTTTCACATAAGAAATTTTATGAAATCTTAAAGCACCAGAAATTCAGCTGCTTTCTCCTCTTTGATTCCAGCTGTTGGACAGAGCTAGAAACCTTCCTGTATGCTGATTGGTTACAAACTATGGGTCACAATGACAAAAACGCTTTGTTCTTATTTGTGGCACAAATACCAGGTGCAGGTTCACAGCGGATTTTAGTGCCCGATTGTCCTCATCCAGTCTTTTCATGAGCAAAATTCCTTGCAGCCAAGTTTGCCTCAGCCAAAATTTGCAGCTAGTATACATCCAGCTCAATCCAACTCAGGAAACTTAATTCAAAGAAGTACTGAAATACATTGCATGCATTAGAAACCAGAAAATCGCAACTTAAAAAAAACACATCCAGAACACATAAAAACAGCGCACCACATAAATACATAATAAAACAGCGCTTCCTGTAAAATTTAAAACGCATGCGGCTTGAACTCATAACAACACACATTAGCACTTCTGAGCTAGCGTATAGAAGGCTCAGGGCTTTGGATCTGCTATTTGGATCCTTAATCTGCAAGGAAGTCTTATTAATGGATTAATTCATTTGATCTAAAAACAGCCATTAGAATTAGGATCTGAAGGAAAGAGGAATGAAACATGAAAAATAAACTTACTTTGTGTTCTTGTCCTGTTCTGTCTGCTGCGTACCTGCTCAGTCCATAGAGTCGGGTACTGTGAGATCAAGTCTAGGGGAAAATGGCAAAAACTCAATCATTTTAGTCAATCAAGCAATTTAACTTTTGCCATAAAACTGTTTGAGACTAGAGTTAGACAAAAACATCACACTGGCTGCAATTTTTTGACAATAAGATGCTAGCTTTCAATAATTAACAATTGCCATGGTTTCACTGGCCTCGTATGCTACCCACATTAACAACACATACAAAAGCACTAAATGCTCCTACTTCCTAATAAACATTTTGGAATGATATTGAGAGAATCCAAGAATATATATGACACAATATCACCCAAAATACCTGATTTAAAAGGTGTAAGCCTTGCTCAATCTTGTCTATGATTAGTTGCTGTATTACTGTGCTGAAAATTGGCAGCTCTAATTGACAAGGAATTATTATGTTGCTGCCAATTTGCTTTCCAGAAATCTACATTCTATTAAATATATATTAAATGGTCCAAATAAGATGTTCATCACGAACCTTCCTCGTCGGTTGTTGGCTGCGTCTCCTCGACGAGAACGACCGACTCATCTGCGTTTAGAATGGAAAAGATTTGCAAGGAAACTACAATTACGAGAGTAAGCTAGACATTCAAGGCATGTTATAGATGAAAAACTATTTGCACATGGCCCGGCCAGAGGAGGAGAGGATTGAATGAAGGAAAGACAAGAGCTTAATTATAAGAAAGAAAATAGAAAGGGTAGCAAATAGTGGTTATATTCATGCTTTGTCTGAAAAACATATGGGGACATAAGAAACTTTGAATAATTCCACACATAGTCCAAACAAAGAGTAACAGAATGCCGGTGCATAATTCAGACTGAAATTCCGTTGTGTTTTTTTTTGGTACGTTCCAAGATGGAAGTTTTGTCTGAGTAAAAGTATTCGAGTAACAGTAAATTTGTCGACGCCTGCTGAGATGAGGTCATGTGCTAAGATCCAAAAGTCTGTTTTTTATTTAATCTGATATTAAAAACTAATGCAGCTTTAAATTGTATCTTTTTAAACAAATATCCCTTATTCGATAAATCCAAAAAATATATATCGTGTTCAGACTGGTCCACTTAAACAGATTTAAAAAGCTATGTGTGATTGCTGATTTTTCTGTATATTTAGCATTCATGAAAGGAGTCTGCAGTGCCAGGGCTTTGTAGCAATCAACCTCCAAGTGGTTACAGTAACTCGGCTTTGTGTCAGGCCACACCACACCATCTGGCTGTTGATTATATTCCTAAAACAGCATGCACAGTTGTGTTTTATTCCTTACATACTGTATCAACTAAGTCAAGAAACAGCTAGTCACCTCAGCCAGGCCAAGGAAGATGGCTGAAGCAATCTTTGGTCATGAATTACGTACTACACACTCCCTCCCACTCTTTCTTTGTCTTCTAGGATTATGCTGTTTACCAAGTCTCTGTTATAAGGAAATTGGGGGAAATTGCAAAATGACCCATGGACCATTGTTTTGTTATTATTGTTGGTCTGAAAGTGTCCTCCTCACACTCGCACTACTTTCGTTCATTCTGGTTCACATAAAACAGCACAATGCACAATGTATGTGCATGAGCTTGTGTATCTGCAGAGGTCATATGGAATTGATCTGAAACATAATTACTCTGCTATACTCAATGTTCCTGATCATTTTTGTAGATGCCTGTACCTTAATTAAACCTGTTTGGGTTGCGTTCAAAGGCTGTGACTTAGACGGGTAATAATGTTACACCAGTATTTATACATGGAAATGTATGCACGTTCAGAGTCGGGTTGTCAGTTTTGAAGTCAGTTTAGAGGGTTTCCTTTGCAGATCATTTAAATCAACTGTGTGAAATTCACACCTCTACATTTGAAGTGTTAAATAAAGTGATACCGGGCTGCTCCTTAGTCCAGTAAATACTGCAAATGAAAAGGGTTGAGCAGAAATAAGACCCACCTGCTTTACCCAAAAACCACCATGTGTGTGTGTGTATGTGTGTGTATGTGTGTGTGTGTGTGTGTGTGTGTGTGTGTGTGTGTGTGTGTGTGTGTGTGTGTGTGTGTGTGTGTGTCACAAAACTGCCTGTTTAGTGCATAAGTACAAAGTCTGAATTTCAATATTTAATTCTGTGTGGAAAAACTCAACTCTAAAATACAGCCCTGGGGTTTTTTTTGTGTGTATTTTAAAATATGAGCTTTCATAACAAATAAATGTCTTTCCTGGGCATAATAAGTGTCATCTCATGTAGGAAAGTAAAACCAAAATAAATGAATAATCCCACTGTGAGGGAAAGGAACCAAACCAGAGAAGGAAAAGAGTGAAATGGGCAAAGATGGCATCTCTGCCTCTGAAAAAAGGACTGAAAGGAAAGTTGGTTTATTTAATAAAGAACATTTGAAGATTCTTAATCTGGAGAGGGAAAAAAAGATGATTTGGCTGAAAAGCCAGCATGAGGTAGATGAGTTAAATGCTGCTATTTCAGTGTGCTGTAAAAGGAGATGCATTAATAAATGTCGTGATTTTTCTTTTCAACACAAGCGTTGCGAAGTTGAACAGTGGACACTGAAGACAGAGGGTAAGATCCAAAATATGAATGATAAAAAAGACAAGGAAAGAAAAGTGTAACTGCAAAGTAAAGAATAACACATTACAAATATATACACATACAGTACTTCCAAGCACAGTATCAAAAACAATGTGTGTATAAGGATGTATGTGTACACACACACACACACACACACACACACACACACACACACACACACACACACACACACACACACACACATACTGTACATTGTGTAGGTATTTACCTGCTTTTCCTGGCTCTCGAGGAGGGATCTTCTCATGCTTAGAGCCTGAAATAACTTGAACACATTACATACCTTCTGTTAGCACGCCATAAAAACAATTCAATTATGTGATGCAAAATCCTTAGAGCTCTATTAATAAAAAACAGCACAGCAAAACAATGAAATTCACACCAGGCCTGGTTGTATTCTTCCAAATCATGTCATACAGACATGTTTAGAAAGCTGCGGGACCACATAATGACACCGTTCTGGAGCTGCGTTGGAAAGTGTCCAGCTCTTTTTCCCAATAAAGAGTTTTTATTCTCCTCAAAAGTTCCGCAATGTTGTATTGATTAAGCCCTTGCATGTACAATTAAAATAGTTATCTAAATGCCCACCATAGTTGCATAAAGCTCAGCATGAAGACTGTCCCAGTCATCGGAGGACACTCAGTCCCCGTCTGAATCGGCTCTTGCACAGGCAGCTGAGAGGAGGGCAGGTGGCTTTGGTTATGTGATAGTTTTGGCAGGAGGCATGAGGCTAGACCTCGGGAGGATTAAACTTTTTTTTTAAAACGTGTTCAAAAGCAAGTCTGCTCTAATACTAACAGGTCGAGTGAGAGATCCAAGATGCTTGTATCCATTCCCACATGGCTGCAAGACCAAAGCGAATCACTGACTCCTGTTGAAACTTTAATGTCACACCCACGGACTTGAGTCAAAACCTGTCAGCGATCAACATTACCGAATGTAACCTAGTTGTTTACAGCAGTTTCTGTGGTGGGTTTTCATACTCTTTCATTTATAATGTTCATCTGCCATTTTGAATGCTTTGGCATGCAGGTATTTTAACTCGGGTATTAACTCGGGTCTCCAACCACCGAGCAGAAGACCGGTACTGGGCCGTGGATCATTTGGTCCCAGGCCGCAAAGAAAGAAAAAAACTCTCATTTGATAAATAACTCTCAATAAATGCTGGGGTCCACTGTTTTAACTTTCTTAGTGTATCAGCTGATATTTTTTACATTTTCTTACTTATTTGCATATCTACATTGCTCCCTTTGAGCAAAAAAAAACCAAACAGCTATTGGTACCTGGCCTATCCATTTAATTATTAGAAATATTCACCTTATATACTTTATTATTTTAAATATCTTCACTACAGCCCATGATTTATTTTGAAAGAGTTGTTTAAACTTCTTTCACTGCCATGTTGGTTTTCACTTCTATTAATATTTTTCTACATTATCCACTATGCTGTAAGTAAAAACTAAGCATTAATGTGGGAGTGATTAAAGATTTAATCCTTAAGTCTGTACAGTTCCTTTAAACACTTACAACCTCCATGTTAATATTGCCATCATCACCATCACACTAGTCATCTTATAGATTGCTATGTCTCTCCCACAACTTAGGACGACCACAGCATATACTATCTACAATGCAATCCTTGACATTGAGACCAGCATTTGCAACGATGCCTTCAGCACTTTCACTTTAGATTTTAGAACAAACATGAAAAATGGTGAGTTTCATTGTTTCAGGGTGGAGTTTTCTTTCGAGGATCATGACACACAACGCTATTTTGCACTTTCTTGCAGGTTTTATCACGTTCATTTATATTTTTACACTAACCGTTACCAAATAAATGATGGCCTAAATAGTGTGTATAAATGCATGGCAGGTAATTGATGGGGTGGCGTCATGTACTATTTAGTGTTGTAATATGCAATTTAGGATGTAGGGCCTTTTTTTCCATAACTCTTCCAGTTTCTATTCTTGATTAAGAATATAGACTACTGCTCTTCTTAAAGTTATTTCCATTTTACCTAGTGCAGAATATACATGCATGGCATCCATGGGCTGTCATCTTCGCTTTGTGTCCATTTTCAGTTGGCTTTAGAAACTAGCTCGGTGTGTCAGAGTTTTCAGACGACAGTCCAGTTGGCAGCTCTGACAGCTCTGTCTCATGCTTGTTAATTTGTCAAAGCTGGCTATTTAGAGTTTGTATAAGTGCACATAAACGTCAGTTAGCATGTTGTCAAGGCATTTATCTGTTTATAATGAGCCATGAATATACAGTCAGTTGATGCGGTGAAGCTGGGCAGGTGTACTGTATATTTTAATTTTCCTTTCAGCATAAAAAATATCCAAAACCTAATAACTGTGTCTAAATGCCTCTAAGCTTTTACATGGAGTGAAAATGCATTTTGTAAATAAATAAAAAAAAACTTGAGTTTATGAAGCTTACCCTGGCACCGAGGCTTCTTATTGGCTACTGCTGTGCCACTGATGGGTCTGCCATTAGGTGATACACACCAGCAGTACCCTGTGAAGCTGTGGCATTGGACCTAAAAGAGATAGATAGAAAGAAAGAGAGAGAGAGAGAAAGAAACACACAGAGTTAGAGAATAGAGAGAGTTTAGAAAGCTGAGCTTGTTAACTCGGAAGCTAACGAGATCGTTTTTCTTATTGTTGGACCCATACTCTGGCTTTTTCAAATATCTTTGGCCATGCAAATACTCAGGAGGGTTGCATTCAGCATTTTTTCACAGTCATGCAGCTATTGTGGTATCCGAGGTAGTCAAAGTGTTATGACATAAAATGAAACTGAAAATCAGACCGTGAAGAAAAGGCCCATCAGCGTACTTACTAATAAACTTATTCTAGTATATAATTACTGGCACGAGGATTACTGTTACATGAACCTGTTATTTTTTTAATACCACAGAGCTGAACAGAGAATTGAACCATTTGTATACCACAGAGCTGCTCGAATCTCCATTCAGATATTCTAGAAAATTCCTACTTAATAAAGTTTTTCAAGCACTTATGAAGTTTCAGCCCTCTCACCTCGCTGTAAGTGCCGTCCGGGTTGCAAACAGGAACGAACACCTGTGGGAAAAGTTTCTTGGCCTGCTGCTCGGTGTACTTCTTCTCAGCCGCACACCTCGATGTATCTAAAGCAACAACAAGGGAATTTAACACTCTTTTGTGTTTAAGTCTAAATAAAGATAAGTGTATAAATCTTCAGAGTACTAAACAGATGTGTCTCATCCAAGGTTTTTATGGTTTATTTTACAGATTGATATTTGTCTCCTCATATAAAACAATATATTTGTGATGTATCTTAATACACAGGGAAAATGAGAGCACCCACAATCACTGCATGCAATCCACTTCTCCGAGTTCACTTCATCATTCACCTAAATCTCTACACAGTCGAATGAGATTCTGCAAATCCTATTAGTCTGATCCATTTTGCAGCAATCGCACGAAAGAGGGGGAGAAAAGGGTTATTTAAGAAGCCGGATACATTCTTTAGGTTTGCCAGTGCCACTAATGTGGTAAATGCTTTTTTATTTTATTTCCCGGAGTTTAGGGAAATTATGGATATGAATATAGGAAAAAAGGACGATTCATATTCAGTATGTAATGAAGTGTGCGAGTGAGTGTTAGTGTGTGTTAGTGTGTGTGTGTTAGTGTGTGTGTGTGTGTGTGTGTGTGTGTGTGTGTGTGTGTGTGTGTGTGTGTGTGTGTGTGTGTGTGTGTGTGTGAGTGAGAGAAAGAGAGAGAGAGAGAGAGAGTAGAGGTTACAGACGTAGGAGATGCGTGCGTGACTGGGAAGAACAACAACAGCCTTCTTTCACTAGTCTCATCAACAGAAAACCCACGCACCCACACAAACACACACACACACACACACACACACACACACACACACACACACACACACACACACACACACACTTCATCACACTCCCTCTGGACGGAGTGAGTGGACTCTCTCAGTGCTGGCAGCGACACACCAAGCCACAAAGTGAAGCTCCAACTGTGTGCCTCAGAATTCAATTTCAGCAATGACACACGCTCACTTTCTCCACTGCGCAATGCTATAATCCCAGTGCCCCAGACTGGTGAGGTGGCACCTCATGCGTGGGACACGCTGCCCAGTCTGGTCGACCAGAAGAATGAGAAAAAGACAGATGGGTTAAAAAAAAAAGAAAGAAAGATGGATGGTGTTATAGATGGACATAGAGAGTCTGATGCAAAAAGGAATTGAGAAACCCCTGCATGCACTCTGTTTTGTTCAAATATGGAGAAATGGGACAGTATAATGCAGAACTACAAATGGATAAAATAAAGTAAATTCCTTAATAATAAAAACATCTGACATGTGGCCTATTTGCTGTTCTGTATGTGGAATAAAGAAGACTAAACTTTGGACTGGTAAAGGTAAGGCCACATTGCATAGATCTCAATCTCAGCACAATGTCATTGATTACTTCAACGCAAAAGGTGATTTTTTTTTTACTTGTGAAATACATTACAGCATTATTTCTTCGCATATACCAGCAGCAATGGGAACTGGGGTCAGAGCACAGGGTCAACCATGATACAATGCCCCTGGGGTACAAAGGGTTAATGACCATGTTCAAGGGCCCAAGAGTGGCAGCTCAGTGATACCAACCTTAAAGCCAGTAACCCTAAACCACGACCACTTCCTAATTTTTTATATATTTTTTATTCAACCTGATCCCTTCCAGTTAAAAAAAAAAAATGCGAAGCCATTTACTTGTATTTGATCTGGGTATAATTTTTTATTAAGTAGATTTAATTTGTAAGACTTAGTTAAGAGTTTTTTCACTTTGTGCACTTAAGTATAAATACAGATTAAAATACAAATGGTCAAATGTTGCATATGTTCAGGCTAGATGGACAAATAAATATTTGGAAGAAGGTAATATCCGATTTCTACATCACACGCCACTCTCAAAGACATAGATATATATAGTACATAGTTGTTATTATATATATATATATATATATATATATATATATATATATATATATATATATATATATATATATATATATACCTTTCTACATCACATGTAAAGACCCAGTAGACAGTGCAAATAAATAAACAACCAGGAACAAGAAAAAGGCACTCGTTCCAGATGGATGGCTGGATGGATGAAAAGAGGGATCGTGGAAAAGGTTGACAAGTATGAGAATTAAAAAAGGAGGACGCTGCAAAGTTTTTCCTGTATGGAAAAAACACAAATAATGTCTTCAGCAAGGATGAGAAAGGGCTGGAAAGAGTGACGGATGGGAGGCCTGAATCATACAGTCTGGGTATGGAAGATTAAAATGTCCCAGCACGGGAGCTACACACAATATGATTTTTATGGCTGTCCACATATTTTGGCGAGTCGAGAGGATGTTGCGATGCTCAATGCATTGATATTTTTTTTAGCTCATAAAAAGGGTCATCAGGCTTGTAAAACTGGCTTCCCTCAATTTTCTTCCCTTCGGATTAATGCTGTTATTTGACTTAAATTATCCATTAATATAATCCTGATATGCATACCAAGGGAGAAATAAAACTGCAACCTTCTCTTCAAGACTGGAGGACATTCTAAGGACACAGATCCGGTAGAAAATGCTGTGGGGCCACGACAACGATAATAAATAATGATTATTTTTGGTACTATAATGCTGTTGTTCCACTCCTTTTTGTGTTTCCTTTACTCTTATACAGAGTGGCAGGGAAAGGAACTGATAGAGCGAAAGACATGAATAGAAAAGAAGAGTGAAAGAGGTCATTGTGGAGACAAAAGAGAGAAAAGAAACAAGTACATTTAAGAGGTTGACAAAATCCTCCCTGGAGATCACAACACAATAAAGGGGTTTGTGATTCGTTCGACCTGTGACCTTGCCGGGTAATGAAAGTCAATACGAAGCACCCCAATATCAATACAGACTTGCAAGCAAAATCCACGGCTCAAACTTTTCAATTTATTCACAAACTACCAATGCGAGCTGCATTTTTCTTTCCTCTCTCCTATACGCAGTCTGTGTTACTCAAGATGAACTCTGACCTTTGCATGAGCCTCGCATCACTTCCAGCTGGGGGTCACGGCACTTTGCTCGTTGGAACTCGCACCGGGAGGCGAAGGTTCGCCCATCAGACGCACACAGGGGCTTACGTTGAGCAGTGGAGCAATCCGTGTTACACTCCTTATCCTGGTCGACTCGTAGGAACTGCAGAGAAAAAGAGAGAGTTTTACAAACCCAAAAATAAAAAATAAAAAATGGTTTTGAACAGTGCTAAACTGCAGGGTGACTTCGGCTGCCCTTCAGAAAATCGCTTAGAGTGGCATCTCATCCAAACTGTCTCAGAAAGGTAGAAAGAAAAACAAAAAAGATGACCAATTGAATGTGATCTCACTGAGTTTCACTGGAAAACTGCCCAAACCTAAAAATAGCTAAATTATGTGTTTTGTGCATCTGACCCACACTGTCTTGTGTTGTCTGTTTGCACTCTCTTTTGTCTTGCACAGTTTGCACAAGGTTGCACACGATGCACATGACTTAATGTAGCTCTATGTTGTGTGATGTAAAGAAACGTTGATGTAGAGAAACGTTGTCTCATTTTACCGTGTACTGCGTCAGATAAATATGGGTGAAATGACTATAAACGTTTCTTAACTTAATTGACTAGCTATAGGAAATAAATCTTTCAACAACATAGAGAAACAGAATAAATGTTTGAAGTAAATCCGAATTAAAACAGGATATTCTGAAACTTTTTTTATTTCAATTCCAGGACAAAATGTGCATTAGGGAATCAGTAGTAGGCTTGGAGAGCTTAGAAGAATGGACATAAACCTTAATTAGCTTCCTAAACAGTGCTGCTATATGAAGATTTTCTCAAAAAGCTGCAAATGTATTGTGTTATTACTTAATATATACATCATATTCCATGTCCTTATTACTGGGGCTTTTATTGTGTGATTATGTTGGTTTGTATACTGTGTAAACTTTCTTTGTTTATCCTACAGATAACATGTGCTAGTTCCAGTCGTTGCTTACATCACCTTCAGCTCCTTTACAGACTCTCATTGTATCCTACCTCACTCATCGTATAAAAGCGTCAGCCAAAGAATTACATGTAAATGAAAATCTGACCTGGCAGGATATCTGAAAACATCGATTCTAACAAAAGGTCAAAGAGATCTATTGTGGCAGTAAATAATACACGTGCGGCCTGGTTTGGCATGCACATAATTGTGGTTTGTCTTTTTTTCGCTTCATCGTCGGCAGCTTTGGACAAAATGGGTTGCAGATACTGTTCGCTTTTATCATGTGTTAAACGTGTTACGACTTCTTTATCCAGCATGTGTTCTCAATGTATCCAGGTTTGAATACGATCCAGAAAGCCATATATACAGTTCATAGATGGTTTTAGATGCTTGTGAGGACAATTGCTAAATGGCTAAATAAATGATTTAGCCTTGTTTTATAGGGATTTTAAACAATTTTGAAACCAGACATAGTAAATCTAAAGCTTGGACCTATGAGACAGCAAAGTAGAAAAATAACCAAATAAAACATAGAATAGGTGAACACAAAAGGGTAATTAGACAAATGACAAGACAGAGAACGAGACAGGACCAAAACCAAAACAAAAGCACAAGTAGTGAACAAAATGACACGAGAGCAGTGTCATGCCAAAAAACACAGCAGCGGTATTTATTACAGGTAATGAAGAGGCTGGGGCTTTACACACCTGCTTTTCCTTCTGCAAACTTTAGATGTGAA